>NC_090446.1:296998700-297301730 GCF_031143425.1 Pleurodeles waltl
TGTTTGAGAGGCTTTATCTGTGTTTGGTGGGTGTGTGAGTGACTGTACCAGTGTTAATGTCAATATTAATAATGTATCATGATTTATTGAGTGCATGGATACTCAGAAGAGTGTCCCAGCACTACGTGGTGCAGTTGGTGAAAATAAAAGGAAAAGGTGTGAACTACTGTGTGAAAAGCCATGTCTTAAGTTTTTTCTCAAATAATGCATTTATCTGGCACAGTTCCAAAGGAAGATTGTTCCAGCCCACCAGGCCCAAAAGAGGGAAAGAACGTTCAGCTCCTTCAGTCAGACAAACTCTTTGAATAATAGCCAGGTGGTTATTGGTGGAATGTAAGGCTCTCACAGGGTTATAAGAGGAAATCCTGGCAGATTAGTAATCAGGTCCTGAATGATGGAGCGCTTTGTGCATTAACAGAGAGGCCCTGAACAAAATCTGTTTTCCAGGGGAATCCAGTGCAAATTATGCAGATACATAGTAATGTGCTCTCATAGACCAAGAGCCAGCCTAGCAGCCACATTCTGAACAGTTTGAAGTCTCCTCAGCAGATATAGTGCATTAGCATGGTCCAGCCTGGGCATAACCTGGTCCAATACCACAGCAATCCTAGTTGGGACTAAAATGAAATGCAAATAAAAATGTAGCCATATGTAAAATGCAGAAGTACTAACATACCAGCAAGATAATTTGATTATGGAAAGACATTTTGTTATCAAATTTGATACCCACCTTTTTCACGGATTCCACTTTGGTATCTGGTGGAGTCGCCCCTAAAGGCCAGTGAACTTCCAAATTGGGAACAAAATTGTGTCCAAAGCTGAGCACCTCCGTATTTTAGGTATTGCTCTTCAGTTGCTTACAGTTCATCCACCGAAAAAACGCTGAAATACAGGGTTGAATGGCATCCTGTTGAATCTACAACCCCATACCAAAGGAGAAGAAGATCAGTGTCAGTGGCTGTATCGTGTATGCCTTGATGTGTCAGTGACTGTATCTGTGTGTGCTTGGTTGTCTTAGTGGCTGTATCCGTGTGTGTCCGGGTGTGTCAGTGTCTGTATTGATGTGTGCCTGGATGTGTCAGAGGCTAAATCATTATGTGGCTGGGTGTGTCAGTGGTGTTTCCGTGTATGCATAGTTGTTTGAGAGGGTGTATCAGTGTTTAGGTGGGTACGTAAGTGAGTGTATCAGTGTTTGACTGGATGTGTAAGTGGCTGTATTGATGTGAGTGGGAGTGTAATTGGCTACATCATTGTGTGCCTGTGTGTGTCAGTAGCTGTATCAGTGTGTGGTTGGGTGTGTCTGTCTGTACTGGTGTGCGCCTGGGTGTGTCAGTGCCTGTATCGGTGTGTGGCTGGGTGTGTTAGTGGCTGAATTGGTGTGTGGGTGGGTGTGTCAGTGGGTGTATTGGTGTGTTTTTGTGTGTTTGAGAGGCTGTATCAGTGCTTGGCTGGGTGTGTAAATGACTGTATCAGTGTTTGACTGGGTCTTTCAGTGACTGTTTTGGCGTGTGCTTGGTGTATCAGTGACTCTATCGATGTCTGCATGAGTATTTGATGTGTGTTTGGATGTGTCAGAGGCTGTATCATTATGTGTCTGGGTGTGTCAGTGGTGTGTCCGTGTATGCATCGTTGTTTGAGAGGGTGTATCAGTGTTTAGGTGGGTACGTAAGTGAGTGTATCAGTGTCTGACTGGATGTGTAAGTGGCTGTATTGATGTGAGTGGGAGTGTAATTGGCTACATCGTGTGCCTGGGTGTGTCAGTAGCTGTATCAGTGTGTGGTTGGGTGTGTCTGTCTGTACTGGTGTGCGCCTGGGTGTGTCAGTGCCTGTATCGGTGTGTGGCTGGGTGTGTTAGTGGCTGTATTGGTGTGTGGGTGGGTGTGTCAGTGGGTGTATTGGTGTGTTTCTGTGTGTTTGAGAGGCTGTATCAGTGCTTGGCTGGGTGTGTAAATGACTGTATCAGTGTTTGACTGGGTCTTTCAGTGACTGTTTCGGTGTGTGCTTGGTGTGTCAGTGACTCTATCGATGTCTGCATGAGTATTTGAGAGGCAGTATCAGTGTTTGCTGGGTGTGTCAGTGACTGTATTGGTGTGTAGATGAGTGATTGCTGGGGCCCCAGGGAGACACCTCCGGGCTGAAAAGCATTAAAAAAAAATGTTACCATGATTTATGGCAGGTCCGGTGAATATTACAAAAAGAATTAGCAAAGGCTCCCACGATTCATCTTTTTGAAGCCCCCGGGTGGGACAAGTCCTGGGGGCATTCTTTAAATGGCATGTGAGGGGGATGTCTCCCCCATGCCTTGGGAACCACCACCTCCCGGGGGCTAAAATAATTATTGGCATGGGGGAGGTGGATAGACCGCCACCTCCCCGGAGCTTTAATTAATTAAGAAGCAGGGGACTGCCATCCGGACCCCCGCTGCCCCAGGGACTGCAAACTCCCTGGGGCTTTATAAATTAAATAGGGGGGCCCCCCACCCCGGGGACCGCCACCTCCCCAGGGCTTGATTACATTTGAGCGCTGGGGCATTGCGAGGTCCTCCCGCTGCCCTGCGGACCACCACCTCCCTGGGCCAAAGAAAGAAGTAAAGGGGGGCTGTTTCAGACCCCCTTAACCCCAGAGACCACCACATCCATGGGGCTAAACTTGTTGGAGGGGGGGCCGCCTCAAGGATCCGATGATGGACCTGTGGACAGCCACCCCCAAGGCCAGCTCCTGCTATGTCCCAGGGAACCCACCCCCGGGACATAGCTTTTGGCCGTTGCTTGGCTGCAGCTTTGACAGCTGCAGCCAAGGGGAAACGGACATCTCTGCGCAGCCGGAGCACAGCATTACCATGCTTGCCTGAGACACGCATGTGCCTGAACCAAGCAAATGAGTGGTTAAGGCTCCATGCATAGGTGTGGTTCCTTCACACAGCAGGAACAGCCGGGAGAGGAAAGTGGTGGCTGGGTAAGTGGCACTGGGGTGGGTCCGGTAGGTTTTAGGACAGGGCAGAGTAGGGTTTAGGATGGGGTGAGGTAATTTTTAAGGCAGGGTAGGTTTTAGGGTTTAGGGTGGGGAAGGGGGATTTGGGTAGTTTTTAAGATGGGCTGAAGTAGTTTTTAGGACAGGGAAGGTTTAGGGTTTAGGGTCAGGGTAGCGGTAGCGGTAGTGGTAGTGTTTTTTTAGGTCAGGGTGGATTCGTTTTTAGGACAGGGTAGGTTTTAGGATTTAGGGTGGGTGATCAGGGTAGTTTTTAGAACAGGGTAGGGTAGTTTTTAGGACAGGGTAGGTTTCACGGTTTATGGAGGGGTCGAAATAGTTTTTAGGAGAGTGTAGGGTAGTTTTTAGGACAGGGAAGGTTTTAGGGTTTATGGCGGGGGATTAGGTTAGTTTTTGGAACATTGTAGGTTTTAGGACAGGGCAGGATAACTTTTAGATATTAGGGTGGGGTGTTTTTTTTGAGGAGAGGGCTAGGTAGGGTTCAGGGCTGGGGGGTCAGGGTAGTTTTAGGACATGGTGGGGTAGTTTTTAGGAACAAGTAGATTTTAGGGTTTAGAGTGGAGGTTGGGGTAGTTTTTAGGTCAATGTGAGGTAGTTTTTAGGACAGGGCATGTCTTAGGGTTTAGGGTGGGAGGTCAGGGTAGTTTTTATGACAGGGAGGGGTTGTTTTTAGAATAGGGTAGGTTTTAGGTTTTAGGGTGGGGCCAGGGATTGGGATAGTTTTTATGACAGGGTGGGGTAGTTTTTAGGACAGGGTAGGTTTTTAGGTTTAGGGTGGCAGGTCAAGGTAGTTTTTAGGATGGGACAGGGTAGGTTTTAGAGTTCAGGGCAGGGACGGGGTCGGGGTAGTTGTTAGGACATGTGGGGTAGTTTTTAGGAGAGGGTAGGTGTTAGGGTGGGGTAGATTTTGGGATAGGGCAGGGTAGCTTTTACGGCTTAATGCAGGGGGTCGGGCAGTTTTTAGGACAGGGTGTGGTAGTTTTTAGGACAGGGTAGGGTTTAGGGTTTACAGCAGTGTTGTGGGGTCAGGGTAGTTTTTAGGACAGGGTGGGGTAATTTTTTGGACAGGGTAGGTTTTAGGGTTAGCATGCAGGGAACAGAGATGAAAGCTTTGCTTCAGCAAACATAGAGCTGCTACTTAAAGCAGCCCCTTGCTCGCTCTAGCAATGGGACCGTGGGGGCATCCTTGAGGCTTCCCTTGCAGTGCCAGATAGCCAGTAACAGGGACATCATGAACTATGAAAAAACATGTAGGGACTGCGGGTCCCAGATAGCCCATAAAGGGTTACTAAAAATTGTTTTTATGAAAAAAACAATAGCTCAAGTTGAAGGTCTGTGACTGAGCGTTGAGAGTTCGAGTCCAACCTGACTCGTTTCCCTCCTTTATTTACTTTTTTAAGTTAAAAGTTTTAAGGCTCATATGAAATATGATCTTACTTTTTTAAAATGAGAAATACATTTTTGTTTTCAAATTCTGCAGAAACATCTCATTCTTAGCAAATCATACATCAAAGCCTGAACAAGTCTCTTCCTCTCTCCCTCTCTCTTTCAATCTCATTCTCCCTCTCACACACCCACTCAGACACTTATGCACCCACTCACAGATCCAATCCGACATTCATGCACCCACTCAGACCCTTGTGCACCCAGTCACAGCCCCAGTCAGACCCTCATGCACCCACTCACAGACCCGCTCAGACTCTCACATACCCACTGACACCTTCATACACCCACTCACAGACCCAAAGCACACACTGATGCACCCACTAAAACATTGATGTACACACTCTCACACCCAGACAGACACTCTCACAGCCACTCTCACCCCTAGATACACCCTATCACACCTTTTCTGACACCCAGAGAGGCTGCAGCCAACTTCTGCCTTGCACGGCCAAAGGGCCATGCACAGCATGGGGATTGGATTGTTAGAGGGGTTGGCTGTGCGCGGCTGTGGGTGGATTAACGTATAGTAATGAAAATTTGTCATATGTGGCGCCCAAAATTTCAAACTCAGGTAGTTAGATAAACAAAATTATCACAGCTGTTTAGAAGGGAGGGACATTTTTTCTGCAGAAGCACACAACTTCTGCCCAATAATGACGTACTCCTGGTTACCAACTTGTGGGTGGAGCCATATCTTCTCTCTGTAGTACTCCTGAGAGCTCCTTTTAATGTTACGTTAAAAAAAACAAAAGGAACTGAAAAAAAGGTTACAGTGACATTGTACCTAGGCAATTGAGTTTAAAAAAAATATAGAAATTAACTTTAAAAAAACAAATGTTTGAGGGACTTTATAGTTCGGCTCACATTTTAAACATACAAAACCATAGAAATTCACAAGTTATAATTAGTTATCTCAAGTAACTGTAACGTGTGCCCTAAGGTAACTATAACTCGCACCTTTGCCATGCACTTCTAATTACCCCACTAATTATGGCACTCATGACATCTTTGATGACATCATTGATAATATCAATGTAATATTTGCCCTAACAAATTTTACACAAAAACTGTGCATGGCGGGAGCATGAGTTACCTTAGGGAACAAATTATAGTTACTTGAGGTAACTCTAACTATAACTAAAAACACTACCACACTCTTCACAGACCTACACAGCCATTCACACCCACTCACACACCCATTCACAGACTCACTCACAGACAAACAAAACCACTATCAGACCCACTCACAGGGCTACACAGCCACTCACACAACAGCTCACACACACACACACATTTTCTGAGTAAAACTCTAACTTTCTGCCAAATATTGTGTAATTCTGTTCAGCCGTTTGTTTTCTGAACCTGCAACAGAGGTTTCCTATAGGAATTAACATGGGAAATTAATGTTTTTGGTCACCCCTCATCCAACCACCCCAACTAAGAACCTCTTGAGGGCTTTATTCACAAAGCTGATAGTTTTGATGTAACTCCATTCAGTAGTTTTTGAGATCTTAGCATTTAAAGAAAGTTGCTGAGTAGACTTTGAACAATTTTGTAACTCTACAGTATGCTGTTTGGGATTTGTGAATAATTAGCAAGTCTGTGAATTAAAAAATTCATTTTATGGCAGCCATTACAAGATACTCTGCACAGTTCCTATGTCTTGTTGGGTTAAAAAGGTCACATAAGGGGGCTTCGTAAGCACACTCGGACTCCAAGTCGACAGTTTGGGAAAAGAGCGGTCAAAGACTTCCTCCTCTCCTTCTGTGTAAAAGTGTAAAAAAGAAAATTTAGAAGAAGCACGATATTCTTAATTCCCATTGATTTGTGAATCTTTTACACTAAAATGGCAGCCAGGGTCTGCAGTGCCAAGCCAGGTACCACAACCTAATAGCCACTGCCTGTGAATGTGACTTAATTTGCCTTTTTTTCTGCATAATTTAAATGCACTTTCTGCCTAATCCTTGTGGTCCTGACAATCGTATTGCTTTGCAGAGTGGTTTGGGGCTCTCATTATGATGATGATGATGATGATGATGATGATGATGATGAAACCTCTATTCACAGGGAACCATTAAATATTTCCCAAACAAGTAAAATATTTATACATACCTTCACCTATTACTAATTCTTCCACAAAAAACCTACGGTTCTTTTCTCTAAACCCCAGCTCTCCTTTTCAGATTTACAAGGTTGTTGTAGTTTATTTCCTGATAGAGATATGTAGCTGCAGACTCCTTACCTTTGAATTTCCCAAGGCGTCGGACTGGATCTGATAACTTTTGCTTGAGCAGTGCACCTGCCCCCTCCGTCGGGTGGCTTTGTTAGATTCCGAGGGGCATCGTCGGCATCGCTGGCACCGGATGTGACGCCGCAGACACCTATATAGGTGCCACCCATGTGCGTGTACGTTTGTTCTTTTCTTTCTGCACCAATTAGTGCACATCCGTAGAGAGATACCCGCTGTTGTTTTTTGGCAGGCTTTTTTCCACATTTTGTTGAGTAGTTTTGAAAGCATGTTGAGGATGTTGAGAAAAGTAGGATTCAAGCCGTGTGGTGCCTGTCACCACACCGTGTCGGTTACGGATCCTTACCTTGTCTGCCTGTGGTGTATCTGCGCCACCATGATTCAAAGTCGTCCTTGGACAACTGGGCTATGGGACCGAAGGCTTTGAGGGAGCAGTCCCTAAAGCTGCTTGCAGCCTGGTAGTCGACACCCGCAAGAGCGACTCTTCGGAGGTCTCTGTCCCAGTCAAGGAGAAGGTCGTGGGACTGCTCCAGGATCCCCAAGTCCTCTTCCTCCCATTCGAGGTCCTCAGAATACTCGGGGAAGAACCACAAAAACAATTAGTCTAAGCCGACTTCTACTTCACCTTGTCCATTAGCTGACGCGATGAGTTCAGAACATTGGCATTCCAGGCTCGGTCCTGGGAAATTGATGCCACGTGCGATTCCACACCTCACTCCATTTCCGGGAGCAGGAGTGACCCCGACTAAGGTAAAAGATTTCTACAAGGGCATGGTCCATGTATTCGAGCAAGCTAACCCCTCTGAAGTGCATTCTGACCATGCAGGGTCAGCGGAGGCCCCATCAGGTTCCATACCTGCGGCTTCAGCCTCAGCTTCAAAGGGGACTCATGGCACCGAATCCAGATAGGTGCCGGTCACACCCATGTGATCTTCTCCGACGCCAGCCCCATTTTGATTACTGACATTCCAGAGCCAGAAGGCATCGCATAACACAGATTCCAGCTAAATGGGTGCCAGATCGTTGCCTGAGCATTATTTTCAACAGCCAGGCCTGGGAGAAGAATAGGAGTGGTCACTAGACCCTTTTGAGCTTCAGTTAGAGCAATCATTAGACTGGTGTGAAGAACTCGGAGGGGCCAGTGGACTGGACACATCTATCTCCAGATTCTGGCTTGCTCCCCCCCCATTGTGGCTATGGAGAAGGGAGCTTCCTATGCAATGGTGGTGAGTAGGGCAGCAGAGGTCCTTGACCTCAAACTGCCCTCAGTGGCTGTCAAGACTGATTTTTTTACATAAGTGCTTCAGCCTGGAGATTCCACTTCTGAACCCCTTTTGCCCTTTAATGAGGTACTCACTGATGTCCTCCAGGGAACCTGTTCAAAGCCAAGCAGAGGGGCTTCTGTAAACAGACAATAGGATGGCCGCCATCACCCTTCACCGAGCGACCCTAGTTTCCTCAGCCACCACCCCACCCCTGAGAGCTTGGTAGTTTTAAGTCTCAACTTCCATGCCATGTTCCCTTCTACTCCCCCAGACAGAGAATCTAAGAGGCTGGACCAACTTGGGAAAAATATGTTTTCTTCCACCATCTTACCATTAAGTTTGGTGAACACCTCATGTTTATTTGGCCATTTCTCGCACACCTCATGGAATACGGTTGTGCAAGTGCCGCCACAGGTCTCGGAGGAGGCCAGGGTCATCTTCTCCCAAGCAGTGAAAGGAGAGAGAGATGCAGCAAAGTTCACCATTAGGTGTGGCCTGGATACAACTGACTCACTGGGCAGAGCAGTTTAGTCGATGGTGAGCTTGCAGCGCCACACCTGGCTGAGAACATGTGGTTTTTCAGGGGATGTCCAGGCAAACCTTATGGACATGCCCTTTGACTGAACTTACTTATTTGGTGAGAAGGCAGACTCGGCGCTGGAGCGCTTTAAGGACTATGACCAATTCCTTGGCCCTCTCGGCAATCCCCTGTCCACTGTCTGCATTTAAACCCTTTCGTGGCCACATAAGAGGCATACCACAGTTCCAGCCCTATGCCAACCACCGTCCTGTGCAAACTCCCCAACCTATGTGAGGACGTGAGTGCGGTGCCTTATTACCTAGAGGGTCTGGAAGCCAGAAGTCATCTGCCACCCAACCTCCCAGCAGCTGCAACCACCAAGCCCTCCTAGATTGATTCTACAGAACCATGGATGTCTAGTTGGAGGGAGAATTCCACATCATCTCCTCCACTGGCAGTCCATAACATCAGACACATGGGTTCTGCAGATCATTTAGAAGGGCTACACCCTGCCTTTCCAATCCTTTACTCCCCCAATACCGCCGACACATGAATGGCTGGCAGAAAATCACATGATTGTGCTACGAGAGGAAGTTACAGCTCTCTGGGCCAAGGGATCAAAAGAAAGGGTTCTGTTGTCAGAAGTAGCAGAGGTTATTATTCCTGCTATTTTCTGATACCCAAAAAGAACAAGGGCCTTTGCCCTATTCTAGACCTATCGACCGTCAATCTCTTCCTCAAGAAGGAGAAATTCACTTTGGCTAAGGTCTTGTCTGGCCTAGACTAAGGAGACTGGCTGGTAGCGCTAGACTTGCTAGCTTCCCCAACCAGACCTCACACTAGTGACTGATGTATCACTCCTGGGATGGGGGGCATTCTGGGAGAGGTGGAGATCAGATGACTCTGGTCTCCAGCAGAATCGGGACTCCTCAACCTGCTGGAGCTGTGGGTGATCCGGCTAGTATTGAAAGCATTTCTTCCCTGTGTCAAGAGGAAGTTAGTGCATGTGTTCACCGACAACACCACTGCCAAGTGGTACTGCAACAAGCAGGGCAGGGTGGGGTTGTGGACTCTTTGTCAAGAGGCCCTGCGTCTGGCTACATATCGCTGGAACAGCAGGGCAGAGCCTAGTGGTTCAACACCTGGAAGGTTCTCTGAATGCCAGGGCAGACAAACTTAGGCATCCGTGCCTAGCAGATCACAAGTGGCGTCTCCATTCGGAGGTGGCGCAAGGACTTTAAGCAGTGCAGAGATCCTTGATTAGATCTGTTTGCTTCTTAAGAGAACGTACAATGTCAACAGTATTGCACATTGTTCTTTCCATGGCGGCTCTCGCTTGGTGACAGTTTTCACAGTGAGTGGAGTTCAGGCCTCATTTGAGCCCATACCACTTTTGCCCAGAGTTCTCAAGATCAAGAACACTGGGCCCAAGTAATACTTTTGGCTCCGCCTGGGCAAGAGAGTCTGGTATCCCGAGCTTCTGAAAATGAGCATCCATCTTCTGATCAGGCTGCCCTTCTAGGGGATCTTCTGTTGCAGCAGCAGGGGAGGGTTCTCCACCCAAACCTGTCAACTCTACGCCTTCATGCATGGAGATTGAGCGGCAACAGTTGACAGCCTTCAACCTTCCTCCCGAAGTCTCTAATGTTATTCCTGCAGCAAGGCGTCCTCCACCAAAACAGTATACACCTCCCTTAGCCAAGACCCAATGCTGCTGTTACTAAATAAGCCATGCACAACCCGCATATCTCTAGAGGTCTGCCATTTACCTGGTAATGGCAAAATCCTTGGAATGTCAGAGGAACTGATTGTGACATGTTGGTGGTTGTCTTGCTCTCGTGCAACAAAGTGGTAAAACCCTCTATGAGAGTTTTTTTCAGTTTCATATTAGGAGCTCTTTGAAGACTTGATGCTCATTCCAACAGATCAAACGTTCAACATGTGACCTTAAAGAACACATTCCTATTGATACATTTGTATGCTAGCAACATGCGTTATCCAAACATTACTTTGTATGTGTATCTTTCTGTCAAAAGATGACTTTCTGCCATGAAGTGCTTAATAACTCGTTTGATACACATTGACAACATTTCCATAAAAGGTTGTGAGGCTTTCCTCACCAGGTGCAACCCTACACCAACTTCGTTCTGTAACTTTCTCCTCCTTTACAGACCTACACCTAAGAACTCAACATTCCCAGACACTTTTATGGATACAGTCTGAAACCTTATAACATTATACTCAAACCTATGCATTCTTGGGGCCCTAAACATTCGGTTTGACAAACCAAATGCTATCACCACTGGCCTAGTCACATTGAACATATATCATATTATACACAATCCCACACACATCGCTGGACACATCCTAGATGTCATTTTTGCAAAGCCTGAACTGGTTACCATTCAAAGCATCACGCCAATCACATGGTCAGACCACCATTTGATAACTTTCAAACATAAAAAAAAACACAAATCAACACACCTCAGAGCACCTTACATACATGCATCTATCTTCCATGGAGCAAACTCAATTTTGAAGACTGAGAAACAAACTAACAGCCAACACAGATCTAGACACAATTAATTCTGTTCCAGAACTTTATGAGTGGCTACAGGAAGCTTTCGCTATCCTAATACCATTGGGAAAAACTAAACAGGACTAAAGAAAACCAACACCTTGGAGAAACACAGAACTTAAAAAGATGAAGCAACAAATCCGAAGGTTTCAACGGACCTGGCTCAAAACAAACAACATTCAAGACAAACTTCAGCTACACAAACGTAACAGAATATACACATCATCATTCAAAAAAAGCTTAACAAAAGGTACTACTCAGACAGAATTCTAAATGTGAAACCTGCAACTAAAGAATTTTATAAAATTATCAATAAATTTCAAAAACCTAAATGAATGGAAGGAAGTCATCCCACTACTCAAGATTTCACAAACAAACTGGCCACTCATTACACAACCAAAGCAGACACATTAGTCTCCTATTTAAAATAGAAGAAAACCATCAGCACCAACCCATTTCATAAAATCCCTCCAAGAGTAAACCAACCCCGCTGCACTCCTTCAAACAAATATCACAAGATTAAGTTATGGATTTGGTCAAAACAAGCAGGCCTTCTGGTTGCCCTTCTGACCCTTGTCCACCACACATCTTCAAGAACAGCCTTTTATCTACTTCTGCTGCCACACCTGTAAGAAGAATCATCAATATTTTTTTAACTACAGGAACTTTTCCTGAAGACCTGAAAAAGGCATACATAGTTCCCTTATTAAAGAAAACAAACCTAGACGCACAGGACCACAACTACAGACCAATCACAAATAGACCTTTCCTGGGCAAACTAATAGAAAGACCAGCATTCTCCCAGATGTCACAATTCATTGAAGACAATTCCATATGTTCAGACTATCAAACTGGATTCTGCCCAGGAAGAGGCACTGCTGAATCAGCACTCATAGCAATCTGGGATGATCTTATAAACACACTCAACCACAATAGAGTTACTGCACTACTTCTCTTGGACTTCTCAGCTGCCTTTGATGCTGGTGAGCATGACACCTTAATTCAAAGACTTCACAAAGCCGGCTTATAAGGGACTGCTCTTAACTGGATTACATCCTACCTTCAAAACAGAACTAATATTATCTATTCCCCACCCTTTTCATCCAAGCCCTTCCTCACAAAAGCCAGGTTCCTCCAAAAATCAATCATCTCGCCTATGCTTTTCAACATCTACATGATGACTTTTACCAGAATTGATCAATGATTTTCAACTCAAATGCTACAACTATGCAGATGACACACAAATACTACTTACATTGGAATGCCCCAGAGGTATTGAAAACCCACAAATATTCAGTCGCCTCAGAGCCATTGATCAGTGGATGACTTGGAGCCATCTCAAACTGAATGCTTCAAAAACAGAAATACTCACTTATGGCGACTGGAAAAATTATGACTCGCTTTGAGCCTGGCCTGACAATCTGGAACCACCTCCTCAAGTATTCGAGGAAGTTAAAAACCTTGGAATTATCATGGACTCCAAGTTAACAATGAAAGCCCAAGTGGACAAATTAGCACGATCAAGCTACATCACCTTGAAGAATCTGCAACACATCTTACCCCACCTCAAATTTCCACACAAGGTGCAGGCTACTATCTCTCTTGTACTATCCAAAGTGGATTATGACAATGGCCTCTACCATGGGTCATCTCTATCTATTATGAAAATACTATGACGTATTAAGAACTCAGCTGCCTGGCTACTATTACATGTCAAGCCCAAGCCCTCATCTCCCCTGCCTTGAGAGCACTACACAGGTTACCCATCACCAGAAGGTCCACCTTTAAGCTGCTTTGTATCACCCACAAGGCTATACATAGAACAGGGCCGCTTTTCATCAGAAACAAAATAACCAAATACATTCACCAAAGAAACCTCCGCTCAAGATTGGCACCCCGCCTTAAAACACCACCATACAAGAAAAAGACAATAGGTGGTACATCCTTCCCTGTTCAAGCAGCCAAACTATGGAATTCATTTCCACCAAAGATCCATGGATAACTATCTTGCTATCTTTCCTTCAGAAGACTACTCAAGAGTTTGCTCTTTCCTTCATAACCACCATATTCAAACAGCAATGGACTGATAATGCCTGTGTTGATAAATATTTATAATCTGATTATGTGTATATTCTTGATATGTATAGTTCTTTAAAATAATGTATGGTTACTATTTCATAATAAAAAAATATACACATACACTTTACGCCTGTTTAACAAATGTATATTTACTCACGGTTATATGAATAAAAAAATATATATTTATATATATATTCATATATATATATATATATATATATATATATATATATATATATATATATATATATATATATATGTATATATATATATATACATATAGATAAATGTATATATGTATTTTGTGTGTGTGCATGTGTGTGTATATATATATATATATACTTGTGTGTGTATATACATACTTATGTGTATATTATTCTATGCTTAACATGTTCATAGGTCATTGCATAGATAAGTTGTTATATTAGATACTGATGAATCCCTGCTTTCTTTTTTATATCACAATGAACACATGTTACATTAACTATTTAACAGCATGCATTTCACCACTGAGAAATTGAGGAAAGATAAATATATGTTAGAAAAGTACACTTATTAATTGACATCAAATATTACATATCTTGAGAGTCTGTGTTTATATAATACTATGTTTCTTCTCATATTAAATATTCCCATTATTATATTGCTTGCACATATGTTCCCTTACTATGTATTTACATATCTATTTATGTATTACTCTAGTCCTACTGTACTAGAGAAAAAATAAATAAAAATTAAATTAAATTAAATCCACAAATACAATTCTAAATATAAACAATTAAATTAAATTAAAAGAATTAAAAAATAAAAATAAAAAAATATATCAAATAATAAATAATTAAAAAATAATATACATTTTACTCTCTTGTAAACTTTACTCTGTCTCCCTATCACCCTATGTCTCTATCAATCTATCCTCCATCTCCACTCTGACTCATCCCAAACCCATTCTACTACTTTCATCTCCAAAATAACCCTGCCTAAACTCTTCCATCCTCCACCACATCTAGTTCACCCCAAACTTCAGTTTATTACCATGATCTCCCAAACAACCCTACTAAATTCTCCCTCATTTATCTCACCGTTGACTCATCCAAAACCCCTCCTGCTACTATGATCTCCCTAATCCCTTTCGACAGACTCTCCCCTAATCCATCTCTCCTCTACTCATTCCAAGCCTCATTCTATTACCATAGACTCCCAATTAGGACTTCTGTGTTCTTCCCTCCTCTATACCTCCATTACTCTAGTCAGTCCAACTAACAAACTCACACATCCTCTGCTCAAATTAACTCATAATAATACTAATACTGTACTCATATTTCCCTATACTGATCCACCACTAATTCCTCTTGGGTTCCGGAGTAGCGTGCTACTTGTTGAAAAGCCATTCGACGCATCGTCAGGGGTAGTAAGCAGTAGATAAATACAACTACAGTTACAACAATTACAATTACAATGACATTCAGACAATCACACATAGTCCCACGAAACCACCAGGACACCCACTGACTCACTCTTTCAGACACTCACACACCCACTCACAGTCCCTCCAAACCACTACCACTACCTGAGACCCACACAGCCACTCACACACCCATTCACAAAGTCACACATCCACTCACAGACCCACAAAACCACTACCAGATTCACTCAAAGACCCACACGGCTACTCACACACCCATTCACACACTCACACTCCAACTCGCAACCCTACAAGACCACTCTCATACCCACTTACACACCCACTCATACACCTACTCAAACACCCATACAACCATTCACATACTCACTTATCCTTGTAGTACAATTTGTATTAAATTCACTAAAAAAAACTAAAGTTACAGGGATGTTATAGTTAGGAAACAGCATCAAAAAACAGAAATTCAATGAAAAAAACAATGACAACAAGGACGTTATAATTAAGTTCAGATTTTACACACATAAAATCACAGAAATCACAAGTTATAGTTATTGTTATCTTGAGTAACTATAACTCGTGCTCTAAGGTAACTATAACTCAAGTCCCCGCCATGCACAGCTAATTACCTGACATAGTTCATCACTCATGACATATTCTATCACATCATTGATAATATCACTGCAGTATTTGCAGTAAAATTGTTGATGAGAAAACTGTGCACAGTGGGGGCGCAGGTTATAGTTACCTTAGAGCCGAAGGCCGTACGGAGTGGGGGTTTGGACACAGGGCCTGGCGTTGGGCCCAGCCTTATGGACAAACACCCAAAAGCAGCCAACCTGGGAGGGGGGAGCCGATCCAATTTCTGACCCAGGGACCCTATTTACCGGGGTCTGCCACATTTTTTTGTGAAGGGAGGTTAAATGGTTCCCCTCTCTGGTGCGCTTTTGACCCTAGTGACCTCATCCACCAGGGCCTATCACTGAACTTTTGGGGGAGTGGGGCATGCAGCCCTCCTCCCCAGGCTGATTTTGGCACCAAGGAACCCATCTCCATGGGGCCCAGCCATAATGTAAATGGGGGAATGTTGTCCCCCTCCCCAGGCCTATTTCTAGCCCCGGGGACCCAATTTACTGGGGCCTGGCCATAGTGTAAATGGGGAGGAGGGCACGCAGCCCCCACCCTGGGACAATTTTGCCCCTGAGACCCCATCTCCCAGGGGCTCTCCAACTTTTTAGATGGGAAAGGGCACACAGCCCAGGCAATATTGGCCCAGGGGACACCCATTCCCAGTGCCTGGCCTGGTCAATTTCAACCAGGGTGACCATATCCCCCGAGGTCCCGACAATAAAGTGTGGGAACCCTGGAGCACACCCAAGGCACCCACTGCATCCTTGTTGGGGGCCACGCGAGGAGCCCCAAGGCCCGTGTGGCTCCAATTGTCTCCCAGCCTCCAGCGGGAGCCGCATTTCTCCCGCACACATGGAACAGCTAAAACTGCTGCTCCCTGCCGGCGGGAGCAATATTTTCATCTGTTTCCTTTCCCACTTCAGAGTGTGCAGAAAAAAGATGAAAAGTCCACTCCCAGCAGGCCAGAGCATTTTTCAGGCTTCCGCCCACTCGGAGCAGACTTAGGGTCTGATTTTGATCTCGGCGGATGGAATATTCCACTGCAAATGTGACGGATATGTTGTCCACCATATTATGATCTCTATAGGCTATATGGGATCATACAGCTGACAGACTATTCGTCACGTTTGTGATGGAATGTTTCCCCCCACCAAAATCTAAATCAGGCCCTTAGCGTTTGCCCTAACTTGTCGGGAGCTTTGAAATTGCTCCCCCCAAGCGAGAGTTAACACAGGTTTCCCTGCCCATGCCAGTACAGGCCAGGAAAAAGATTTGCGCTGGGAGTGGAGACCCCTGGGACATAGCAGGAGCTGACCCTGGGGGATACGGTCAACAGGGTCATTAATCGGTTCAGGAGGGGGCCGTGGAGACCCTCACTATTTAAAGCATGGCTGTGCCCCAGGGGATGGGGTCCTTGTGGCCATAATAAGGCCAGGAGGAGACCTCCCTCCCCATTTTTAAAAGCAGCTGGGCACCACGGGATGGTCTCCCTGGGGCCAAAATTGGCCCATCAGCCCGGGAGGGGGTCACGGCCCCATCTCCTCATATCAATATTAGCCAGGTCCAGGGGCATAGGGTCAAGGGAGGGCCACGTGGACCACCCACCCCTTTATTTTTGATGGACAGCTGTTTTGACTCCAAATCTCCTGAACATATTTACACCAAATCAGAAACAGCGCACTTTCTGGTCCAAGATCTGGATTTCTGCAAAACTTGGCTAAACTTGGTGAAATTCCATGCAGCGGTTGGGGCTGTATCATGCCTGAAATCCATATGGGAAATTGCATGGGAAAATGTGTCCCGTCCCCCCCACTTTTCTCAGGCCATACTTGACGAATCACCCTGAATGTTTCACTGAAGCAAGCAGAAAACTAGTTTTTTAACTTTCGTGAAGTTTCGTCACCCGGTCACCTGGTGGCAAAGTTATTAGCAAAACAAAAACCACTTTTCATATGGAAACTAGGTCCTAACTATAACTGCCTACTATATTAATAATTTAGTGTATGGGGTGGTGGGTAAGGGTATTCAGTGGTAAGGATGTTTTGAGGGTTTAGGGGTATAAAGTGGTAAGGGTGTTTTTAGGGTTTATGGCTGGGTAAGAGTATATGGTGTTAAAGGTGTTTTGTGGTTTAGAGGTGAGTAGGGGAATTTAGTGGTAAGGGTCGTTTTAGGTATTAGGGATTTGTACATGTACAGGGTGGTAGCGGTGTTTTAGGGTTTAGTGTGGGTAAGGGTGTAGGTTGGTAAGAATGTTTTTAGTGTTTATTGATGGGCAAGGATATATGGTGGTAAGGGTGGTTTTAGGGTTTAGACATGGAGAAGGGTATTTGTTGGTAAGGATGTTTTAGGGTTTAGGGGTGGGTAGGGGTATTGGGTGGTAAGGGTGTTTTTATGGTTATGAGAGGGTAAGGGTATTGGATGGTAAGTCCGTTCTTAGGCTTTTGGGGTGGGTATAGGTATGGGGTGTAAGGGCGTATTTCAGGGTTTTGGGGGTGGGAAGGTTATTTTTAGGGTTATGGAGTGGGTAATGGAATATGGTGGTAAAGTTACAAAAACTGAGAAGGGGTGAGGGGGTTCCCCCAAAAAAGAAAATATTTATTTTTCTAATAATAAATACAAAATTGGGTGGAACCAAGCTGGTACCTGCACTGTTAAGCCCTAACTAGGGTAAAACTAGTTGGATTTCAATGTGGCCAGAGCAATTACCATTCGCTTAGTTTAATTCTAGAATTCCATCCAGCACTTTTTTCTGCACTTTGGTGTCTCCCCTAAGTGGGTTGAGTATGCCCAGACGTGGATCCCGTGTACACTGTGTCACCAGAGCCAAAATATACCTGAATGATGAGAGCTAACTATGCCTAATTTGGTCCCCTGTTCCTTGTTTTCCAGTTCAAGGTGGACTGGCCTGGCAAATTGGGATGGACTATCCAAATTGAGCAGGGCCAAGACTGATTTGCATATGGCTAGATCCAAACTGAGGTGGCATAATGCACAAAATAACGATGGATTGGGAGGCAGCCCGAGTAATTTCCAGTGGCTGAGATTACTTCAAGCATTCTAGCCTTCATTTTTTTATATACTTTAGTGTGTCACCGTGCATGGGACGGGTATGCCCATTCGTGGGTTTTGTGCATGCAGTAACTTGAACAATGCTATTCTTGGCTGATGAGCCCTACCAACAGCAAAATCGATGCTGGATTGCTTGTGTTCTGGCTCAGAGAGGACCTGGCCTGGCAGTTTGGACAGGAAAGTTCTGACTGGAGAAAGGTCAAAGACTGATTTGCAGAAGGCTGTGTCCAAACTGAGGGGGCATAATGTGCAAAATAATGAGGTATTGAGATGCAGCCCTGAGTATTTACCAGTGGCTAAGATTCACTGAATCATTCAATCCATTGCTTTTTATGTATAATTTAGTGGCAAAATGCAGCAGCAGCTATTATCACTCCAGTCACAACAGCAATACTTGCCTCTTAACCAGGACCACTCCCAGAAACACAAATGCTGATACAACTATGTTGTAATTGAAGATTCCTTCTCGGCAAGTAGGAGTCAGGTAGCCAGTTCATGTAGGATAGAGGTTGTACATTTATTTAAAAGGTTACAGGGTAAGTTACAAGTTACTTAATAAGGAAGCCCCACCAGAAGCAGCATCCTCTCTGCTCATCCCACTCTCTCTAACTGTCAAACTCCTTGAGTCACTCACCAACATTCCATGACATCATACACTGGCTGAGTAGAACAGAGAACAATGGAGGTGTGCACAGAACACATTACAAGCTTAGCAGATAAAACACATCTCCTTCCTTTAAAAAGTAATAAAATGCAAATAGGAAACGTAAGTTAGAAAATAATAAAATACAAGTAGAAAATGTAAGAGACTCTTGCTTCGATATGCCCTATAAATGATTCAAGCCTACAATATTATTCACACAGTGGCTCCATCTGACCCCATCCATACAAAACTAAAAGCACATCCATATATATACGTCCGATTGGACCCATAACATACCACCTATCATTCAACCAGCAGAAACATGCAAATGAAACACAAAAGCACAAAATGGGTATCTTTAAACCCTCAATCAACCCAGAACAGGGCAAAATGTGCATAACACAATTAGTATCTTTCAACCCTCACTATAGCAGCAGGCAAAAGCATTTTCAACTCTCATTCTAGAAATTCACAATGGGTATCTTTCAACCCTCATCCAATCTGTGGCAACAGAAAACCTCATGAATTTAGCAATCGGTCTCTTTCAACCCACACTCATCCCAAAACAACGGGCCATCTTGTGAATTTAGCAAAGGGTCTCTTTCAACCACACTCATCCCAAAGCAACCAGACATCTTGTATTGTGCACCCTCCCAGGACACTCGCTCTCTACTGCTTAACCATCCAAATGACAGGGCATAATGTGAACTTAGCAACGGTTCTTTTTCAACCCACACTCAACCCAAATGATATGGCATATTGTCTCTTTCAAACCACACTCAAACCATAACAGAGGTTATCATGTGAACTTAGCAACGGGTCTCTAAAAATATAGTTTTAGCAACTGACATCATTAGTAAATCTTCAGCATATCATTGCACGCAATTGGCACAATACGACTGTACATAAGGTGTAACCATTACGCATTACATTACATGTAACACATGTTTAAAAATTTCTCCTGACATCTTCACTCAAAGTAGCACAATTGAAAACATATACTGTGGCAGCAAAATCAGTATGACCTTTGTTTTAGAAAAAAATGGCAGAGCAAACCTCAGTGCCTGGATACCCACACGAGTGATTAGTGTGCACTATAAATTCTGATTGATTGACTGATTGAATGATAGGTTTCACTAAAATAGTTTTACCTAATTATTACACATGATTTTAATATGAAATTGATCCCATGTTAAAATAACGATGAACAGTAAGTGAGAGAGATAATTGTTGAGAAGATAATATGTTATGGGAGACAATGAAATTGAGGGGCTTATTTACGATCCCCTATCGCCATCTACCCACACATTAACGTCATTTTTTTAACGCTAATGTTTCGTTAGATGGCCAAAATACCTGCGCCATATATACAAAGTGGTGCAATGCATGCATTGCCGCAACCGACGACATCAGGTCCATGCTCGACAAAGGCAAAACCGTGGCCCTCATCCTCCTGGACCTCTCGGCTGCATTTGACACCGTCTGCCACCACACCCCCAGCACCGCCACAAGGCCCTGGACTGGATCACATCCTTCCTCTCTGGCAGAACTCAGAAAGTCCGTCTCCCTCCCTTCCTGTTGGGAGCCACCAAAACCACCTGCGGCGTTCCCCAAGGTTCTTCTCTCAGCCCAACTCTCTTTAACATCTACATGGCACTGATCGCCAACATCGTCCGATCCCACAACCTCAACATCGTCTCCTATGCTGACGACACCCAGCTGATCCTCTCACTCACCAAGGACCCCGCCACCACTAAAACCAACCTCCACGATGGACTGCATGCCATTGCCAACTGGATGGAGAAGAGCGGCCTCAAACTTAACTCAGACAAGACAGAGATCCTCATCCTCGGCTCCAACCGCTCCGAGTGGGACGACTCCTGGTGGCCAGCCACCCTAGGAACCGTACCAACACCCACCACCCACGCACGCAACCTAGATTTCATCCTAGACTCATCGCTCACCATGACCCAGCAAGTCAACGCCGTCTCATCTTCCTGCTTCAACACCCTCTGCATGCTTCGCAAGATCTTCAGATGGATCCCCGCCGAAGCAAGAAGGACGGTCACCAATGCCATCTTCAGCAGCAGACTGGACTACGGCAATGTGCTCTACGCAGGAACCATAGCCAAGCTCCAGAAGAAACTACAACGTATGCAGAACGCCTCCGCACGCCTCATCCTCAACATCCCACGCAGCGACCTCATCTCAGCCCACCTCAGAGACCTTCACTGACTTCCCGTCACCAAGAAGATCACCTTCAAACTCCTCATCCACGCCCACAAAGCTCTTCACAACACGGGCCCGGCCTACCTTAACGAACGACTCACCTTCCACACTCCCACCCGCCAACTCCGCTCCACCAACCTTGCCCTCGCCGCCGTCCCTCGCATCCATTGAACCACAGCCAGCGTTAGATCCTTCTCCCACCTTGCCGCCAAGACCTGGAACACTCTCCCCGCCCACAACAGACCCAGGACCTCCTGACCTTCAGGAAATGCCTCAAGACCTCGTTATTCGAGCAGTAGCAGTGCTTCCCATCCCCCCTTTCAGTGCCTTGAGACCCTAGCAGGTGAGTAGAGTGCTTTACAAATGTTTGATTGATTGATTGCGCCACTTTGTAACCCTTTGTGCTACATTATGGCTGCACCAGGAATAATGTATGCAAATGGGGCGTTCCCCTGTTTGGGGGGGACACAAAAATGGCGCAGGAAATCTAACAGATGTCCTTGCATCATTTTTTTCGGCACTTTTAACGCCTGCTCAGAGTAGGCGTTAAAAGAGGGCACACCATTGTTTACAATGGACCTCCAATGTACTTTGCAAGAGTAGCGCCAACATTTTGGCGCTACTCCTGTCGGGTACATCAATAGCATCATAAAAAATTATGCTTTTGCCCCCTACCCTGCGCCACGGAGCACTGTATTTTAAAAACGATGCACACATGGTGACGGTAGGGGGGCGGTAAAGGGCGCAAGAAAAGTGGTGTCATTTTTCTTAATTATGCCCCTAAATTTACATACAGACATTGATTGCAAATATGCACATTAGCACACATAGGACAAGAGCAACTCCTCCCTCCATAGAGATGTATTGTAGATCCACAAGTGGAGCACACCACATCTGTGTTCATTGGTCAGTAGGTACCTCATCCCTTTTTTAACTCCCTATACATTTGCACATCTAGGTTCATAATATTATAAATGGGGCAGCGACTTGTGCATGCTGGCAGTGTGAGGCCAGTTCACCCTAGCTCCTACTGAGTGACAAGCTATGTCTGAAATTCCTGCCAACTTACTGCAAGAAAACTCTTTCACCATCTACTAAATGGGTAAATGTATCCCTTGAGCTCTTCGTATACAGTTTATAAGAGCAGTTCACAATGGGAATACTTTTTGAAAAGTGTTGCACTATTTTGGGTCCGTTGATGGGTATTTGAGTTTTTGTGTCGCACAATGGAAACGGTGGTCTATATGAGATCATTATTGGGTTGTGAAGCGGTGTGAGAGTTCGGTCTGCAGCAGGGAATCATGGGGGAATTGCTTCTTTTGTGTACGTATGTGAAATATCTAGACCAAACCTACTTAGAAATTGGTGCCCAGGTTTACCTCATTTATTTTGGATTTCATCTTTATTTGTCTATATTTATTTGCACACCTCCTTGGAATTTATCCATTTTCATTTTTGTTCAGCGAAATAAGAGGATGGAATCAGTATATTCCACATATTTAATCGGTATATTTACTCTTATATTGGATGGATGCCTGTTGGATTAAATGCAACAATCAGCCATATTGAATACACCAATGCCTTCCTCTGATATGTTTACCATTGTTGATTACATAAACACATCAATAGCCACGTGAATTTTAGTAGGCTACCTCGTCCCTTTTTCAACTCCCTGCAAAATCTGCAAAGCTTTTAGGCTGTATGGGGGTCACTCAAAAGAATGCCTAATTTCCGTTTTTTGCAGCTTGCGAAAAGAAATCAGATATGAAACAAACTACTTTCTATCTGGGTGTGTCTAAAAGAATAGTTAAAACCAAAAAATTGAAGCACCACCTATAACAAAATACGTCACCTCTTACACACAAAACGCCTCCCTTATGTCCTCTCTGCGTAAATAGGTAAACCCAATACCCAGTGTGATATTTAGACATATGGGCCCGTATTTCTACTTTTTGACGCTAAACTGCGCTAACGCAGTTTAGCGTCAAAAAGTTTTGCGCCGGCTAACGCCATTCTGAAGCACCATGCGGTTGCCGTATTTATTGAATGGCGTTAGCCGGCGCTAGCAGACCGGCGCTGCCTGGTGTGCGTGGAAAAAAACCACGTACACCAGGCAGCGCCGGCGTTGGGGAAAATGGCCTTAGGGCGTCTTAAAATGGTGCAAGTCAGGTTGACGCCAAAAAATCGCCTCCACCCGATTTGCGCCATTTTTAACGACGCCCAGACGCCATTTACATGACTCCTGTCTTAGTAAAGACAGGAGTCATGCCCCCTTGCCCAATGGCCATGCCCAGGGGACTTATGTCCCCTGGGCATGGCCATTGGGCATTGAGGCATGTAGGGGGGCACAAATCAGGCCCCCCTATGCCAAAAAAAAAAAAAAAAATTATACTTACCTGAACGTACCTGAATGTCCCTGGGATGGGTCCCTCCATCCTTGGGTGTCCTCCTGGGGTGGGCAAGGGTGGCAGGGGGGGTCCCTGGGGGCATGGGAGGGCAGCTGTGGGCTCATTTTGAGCCTACAGGTCCCTTAACGCCTGCCCTGACCAGGCGCTAAAATCCGGCGCAAATGCGGGTTTTTTGCCCCGCCCACTCCCGGGCGTGATTTTTGCCCGGGAGTATAAATACGACGCATTTGCGTCGCAGTCATTTTTTTAGACGGGAACGCCTACCTTGCATCTCATTAACGCAAGGAAGGCGTTCACGCAAAAAAATGACGCTCTTTCCTCATACTTTGGCGCTAGACGCGTCTAACGCCAAAGTATAAATATGGCGTTCGTTTTGCGCCGAATTTGCGTCGAAAAAAACGACGCAAATTCGGAGCAAACGGAGTATAAATATGCCCCTTACTCCATAAGAAGCATCGCTCACAGTTACTGGTTCCTTGGATCCTGAAAGAGATGACATCTCTTACATCAGAGATTACAGTTTTATCTGGTAAATGTATCCTGGCAGCCAATAATTTATAAACTCCAAATGGTGAGCGCTCTTACATCAAAAGAAGCATAACTCATAGAACTCATAATCTCATAGAGACTGCAATGAATGATTCTCCTGTCATAAGAATAATCATTTACAACAATTGTTAATATACACCCAGTGCCAGATGACAGCTTCCAGACCAACAGATACACCACCACAGCGCCTATTATGTTTGTGTGATATCACACGTATAATATCAAAAGAGACATCTCTTGCAGAGCCGAGCAACTGATGACTACCTTGATGCGCGGTGGCATCTCGTGTGTCAGAGGAGCGAGGAATTGCTGTATTTTTAATAGCAGGAACATACTCAATGACTGTGCACATAGAGAAAAGGAACATTTATTAACAATTAAGCAATGCAGGCCTTTTCTAATACACTTGCTCTTTTTTGCTTCTAATTTTCACTTTCTTTCCGCTTTACTGTTAATCCTCTTCGACCAGCTCCACACAGAAGGCGGTTGTAACTGGCTGACCTCGAACAGACACAATACATATCTGACATGCTGCACTAGTGTCAGGCAGTCCAGCACATCAGATAATGGAGCACCAGGGCTGGTCAACCATATCCCTATCAAGAACTAGAATAGAGTAAAAAGGTCTTCCTCTGTACCCCCAACTCCAGCTTCTGCTTGGGTGGAAGCTCGTGGGTCTGCCTCTGGTACTCTGGAGATGATCGGGGAAGTCGGAAGTCATGGGTCTACCCCAGGTAAATTTTTGTGTTTTGTGTTTAAAAGCTTGAGTGTGTGTGTTAGACCTGACAGCCTTAGGGTGGTCACCCCCAACTTTTTGCCTGCCTCTCTCCACTTTGTGACACTGTTTTTTTGGTTTTAGGACACTGTGCACTTTACCACTGCTAACCAGTGCTAAAGTGCATCTACCCGCTCTCTGAAATCATGGTAACATTGGTTCATACCCAATTGGCATATTTGATCTACTGGTAAGTCCCTAGTAAAGTGCACTATGTGTGCCTAGGCCCTGTAGATTGAATGCTACTAGTGGGCCTGCAGCACTGGTTGTGCCACCCACATAAGTAAGTAGCCCCTTAACCATGTCTTAGGCCTGCCACTGCAAGGCCTGTGTGTGCTGTTTCACTGGCACTTCGATTTGGCATTTAAAAGTACTTGCCAAGCGTTAAACACCCCTTTTTCAACATATAAGTCACCCCTAAGGTAGGCCATAGGTAACCCAGAGGGCAGGGTGCTGTGTGGGTAAAAGGCAGGACATATATCTGTGCGATTTAAATGTCCTGGTAGTGGAAAACTCCTAAATTCATTTTCCACTGCTGTGAGGCCTGCTCCTTTCATAGGCTAACATTAAGGCTACCCTCATAAACTGTTTGAGTGATAGATTCTAATTAGAAAGGGGTAAACAGGTCATATTAAGTATGGCCAGAATGGTAATACAAAATCCTGCTGACTGGTGAAGTTCGATTTTAGATTATTATTTCAGAAATGCCACTTTTTGAAAGTGAGCATTTCTCTGCACTTAAATCCTTCTGTGCCTTACAATCCACGTCTGGGCTGGGCTGGTTAACAGCTCCCTTATGCATTTCACCCAGACAACCACAAACACAGGATGCTCAGACACACTTGCACACATCTGCATACTGACGGGGTCTTCCTGGGCTGGAAGGGTGGAGGATTTGACACTTACATCTCAAAGGACAGTCGCCTGCTCTCACACAATGGACTTCCAAACCCTCAACTGGGACCTTGGCAGACAGGATTGTACTGAAAGGGGACCTTGTATGATCCTAAGCCACTCTTTGAAGTCTCCCCCACTTCAAAGGCACCTTTGGGTATATAAACCGGGACCCTGACCCTACCAACTCAGACACTTCCTGGGAAAGAAACTCTGAACCAGAACCTGCAACCTGCCAAGATAAGCTGCCCTGCTGCCCAAAGGACTCACCTGGACTGCTGTTCTGTAAACGACTGCTGGCTTGCTGTTGCCCTTCTGCCTTGCTGGCTTCTGCTGAGAAGTGCTCTCCAAGGGCTTGGATTGAGCTTGCCTCATGTTTCCTGAAGTCTCAGGGGCAAAAAGACCCAATAACTCCTTGTGCGGCAAAATATCCACGCACAGACTGCCGGAAACGGCACACAGCCTGCTTAGCAGGGAAAGAATCCTTGCACCCCAGAACCGGAACAATGCAGCCTGGATCCCTGAGTGGAGATCAACGCAGTGCCAGCGTTGCAACTGGCACTTCGATGCACAGCCCACTGGGTCGACCCATCACCGAGCCGGAACAATGCAGCCCGACTTCCTGCGAGAGGAATCGATGCAGCACCTGCCATGCGACAGAAACACCGACGCAGCATCCTTGACTTCGTCCTGCGCGCCCCGGTTTTCCATGCATTGTCCTTGGTTGTCAAATGACCCCACATCACAAAGAGGATTCAAGCCTGTGCTCCAGAATTCAACGCAAAGCCCTTGCTGCATGGAAAAGAACTGACGCTTCGTCTGTGTGCACCCAGAAGTCCGACGCACACCTACCTTTTTCAACGCATCTCCTCCTCTGCGGTCTTTGTGCATGTAATTTTGACGCAAACCAGGTACTTTGTGCATGCAAGAGACCATTGTTGCTATTAAGAACTTAAAACTCATCTTATCATTACAAAAGTGATATTTCAAGTTGTATTTATCAACTCTTCATCATTTTGACCTTAATCTACTCAGATAAATATTCTATATTTTTGTAAACCTGTGTGGTGTATTTTTGTGGTGTTCGCACTGTGTTATTGCATGATTTATTGCACAAATACTTTACACATTACCTTCTAAGTTAAGCCTGACTGTTCAGTGCCAAGCTACCAGAGGTTGGGCATGGGATACTTTGGATTGTATGTGACTTACCCTGACTAGAGTGAGGGTCCTTGCTTGGACAGGTGGTAACCTTACTGCCAACCAAAGACACGATTTCTAACAGTGTGTTTGTGTGCTGGGAAGTGCAGGTGTACGTCCATGTGACTGTCTGTCTGTGTGTGCCAGGAACTGTGCATGTATGTCTGCTTCTATGCCTGAGCGCATGTTTAAGTGCCTGCGATCTGAAAGCCTGATTTGGGGATTGGCAAGACCTGAGGTTGAGTACTGAATAGTGCTTTTGGGCTTCCAGGCCACCAGCCGCCATTGTGCTTACAGCCCCAAAGTCGAGATGTTGTAGTAAATATTGGGCCTTCTTCCCCTGTTAAATATCTGCAGGTTTCACCATCTGAAACTTATCGAGGAGAAAAGACTTCATCACATCTGATAATCACAGAGAGCAATAAACTTGGAATTCACACTCCTTTCTTAGTAAGTATTTGAGCAAGTGTTTGGAATCTACAAACTCAGGCCATCAGGAGCATATTTAACAAAGGGATAGAAGTGTCAAGAAGGACCATCAGAGTGGTACAGACGTGACAGGTATAGGTCAGCACACACTGGGTGTGAAGTCACTGCTTTATTTGTATTCCCGGTTAGAGGTGTACACTGCCAGAATATCTTGGACTAAATATAATCAAGCCAAAAAAACTGTGGCCAAAATGTCATGAACCAAAATAGTGTGAAGGGTTGCATATATGTGGAGATATATATTTACTATACTCCAGGGGTGGCTCCTCCGTTTGGGCGGAGGAGCGTCACCCCCCCACCCCGCCAGCAGCAGCAGCTGCCGAACTTCTACAATACAATGATGATAAACTTGTAGAAGGGGCGGGCCACGGGCCTTCACAAGCACAGAGGAAGAGTGCTCAGCACTCCCCCTCAGTATGCATGTGTGTTAAGCCGTCCGTCTCAGGCCGGCCAAACATACATGCGCACTAAGCTCTGTCCAACCCGGCAAGGCAGTGCCGGGTTGGAGAGAGCAGGCAAACTCTCCCAGCCTGCCCAGGCCAATCCGAACGCTGCTGTCATGCTGCCAGCAGCATTCAGATTGGCCGCAGGGCAGGCTGGGAACCTGTGCCAGCGGCAAAGGAAAGGGGAGCTGCCCAGTGGTGGTGTCGGTGAAGGCTCATTCAGGTAAGTTTTTTTTATTAATTATTAATTTTTTTCACCCCACCACGCGCCACCCCACCACGCGCCGTGAGCCTCTACTGCTATACTCACTTCTTAAGTCCTCATATTTGTACTTTGATGATATATGTATTTATGGGTGAGGAGTAACAAATAAATCTATATTTACCTCCACATACTTATCTTCACAATAAGTGGTTCTCAGAATTTAGGCCATGATATTTTTTGTATGATATTTCTGTTCTCGATAGTCATGATAGACCTATAAAATATGTGTGAGGTCATTAGCTCTGGTGACACTTTTTATGATGTCACTTTCTGTAAAGTCATGGGTTGTGATGTCAATCCCTGTAATGCCACATGCGATGCCATGCGCTGTGATGTCACTTGCATACTACCCAACTTGGTAGTCCCCCACTTCTTTTTTAGGACTTGTGCCCAGGGTGGCCGAAACGTTTGTGCATAATTTTGGCATCGCCTCGCCGGTTCCCTGCTTTAATACATACTAAAACAACATGCAACATGTCAAGTAAACAAGCTGGATTCAACTACAAATATATTTCCATTTCCACATACTTCTTGAGTCACAGTAAAGCACTGTGTGTCGGTCCCATGCTTAAATAGCATTAAAGCTGTACTGCACTTAAATACTCGGTGCCTGATTCCCTGATTTATTTGTGCATCAAGTTTAACACATTCAAAAAGACTTTTCAAGAGTGCCATCAGGTGTTGTCATTTAAAAAAAGTAACTTTTGCACTTGTAAAAGGATGAACTCACACAGAGATTTCTGTGTGAGTAAATATCTTCCTATAAGTGGGGAGTGGGCTTTCCAGAGTAGGAATGCCTAGTAGTTTGTGAATTACCACAAGCTCACACATTTGTGGATATTGCAACACTGACTCTGCCAAACTGGAAATGCTGGGACAGTTGCTCCTCAAGGACAGGAATACAGTGCTTTCAAAGTTGGGAGGTGAACAGTGCTTAATTTCTAAAACAATAAGTGCTGGTGCCCAAACTTTTGTTTCGAAGCCTGTGGTGATGTTATCCAAGGTCGGGGTGCTGAATATCAAGGCTGCATAGCCCTGATTCCACCCCATGCATCTGTAAGGGGCTCCCTCGTTCTTTCTTTCTTTGGCTTTCTCTTCATCTCTGCTTTTGACCTTTATCATTGTTTTGCCATTTTTTCTCTTCCTCTTTTCCCCTTCTGTGTTTTTCGCACTCTTGCTCTCGGTCGATGTATTGTGAGGAAAAAGAAGTGCTGGTACTCAAAAATGTGCGCAGCTGGGTTCCACCTGCAACCACTAGCTCAAATTAAGTACTTGAGTTGGTCACCCCCCGAGTTGGTTCTCCTTAACTTTGATTTGACCAGTATATCTGGCAAATTGATTTATCACTGACAAAATGGAGAAAATAGCATATTCCACCCAATTCGGACTTTATCAGTTCTGGGAGATGGAATTTAAATTAATTAACTTCCTCTCACCTTCCAAAGACTTGTAAATGGTGTCCTGACTGGACATGACACCTTCTATGTCCGTAATTTAAGGGTATGGCTATGTTCAGTTTCAGCTGGCAATACCAAGTGATCCATATGGGGAAGATTCTCCAAACTTTAGAAATGGCTGAGCTGAACAGGTGCTGAAGAGGACAAGGTTATGATGTCTAGTTTGGACACTGGGAACTATATTACCTATGAGTGGCGCCTGGCCTGGATTATGCCTTGGTGCACCCTTAACTGGGCGCATATGCTCAAACACAGACAGTATTGCCAAGTACAGAAAAAGGTACTCTACCCAGCACAGACACGAATTCTAAGAGTTTGCACCTGTGCTGCAGAGAGCATCAGTGTCAGAAAGAGACGTGGTTTGTAATAACGACTCCATCTTTCATTGCCAGAAGATCAGGCTTAATTTTAAGAGGGGGAATTTTAAGAGGGGGTGGAATAAGTGATTACACCCTTCCGCAGAGGAGTTCATAAGGTCCCCCTGCAGCCTCAGTTCTACTTCACAAGGGAACTAAGTGTCACCTGCAATATGGGGCACAATCAGCCTGATGACCTACTTGCCTTGCAGCATGGTGTGGACGCAAGGGCAAAATTGTTCCCTCATTTGAATGGACCTTGCCACATGCCTATGAGAGAACACTTCTTGTGATATTGCAAATGCACTTTTTGCAATGCTGCTCTCCCATATTACAAAAAAGGACACTTAATTATTTGTGGCCCCTTTTTGCAACACTAAAGTATGCTTTCGGTGGTGGGTGCAAGAAACATGTGCAAATGTCCCTTGTACCTCGTGGGTACTTTATACAAAATGTCCCAGTTGGAATGTGGAAAAATACAATTCCTATAACTCAACATCCAGGCGGTGTTGTACTGGGAGGTTCCAAATCCCCAGAATTAGCACTGAGCATTTCTGGGACTTGTTGGACAGCAGTGACACTTTGATGGGCAACATTTACTCTCCTAACTTCCACCACCTCGAGAAAAGAGACAAAGAAATGTAACTGGACTGCTTAGTGTCAGGAGGCATTTGACGTTCTCAAGAGGGCCCTCAGATAGGCACCTCGACTAACCACTCTAGAATCTAGCAAGTCATTTATAACACACATGGATATGATTGACAAGTGTGTTGGATATGTCCCCACCCTTGTTAGTGACAAACATAATGCGCATCATATGCCTTTTATCAGTCACAGTCTCATATGGCGAGAGTGAAATGATTCTATTTGTGATATGGTGCTTTGTCATTGTCCGGCAGTGAAACAGATTTGTCCCCATTATTCTGGGAGCACATTCAAAGTCCTGATAGACCACAAGACCCGGAAATAGCTCAGAATTACAGAATATCATTATTAACAATAGTAGAACTTCTTGGTGTGGCACATGGTTAGCTTTATACTAGTACCCAAGAGTCTTGTAAGGCTAGAGTAACTCTTGGTGGCACTGATTTGGGAAGTGGGGCTATTAAATCTCTCGTTATTTCTATCTGCACCGTTTTATTTTACCTGATTTTCTACTGACCTGATCTGTTTCTGCAGGTGACCTTTTATGTTTACTACAGATTGCTGCAATAGCAGTAACAGCTGTAACAGCAGTGTTAGACTCTGTAGAGCGGGGTGGTCCACTTAGAGGGGACGGTAGCTGATGGCCTGGCCATGGAGGGATCCAGGTTTGTCGTTAGTAGTGCAAGGGTATGAGCCTCTTGTGATCTCTGGTTGAGAAGCGAATTACCTCATGTTAACATGTATCTAGGCTTCCGTCGCTTGGACCCTTCCCTGGGCCTGAATTCGATGAGTAATGTCTGTGCCTGCCCTGGACTAGGAGAAGGATGTGGCACTAAAGTGGTGCCCAGTCTACTGTAGAGGCTGGGTAACCCTCACAGCCCTCCTAGAGGCCCCAGACATTCTACACAAATACAGTAAATACATGGCATACCTCGTGCAGGTGTGTCGGTGCAGTGCTGGGTCTCCCAGGATCACACATTTCAGTTCTGAGGGGGACTCTAGGCTGCCCAGATGGCTGAGGGGACATGTGGGGAGTTACAGACCATTGTGGGAGGAGGTAGGCGGTGGGTGTCATGGTTCGTATAGGGTGATATTTTTGTATACGATAATTACGAAGATAAAGGATAGAAGTAATGTTGGATATCTGAGTGGTGACAGCAGGCCATCATGAGGATTTGGTCCTTCCATTACCAAAGATAACTTACTTTAGGAAAGAAGGCCATCCATTCAATACCATAGCACAATATGGCAAAGAATTACACTGCATACAAATGCCAGCAGAATGGATCACTGCTGACAGATGCAGTTTTACGGAGGTTATATGTTCGAATTCCAGCATGCCAGGCTCAGCCTTCTATGGTTCATGCCGATAAGGTAAGTTCCATAGACTGGTTAAAAGTAACGTGTTATTTACAGCGCTTGGAAACAGCAGAAGTGTGGCTTAACTCACTATGAAAAAAAGTTATGACAACGCATATCCTTCCAAATGAAAATCGACGGGAGGCTCTTCCTTGCATCGTTCATGTGCGCTGTACTGTGGTTTCGTCATTGTAATTTTTTTTTAAAACAAATTAATTCTGCTGGTTAACTACCTTTTACAACAGAGCGTGGGTGGCAGCGAATCAAGATGGATGCGCGTGGATAAGCGTCCGCGGGCTAAGAGATGCGAGCGTTGTATTCATGGGTTGAGACCGTCCCCGCGCCTATGATTAGTTACTTTCGATAACAGTTCGCCTGCCAATTTGGCAGAAGCGGGGATGTAAGTACTTGTCATTTTAAGAATAAGAATGCTGGAGGGAGGCACACAGTGAACCTATTTAACTTACAACATCAATTTGTTTAATCGCGTGACACGAACAAAGGAGTACTGTTGTTACAAACCGAAAGGCAGATTTAAGAGCCCCTAGCGCCTCCTTGTGCCACATTAGCGTCATTTTTGTTGACGCTAATGTGGCCCTACGACGACAAACTCGCCGCCTAATTTACAACGTTGTTCAATGCATGCATTGCGCCACTTTGTAACTAGGGTGACCACCTGGCACTGAGGCAAATTCTGGACAGGACTGTAAAAAATTCAGGACAAAGGGTCAAAATTCAGGACAAAAATTCAGGACAAAGGGTCAAAATTCAGGACAAAAATTCAAGAACAAACGTCAGTTTTACAGACACACGCAAGAGAGGCCATGCTTCACTATGTTGTCAGTGCATTTATTTACTCTTTTTTAACATAGCACTATTTATTCACTGTGGACCTTTTGTGATTGCCTCCTGGTATGCTACATTCAGGTGTCACATTACGTCCTTGTTCAATAGTAAATTAATGCCCTTCACAAGGCCATCACCCCTACCCAAATCTACCCGATCTTTCCTGAAGAGAAAGTAACAGCAACATTTTGATTATGTTTCTGAACATTTTAAAACCCCTGGCAAACAGTTTGGGAAACATTAAGGTAATTACCTTATGCTAGTTTAAACAAATTGAACAAAAACATCTGGCTTACCCCAACCGCCCATGGACTTTCAACCTAATTTTTTTTTTAAGAGGCAGGGCAGATGGTGTGGGTGACAGTCTCACACCTAATGACAGGATGTGATGTACCCATAACTTGTCTGTAGTCTCACTGCACTAGAGTGTATGTCTGGAACTCTACATTTATCTCAGAAATGGGAGCCCGGACTCCCAATCAAAGATAATAAAAGAGGAAGATGAAATCGAGATCAAATGGGAGATCCACGCCAAGTAATTCAAAGGGTTGTTGCTAAAAACTGGATAAATAAAGAAGAGAAGAACAAGGTGGGACAATTCCTAAAATCAGACAAGATGGGTCCACCAAGACTATTTGAAGGTATTGGGTACCTGGGGAGTTGTCTCTGCACACAGGAGCGAAACAGAAGGGGCACCGTCAAGTGGTTGAACAATCAACACCCATCCACCTTGGCAAACTCTTCTGGTGCAATAGTCCACTGTTAGTGCTTGTGAAGGGTGAGCAGGGGCCAGACCCCTTGCAATGTTGTGCAAGGCAATTGCCTGCTTAGTCCATGTCTTTATATGGTTTTGAAATTGAGCAAAAGCCAAACTAGAGATCTGGGTTATCCCTAAGTGTCAAGTACACATAGAATCTTCAAAATGTTTGGGATGTAAATTGCACAAACAAAATTTACAAATTTTAAAATTTAATTAGTGTTTCTTTAACATATGGCACTGTTTTCCCTTCATATACAATTAGATCTCAGATTGAACTGGGAACCAGTTACCTTTTGATACCTAGTGATTAATATCTACCATTCTTACACTGATTTCCAGGATGAAAATCTCTGCAGAGCGAACGGTCCCTCCAAGCCCAGTTTGCTTTTTGGTCTTCTCTTCTGCTTTCTGTAGAGGCCATGTGGCACTAGTGAAGATGGTGTGCTACCCCAATGATAGTATTATTTTGCAAACCTTCCCCTGCTCGTCCTTCATTCCTTCTTCAGACATGCAACACTTCTGATTTGGTCGCTGCGGCGCCATCAGGAGCTCTTTCCACTCTAAAGCTAACTGTGACTGCGGGTGGATTAGATCTTCTGGACTTAGAATGCTATTATTCAGCTGCAGAGGTCCAATGGGTGGCTCTCTGGCTTTCTGCCCACCTCCCTGCATGAGATGGGGTTTACCAGTAAAGACTTTTAAGGAAGGCTTAATGCACTGCTCATTGTTTCCTACTGACCATTCTACGGATCACCATCCAGGGTTATCATGCATGGCTTTCTTTTGCCTTGCCAAAACCTGTAAACTCACTGACACAAAGAAACCCTATGCTCCTGCACTACCTTTGCTAAGCCTTCCCACTCGCACAGGATGGCTGTGCTCAGAGCAACTCCATCAGTGGCATGTTGCAGGCGTCTTAAAATTGGGGACTTTGTTTCTGAACAGTGAGCTACTAAATTTCCAAACCCTTGTGGCAGACTACCATCTTCACCCCAGTCAACTCCTTACGTACATCCACCTTAAATAATCATTAAATGCCCTATTTCATGTCTGCCACCTAGCACTAACCCTACAAGAGGTGTGCCAGAAGCATTGTACCATAGGAAATGGTGGCAAACTGATAGAATGAGTGTACAGACCTATCCTGCAACATGGAAACCACTCCAGGTCTTCTTGTCATACTACCTGGGTGATTGATGTAGCCAAACCTCTGCAAGATATGGACCAAAATACTGGACTTTCCCCACAAAGTATCCCATAGCTGTCACTTTAAGTAAATTCATAGTGCTTCCTTGTGAATGCATTCTGCCCGTTTCTTGCCATTGGCCTTGTGGTTTGCAACTCACAATTTGTTGCTTTCAATTTGCTGGCTTTATTTGTTTTAGGCTATGCAGCTTGAATTCGCCCCTTCCCTTGTCAAAACCTTATTTACAGTAACCTGCCGAGTGCTCCCTTTCTGTAAACAGGCCTGTAAATCTTGTTCTTATCATATTTGCTGTGCATTCAAAGAACAAAGTCAAATGTCAGGCTCTGTCTTCGGTGGGAACTTAGTGTTTACTTTCCTTTCTCTGACTTCAAAGTGAGAGGATTTATGCGACAATCTTGCTGGATACTGGGGTTAGGAAAGAGTTTTTTCTATCACATGACAACATTTAAATAGACTTCAGAATATATCAGAATTAGAAGTACAAATCAAGCACATTTTTGTTAATTCTGAACTGGGCTGGAAACAAGTACCTTTACATGATTAAAACAAATCATTGCATTAGGTGATGCAATTTCCACACATCATCGTCTGTGCACAGTAGAGTTTGATTTGAAAAACTGTATATCTGTGCAAATGTAATGGTCATTTAATGGTCATTTCAATCACAAATGTGTTGTCTGTAATGGCAGTGTGTTACCACACCATGCATGCTCCACTCCACTCTGCTCTGCACCACTCCACACCACTGCACCCTACTCTGTATCACTCCACTTTACGCCACTCCATGCCACTGCACTCTTCTCCATTCGGAACCACTCCACTTTATGCCACTGCTCTCTATGCTACTTCACACTATGCCTCTCTACTCTACTCTGTACTACTCTACTCTAAGCCACCGCACTTTACACCTCTCTACACCACTGCGCTCTGCTCGTCTGCACGCCATACCACTCCAGTCTAGGCAACACCAATCTAATCCGCAGAACTCCACTCTCTGCCACTCTGCAACGCTGCACTGTACGCCACTGCACTCTAAGCTAATACACTCTATGCTAATGCACTTTACTCTGTAACACTCAACTCTATGCCCCTGCACTCTACATCAATACACTGTACATCGTACACTCTATGCCACAGCACTCTACACTACTTAACTCTATGCCATCACACTCTATGCCACTTTATGCAACTCCACTCTAACCTGCACTTCTCCACTCTAAGCCACCTCACTCTACTGTGAAATAATCTACTTTATGCCACTGCACTCTGTGCCACTGCATTCTGTGCCACTGCACTCTACCCTGCACCTCTCCACTCTATGCAACTGCACTCTACTCTGAATCAATCTATTCTACGCCACTGTACTCTATACCACTCTGACCACTGCACTCTAGTTCAATGAACTCTACACCACTGCAAGCTGACACTCTGCAACACTGCACTGGCCGCCTCTATACTCTACACCACTCTGCTCTGTACTACTGCATTCTGCACCAATATACTCTATTCCACTGCATTCTATGCCACTCTACTCTGCCCAATGCCACTCTATACAACTGCACTCTACACCAGTGCACTCTAAACAACTGCACTGTATGCCACTGCCCTTTACTCTGCACCACTGTACTCTATGCCACTGTTCTCTGTACCACTCTACACCACTGCCACTCTACTCTGCAACTCTGCACTCTACACCACTCTACTCTATGCCACTGCACTCTAGGCACTATACTCTACACCACTCTACAATACTCCACTCTATGCCACGAGTCTACTCTGCACTCTATGACACTGCACCACTCTGCATTACTGCACTCTCTGCTACTCTATTGTATGCCATGCTACTCCACTGCACTCTATGTAACTCTACTCCATGCCACTCTATGCCACTGCACTCTGCGCCAATGCACTCTAAACAACAGCACTGTACGCCACTGCCCTCTACACTGTACAACTGTACTCTACACCACTGCTCTGTACCACTGTACTCCACTCTACATCACTACACTGACACTCTACTCTGCAGTGTTGCACTCTCCACCACTGTACTATACACCAATGTACTATGTACTGCTGTATTCTATGCCACTGCACTCTATGCCACTCTACTCTGCATCACTCCACTCTACAGCACTTTGCTCTACTCTGCCCCACTCTACACTACACCACTGCACTCCCTGCAACGTGTCTACTCTGCAATCTATGCCACTGCACCACTCTACACTACTGTTCTCTCTGCCACTCTATTGTATGCCACTCTACTCCACTGTACTCTATGCCACTCTACTCTGTCCCATGCCACTCCATGCCACTGCACTCTACGCTAACGCACTCTAAACACTGTACTTTGCACCACTGGGCTCTACGCCACTGCTCCTATGCTACTCTACTCCACTCCACACCACTATGCCACTAGCTTTAAGCCATGCTGAGCAGCAGCTACTCTGGTGTATAACATGGCTAAAACACATTAGCAAAGCCAATAACTCTTTCGTAGATGAGACCTATTGCTTTGCCAATGTTTGTTAGTACTATGAGGTACCGAAATACCTGAAAGAACTGTGAAAAATACAATTACATCATAATAAAGGCTACTACAAAATGCGCAAATACATTTCGGTTAAATAAAAAAAAAAGTGCTTCTCAAATACAGATTTGAATAATAATATACAGTTTATACCTAGTCCTAAAAAATGTTATAACACTCCATTAAAACCACACACTCCACAGCTCACCTTGGAACACCATTACAATACCTCTCTGAAAGAAATATCTTTGCCACCAGAAAACTTGAAGTGACTCCTTTTAGTAAAGTCAATGCAGGTTTTCAAGCCCCTTTGTATTTGCAGATTTACCAGTTGCCCACATTTGCATGTCTTTAGGGAAGGAGACCCCCTGGCAAGAAGGCCTTTTCTTATCTGTCTGCCCCTCCCTCCCTCAAAGCACAGGAGACTCCCTGCCTTCCAGCCCAGCTGGGGAAACTCATCTGACCGTAATTTCGCACTGCCTCTGTTGCCCTTTAGGTGAAAGGCTAAAATTACGGACAAATGCCGTCCGTTAAAGCTTTCATCACGGACAACGGACAGCAGGTCGAAATTACGGACAGTCCGTGAAATTTACGGACGGGTGGTCACCCTATTTGTAACCCTTCACACCACATTATACCTGCACCATGCATAATGTATGCAAAGGGGGCTTCTTCCGTTAGGGTGGTGTCAAAATGGCGTTAAGAAATATAAAAGATATCTTTGCAACATTTTCTTCTGTACTTTTAACGCCTGCGTTAAAAGGAGGCACACCATTGTTTTCAATGGACTTTGTAGGATTACCAGCTACATTTTTTATGCTAGTCCTGCAAAACTTTGAACTAGCGTAAAGAATTTTTACACTAGTTATCCTAACTACCGCAATGTGATACGGTGCATACATGATGTCTTCAGGGGTGGTGCACTAAGAGGCGCAAGGAAAGTAGCACTGCACTGGGTGCAGAGCCGCTTTCCTTAAATCAGACCCTCATTTTTAGGGTCGAGCCTGCGTTGACTGCACTCGCGCATGTGTATCGCAGCGAGACGCTTTAGTTATTAGAATAGGGCTCGGAGCCCTGTCAACATCACGTCAGTGTTTTTTATTGGTTCGTGGGCTTGCCTATTAAAATCCGCTTGCTTTCATTAGTCGAAGGCATGCACACGTCAAGCCTTTTCAGGTGGCTAGCCCTCCTCAAGCGCATCGACCAAGTACAGAAAACATACGAGGCTCGCTGTTTTCTGTCCGGCTCGGCGACTACTTTTTCTCTATTTTACTAGCGCGATTTCGCTTGGCAGAAGTCGAGCGCTTTACACAGTTAATTGCACTTTTTCGGTTACGTACATAAATACACTTTTGCCGATAGGTGAAAAGTCGGGTTAGGAGTTTACAATGCTATCAGCTCTAACATGAGCAAACGCGAGACCCGTTGCATTGCAAATGCTTGTTTAAATTTGTGACCTGAAGGATTGCCTTTTTCCATCGCTGCAATGAAGTTGTCCTTTCACTATCTTTACATTTCTTTGGAAGAAACTGTAGGTTCATTGATGGGCACCATATGTGGAAGAAGAAAAAAGGGCAGGACACTGAAATAAAAGTGACTGTTATTAGTGAATAGGATAGCTAAAAAGTGACACGTTTGCAAATTGTGTCTGTTTTGAACTTGTAAAAACATGCTTTATAAGCATCTTGCAGGGTACGGAAGACTACACTGAGTTGAGCTTGCTGCAGGCGATGATTGTTTTAATTTCAGGGACATCAACAGTGCAAACCGACCCACCAGACCATAAAGCATTCCCATAAGCAGCCACAAAACCAGACCACACAATGACTTGTCGGACCAGCCCATCGGGCACTGCTAGATTGCCCTACAGCACAGTTCGACCCTGTGTAGCATTGTTGGGATTTCAATCTGGCCAGACCCAGTATTCTCTATGTAAGGAGTTGTTGGACTTTTTTGTGTTTTGCAGGGTCATCTCCAATCTTTCTGCCTCCTGCCTCCTATTTTTTCTGACCTGTTGTTGTTGGCTTTAGGACTCTGAGCGCTTTACCACTGCTAATCACTGCTAAAGTGCATATGCTCTCTGTGTACATTGTATTGTTGATTGGTTTATCCATGATTGGCATATTTGATTTACTAGTAAGTCCCTAGTAAGGTGCACTAGAGGTGCCCAGGGCTTATAAATCAAATGCTACTAGTGGGCCTGCAGCACTGGTTGTACCACTCACATGAGTAGCCCTGCAATCATGTCTCAGACCTGCCACTGCAGTGTCTGTGTGTGCAGTTTTAAACTGCCAATTCGACTTGGCAAGTGTACCCACTTGCCAGGCATAAACCTTCCCTCTTCCTACATGTAAGGCACCCCTAAGGTAGGTCCTAGGTAGCCCCATGGGCAGGGTGCGGTGTATGTTTAAGGTAGGACATGTACTAATATGTTTTACATGTCCTGACAGTGAAATACTGCCAAATTCTGTTTTCACTGTTGCAGGGCCTATCTCTCTCGTAGGTTAACATTCGGGCTGCCTTTAAATATGATTAAAGCGTGGATTCCCTTTGAGAGCAGATAGACATGTGGAGTTTGGGATTTCTGGACTTACAATTTAAAAATACATCTTTTACTAAAGTTGGTTTTGAGATTGTGTGTTTGAAAATCCCACTTTTAGAAAGTGGGCATTTTCTTGCTTAAACCATTCTATGACTCTGCCTGTTTGTGGATTCCCTGTCTGGGTTAGTTTGACAGTTGGGCTGTTTGCACCTCACTCTAGATGGTGACACAAAGGGAGCTGGGGTGTAGCCTGCATATCCTGGCGAGCCATCTGTGCTAGGAGGGAGGGGAGGAGTGGTCACTTACACCTCACACAATGCAGGCTCCAACCCCCTGGTGTGTGTCTGGGGCCTAGCCTGGGCAAGGCAGGATCTGACAAACAAGAGAGAATTTCTTTTGAAGTAAGCCTACTTCAAAGGCCAAAATGGATATAAGAAGAGCACCCAAAACCACAGGCTTTAGATCACTTCTGGACATGAAGAGGAACCAATGTCTGGAGAAGAGCTGAAGAGCTGAGGAGAAGTGCCCTGCCTGTGCCTGTGCTTTGTGGAGCTATCCTGCAGTTGCTTCTTCTTCCTGTGCAAGAGGACAAAGACTGGACTTTGTGTGTCTTCCTGCTTGTGAAGAAATCTCCAAGGGCTTGTCCTGAGCTTGCCTACTGTTGTTGAAGTCTCAGGGCCATCAAATACTTCTCCTGCCAGCAGCCTGGACTCTCTGCTGAGACTCCTGCCCTGCCAAGTGATGCCCTATCCAGTTCCTGGGGCCTTGACAGGTGAAGCTGGCAGACCAAGACTGAAATTTCACGCACAGACCGCCATGTGGGGAAAATATCGACGAACCTTCTGAGACACGGCTGAAAAACGACGTGCTGCCGGCTTCGTGGCAGAAATCGATGCTCCACTGGCATTGAGGCTGAAAAATCACCGCATGTAGCTGAAGAATGACACGCAGCACCCATTGACGGAGGCTGATAACATCGCTACCCACATTGCGCAGTTTTGCTGAAACCATGCAGCAGGATTTTCAACGCAAACTTTTCTGGGTGTGGAAAAACAATGCAACGTGGAAAAACAATGCAACGCCTGCCTGGACCTGAGTGCCTGGACGCCTGGATAGACGCATCGCTCTCCTACGGAGAGGAAAAATGACACATGCTGACCCGACCGGAGAAGGAGAAACAACACACGGTCTCACTTGCGGGTGAGAAATCGACGCATCGCGAACCTTTTTCGTGCGTGTTATTTTGATGCTACCCAGGTACTTTTCAACGCTAACAGTGTTTGTACTGTTTACAAAAGGATTTAAGACTCTTTTGCTTTTAAAATTAATAGCTTGACTTGTGTATGTTGGATTTTTGTCGTTTTGGTCTTGTTTTGTTTAAATAAATATTTCCTATTTTTCTAAACCTGTGTTGTGTCATTTTGCAGTGTTTTCACTTAGTTATTGTGTGTGTTGGTACAAATCCTTTACACCTAGACTCCGAAGTTAAGGCTGCCTGCTCGTGCCAAGCTACCAATCGGGTGAGCGGGGGTTAGTTGAGGGTGATTCTCCTTTACCATGACTAGAGTGAGGGTCCTTGCTGGGACAGGGGGTAACCTGACTGCCAACCAAAGACCCCATTTCTAACTTTGGCGATCAGCGGTTTGGATTGGACTTGTATTTGTACTTGTATTTGTACTTGACATACAGTGACTAAGTGTACACTACTGTTTTCAGTGCAGACCATTACGTGACCACATACAGTTTTTTCGTTTTGTTCTCTGATGTCCTCCTGGATATATTTTTTATGTTTTGGGACTCTGGTTTTTGGTTGTGAAGCCTTTGCAGAATGAAAGTCAACTTCTGGCACTGGAGATCTATTCAAAGAGGGAGCTACAAGCTTTCTGCAAGGAACAGGGGCTGGCTGTAAAGAGAAAGGCTCAAAGGTGGGTTCTTGAGGCACCCCTGTTTCAGTATGAGATGAAACGCTGGGAAGCAACCATAACAGTTGAGTCTGAGGAGAAAGACTACTCTGAGGAGGAGGGCAGTGGCACTGAGAGGAGAGCAGAAAGGGATGAATGGCTCTTAGCTCAAGAGCAGAGGCTGAGAGAGCTAGATGAAGAACTTGAGAGGGCTGAGGCAGAGAGAAAAGCCCTGGGAAAAGAAATGTTTGCAGCTCCAGAGCTGAGCTGTGAAGAGCTGAAGCTGGAAGCCATGAGGGCTGAGTCCAGTTCAGATGGTGGCAGCAAAAATCTTGTATCCAGTGCAGATGAAGAAGTGCACATGCCCATAGACTTGGCGCCCAACTTGAGGGAGAGTGTTGACACACACCAGGAGGTTCAGGGGTATGAGGTAGCTCCAGTAATGCACAGGGTCCCTGAGGTGGATTGGGGAACTGGCATGTGGAGTCATATTCCTACTCATGGGAGGGACACTCTACTGAATCTAGGTGAGAGTGACAGGCAGAGGGGTTCCCCCAGGTAGAAGTCCTGGTTATGGAGTGTGGAAACATCCCAGAAGAGTGTGGGTTGAGTGTCAGGGACAGTCAGGTACTGTCTCACCAGTCTCAGGAGGGTGATGTGGGGTACTTTTTAAAGGCTGAGTCACTGGATGGTGGGGTGAAGGGTAGTGTGGTTAATTCATGTGAGGGGCTGAGTGATGTAATTGCTGGAGAGCATTTGTCTAGTCCTTATTTTCCAGAGCTATGCCAGCACCAGTTGGAGTGTGAATTCTCTGACCCCAGGGAACTTACACTGGAGGCATACCTTTGGGTGAGTACCAGAGTGTCTGAAAAGGCATTTGGCGGTGCTCCTGAGGGGAGTGGTCTAGGTATTTCCCAACCAGGTGAGGTAGGGAAGGATTGCAGTGTCCCAGGTAGGTCCCAGTGAAGTGGGATGGGTGAGGGATCCCATGTCCAGTCTCAGAGGAGAGGCAATGGAGATGGGCTGAGGCCAGGGTGCCGTAGATCCAGTCCCAGATCCTGGAGGGTTCCATGAGGGAACACCAGGAGGGGAGCCTAGCATGTACCGTAGGACTGTCTGCTAAGGGAGACCCCACAGTGTCAGCCAGCGTCCCACCAGTTCTGGTGTCTGGCAGTACCAGTCCTAGGGAGGCGGTGCAGAAGTCCAGACAGAGGGTTGAGCTGTGATTGCGGACCCCATTGGAGAACCTGGAGGGTCAGGGGTCAGCTCTGAGAGCACAGCCCCCCAGGAATGAACTTGGTGAGCCTATTTCTGGGTTGGGGGAATCTAGACTCTGCCAGATGGGCAGGGGTCAGGAGACCTGTGCCAGCCAGACTCTTGTGTGGCCCTTGGGGAAGGTGTTTCCCTTGTGAGGGGTAGGTGTGCCCCCCCAGGAAGTCCTGGTGTGGCAGGCAATGGTTCAACTGCAGGGTAGTGACTCTGGGTTGAACGATCAGGTTCAGGGGTAAACTCTGACCTGATGAGGAGTAGGTATGCTTCCAAGGAAGTTCTGGTGCACCAGGCAGTGGTTCCACCGCAGGGTGGTGACTCTGGGTTGGATGACCAGGTTCAGGGGTTAAACTCTGACCTGGTTGGGGGGGTAGGTGTGCCCCCAGGAAGTCCTGGTGTGCCAGGCAATGGCTCAACCGCAGGGTGGTGACTCTGGGTTGAATTATCAGGTTCAGGGGGTAAACTCTGACCTGATGGGGAGTAGGTGTGCTCACAAGGAACTCATGGTGCGCCAGGCAGTGGTTCAATTGCAGGCTGGCGACTCTGGGTTGGATGACCAGGTTCAGGGGTTAAACTCTCACTTGATGGGGGGAAGGTATGCCCCCCAGGAAGTCCTGGGTTGCCCGGCAATGGTCCAGTCTGAGGGTACAGACCCTAGGCTGGAGGATCAGGTGCAGGGGTAAACTCTTACCTGAAAGTGGGGGCAGTTTGCCCAATCACCCCCCGACGGTGTGACTTCTAGGGGTACTCTCCATGGTGGGGGGGTACAGAACCCTGGGAGTAGGGGCAGGGGAGGGAGAGACTAACCCCTGTTCAATCTAAGGGTTCATACCCTGGATTGAAAGGCCAGGTTCAGGGTGTCCTCCTGACCTGGAGGGAGGGGCTACTGCTAACAGTGCCCCTACCATGTTGTCTTCTGGGGGGGGCACTCCTAGTTGGAGGGTTCAGCACCCCAGAAAGAAGGAAGGGCAGGGGAGGGAAGCCTCGCCCCTGGCCCTGGTCCAACCTGAAGGTACAGACTTCAGGTTGGAAGACCAGTTGCAGGGTAACATTCCTGCAATGGGAGAAGTAGTCACTTACACCTGAAAGGGCTGTGCCTGCCCTCACATAAAGCAGTCTCCAAGCCCCTGGTGTGTGTCTGGGGCCTGGCCAGGGCAAGGCAGGATCTCACAAACAAGAGAGACTTTCCTTTGAAATAAGCCTACTTTAAAGGCCAAAATGGGTATAAGAAGAGCACCCAAAACCACAGACTTTAGATCACTTCTGAACATCAAGCGGAACCTCTGACTGGAGAAGAGTAGAAGAGCTGAGAAGTGCTGCCCTGCCTGTGCCTGTGCTTTGTGGAGCTACCTCCCCTGCCAAGTGGTGCCCTATCCAGTTCCTGGGGCCTTGACAGTTGAAGCTGGAAGACTAAGACTGAAAAACAACACACAGACCGCTTAGCGGATACAAATATTGATGCAGCTTCTGAGACTCGACTGAAAAACAACATGCCACCAGCTTCGTGGCAGAACTCGAGGCTCCATTGGCATCACGGCTGGAAATTCGACACACGTAGCTGGAAGAACGACGCGCATCACCCGCTGACAGAGGCTGATAACATCACAACCCACATTGCGCAGTTTTGCTGATACCCTGCGGCAGGACGCAATGCCTGCCCGGACCGGAGTGCTTGTCTAGATCGACGCATCGTTCTCCTGCAGAGAGGAAAAATTATGCACGATGTTCCGACCGGAGAAGGAGAAACGACGCACAGTCTTGCTTGCGGTTGAGAAATCGACGCATCGCTAACCTATTTTTGATGCACACTCGCCTGTGCATGTTATTTTGATGCTACCCAGGTACTTTTCAATGCTTACAGTGTTTTTACTATTTACAAAAGGATTTAAGACTCTTTTGCTTTTAAAATTAATAACTTGACTTGTGTATGTTGGATGTTTGTAATTTTGGTCTTGTTTTGTTTAGATAAATATTTCCTATTTTTCTAAACCTGTGTTGTGTCATTTGGTAGTGTTTTCACTGAGTTACTGTGTGTGTTGGTACACATACTTTACACCTAGACTCTGAAGTTAAGCCTGCTTGCTCGTGCCAAGCTACCAAGGGGGTGAGCGGAGGTTAGCTGAGGGTGATCCTCCTTTACCCTGACTAGACTGAGGGTCCTTGCATGGACAGGGCGTAACCTGACTGCCCAACAAAGACCCCTTTTCTAACAGGAGTATTTTAATTTTTGTGTTGCTGGAGTAAAGTGTGACTACACCACAAAGTGAAGGGAAGCATTAAGGTCTCAGTCTGATTCCAGCACGATTTGGATTTGTGATTTGTGGGAAAAACCAGGGGCCAGATGTATAATTATTTCAAATAGCGATTACCTAATTGTGATTCTTTGCGAATCGCAATTAGGTAATTGCTATTTGAATGTATGAACTCCATGAGTTTTATTTAGCGTTTCCTAATGGTTCACAAATCGGCCTACCTCCTTAATATTAATGAGGCAGGTCACAAATTTGCGACCTATTAGGAAACATTAAAATTACACAGATGGTGGCTTGCTGGGGTCACCAGACCACCATGTCTGTGATTGCTTTTAAATATTTTTTTTCTGAGTAGGCAGTGGTCTGAGGACTGACTGCTTTTGAAAAAATGTTTTGCTTCCATTCACAAAGGGTAAGGGGTCCCTTTGGGACCCCTTCTTGTTTGCAAATGGGTTGCCACCTAATTGAAGTAGGCGGTAAAATGTGACTGTTTTGCGACTGCATTTCGGTCAGAAAATATTCCTACATACCGCTGTGATTCAGTATTAGGAAGTGATGCCCTGAACACGCCCCTTCCTAATACCGAATTGGTATGTATGCGCAATTCCGAATTGCGATTCGGTAATATGTTACTGGATTCCAAATTGGAATTCATGTATACCAAAATGCGTTTTTGCAGTTGCAAACGAGCCGATCATGCCATTTGCGACTGCAAAAATGAATGATACATATGGCCCCAGTATCTAAGATTTTCTCTAATAATCTGTGGTTATGTGAACAAGAAAACTGCCTGGAAAGAGGTAAAAGTGATGATTGGTTCAAAAACTTCGATTTCACATGTTATCCTTTATTCAGGTGGAAAACCAGTAATGATATGTTAACACCACACAAAATCAGCAGTGTAGAGTGTGCCAGTTTTGACACGCAGGGATGTGCGGTATTTACAAGAAAACGGCACACCCCTGTATTTCCTACTGTGCCGACACTAAATGTTGCTGCCAGCGCAGGCATCCTTGAACCACCATGCAAGGGTGTATGCATTGAGGGGATTGAGGAGATTTATTGTTTATGTGCAGGAAGGTGTCCCAGATTTACAGTGGCAGGCAATGTCACACTTGGCAATCATAGTGCCTTTGCACTGGCCTCTCTAGTAGTTCAGATACTGTAGTAAAAATTGAGAACCCGTATTGTGCAATAACTTTGCAGAATGTTACCATATTATAGAAAGCATTGCCATTGTTTGTACACCTGGGGCATGCAGGGGTGGAGTGCGAGCCCATCCTCCATAGCCACTACTGCTTAATGTTCGAAGTATGTAATTTTTTCTATTGAACCATATGTAGACGAGTGGGAATAAATAGCTCCCTTGGAGGCATCCATGCATCTCTCCAATAGCTGTTGTCCAGTTGGTCCACCTAACCCCCCCATTTATCCCATAAAGGATTCAAAGGAATAACAAACCAAGATTGATACACTTATAAAACGCTACCTTGGCTTAGTGGAGTGGGAAGGACCAGGACCTCAAGAGGGATATATTTTGGCTGTTGGTGCAGATATCCTTAAAAGCAGGTCTTGTGGAGCTCTAATTTCTCCTGGAGTACCAGGAAGGTCTTCAATCATATGCCATCCTGGACATCCCCAAGGTGGGAGATACCTAGGAGGGCCAAATTGCTCAGACCTGTGCAGGTTAGATACTTGGGTGATCCAACCGTCCTGCCACAAAGGAGTCACCTGCGTAAGCCTACAGTCCCAGCAAATCTAGCTGAGGGCATGCTGCCAGCACAAGAGAGCAGTTCTCATGGTCTCAGGCAGACAGTGAGGGATGGAACAGCCATGTGGAAAGCATGTGGGCCAGAAGAGAAACTTCCAAGCAGGATAGTTAATTGATGGAGTTGATGAACAGCCAATCATTAATGATTTGAAATTGCAAGACCCACTATTACAAACAAATGTCGGCCATTATCATCCCAGTATCACAGGGCAATTGAACACAGGTCCGGATGGCCATTCATGGATTCTTGCTCTCCCATAAGAAGGAACATATCCACATGAGAAGATTGGCACTCCAGGACTGAGGAACAAAGAGGAGCAAGTTCTGCAGGGCATACAGCAATCTCAATAGGGTGATCATTTTGAGTAGTGTAACTTGGAATAAGGCATGGAGCAAGTGGGTGGGCCACCTGGCCAGGTCCTGGAGAATCTAGTGCAGTAATGGTGTAAGGTTAAGGATCCAGGTCAGCTCATATTTCACAACAATAACCTGTCTAGTACTTCTGCAGACTGAGAATGGAAGCAACAGGATGGATTGACTCTAACCTGTGCTCGAGGGCAAACATAAAGAACTTTGATAAATGACAGGAAGTGGGGGCCAAATACCATGTAAGAGAGGATATGAACAAGAATCCCCAGTCCAGGATGTCAAACGTTTTCTCAGAGACCAAAAGCAGGAGTCTAGCTGGGTCTTTAATGCACCTGAGATGCTCCAGAGTGATGTGCATCCAGTGAATGCAGTGTTGGATGCTGCAAAGAGGTATATAGCCACATTCATCCAGGACAGAACCAGCAAGAAGTAGTTAGCAAGAATGTTGGCTACAATTTTAATTTCCAGGTTGATGTGAGATTGAACGATAGGACGGACACATGGGCTGTCTTTAATGTTTGTGAAGGACCTTAGTAGTGCCAAGAGTGAGGTCAGAGGGGAAGTAACCTGTGTCTACAACTTTCATGTAGAAGTTTGAAAGCAATAGGGAGAGTAATGACAATCATTTTTTGTAGTATTCAATTGGGAAATTGTCCTGCCTGGGCATGTTGCCCGACTGTCAGCTGTTGGGACTTCTCACAGAGACCACTGATCACAGAATAGTAATTACAGCAGAGTGGGTAAGGGCACCCAGATGTATGCACTGTAGTGGTTTCTAAAAGGGGCAGCAAAAAGGAGTAGTCCCTTTATGTTTAAAAACCACTGCAGACTAAAGGTTAATCTCCAGTGATTTTTAAACATAGAGGGACTGCTCCCTCTTCCAGTCCTCTTTGGAAACAATTTACTGTAGATTAATTCTGCCAGCGGAACATCGGAATTTATAAGCAATTCCTTGTTGCAATTCCTTGTTACAAGAGTAACGCAGAATTCTCTGGTTTTGCTGGCAAAATTAAAAATTCCACCCAGGCCTAAATTTCTCATCCTCACTAAATATGTAGTATATGTTACCATATTCAACTGTGAACAGCTACACATTGGTAGCACTATCAGGCCATTGAGAGAACGCATATTGGAACAAGGGCAATTAAATATGTAGATTAGAGATACCCTTTAGCCGCTGCCTTTAGTGTATGCAAGGTTAACAGTTGTAAACCAATTATATTTCATGGAATACACCACATCCCACTGGACTTAGGCAATCTAACAAAGAACTTGCTCTCTGTAAGGCAGAGGCAATGTGAATCTTTAAATTACAGGGTGAGGAAAAAGGCCCCAATAGTGGCCATGAGTTACAATATTTCTTAGGTGATTAATCTATATTGTATTTAATTTGTGTTGTTTAGCAATGACTCATTATCTATACAGTCAACTCTGTGGTAATAGAAAGTGATAACGTATTATCTGACTATGGTAAAAACATTAATACTAGATTTTATATAGTAAGAAACAAAACAAACAATATTTCCTTATTAGGATACTGACTGATGAGTGTGTGAGGAAACACCCTTGGCTTGTATAACTGAGTAATGTAACTGATGATTGAAAGATTTGCTCACATGACCTCTATTTTTGTTAGACCTGCATCCTTGGTGTGGTTTTCCCTAACTCTTTGCCTTTATTTCCCCAGGTTGTTGCTGTGTGCTGGGCTCTGTTTTTGCTGTTTTTGTTGCTCTGCTCACTTTTTGCCACTGCTAACCAGTTGTAAAGTGCAAGTGCTCCCTATGTGAAATTGTATGTACAATTGGCTTTTCCATAATTGGCATATTTGATTTACTAGTAAGTCCCTAATAAAGTGCACTAGAGGTTCCTAGGGCCTGTAAATCAAATGCTAATAGTAGGCCTGCAGCACTGATTGTGCCATCCACATAGGTAGACCTCTAAACATGGCTCAGACCTGCCACTGCAGTGTCTGTGTGTGCCGTTTGAGACTGTCAATTCGACCTGGTAAGTACTTGACAGGCCCAACCTTCCCTTTTTGTACATGTAAGTCACCCCTAAGGTAGGCATTAGGTGGCGCCATGGGCAGGGTGCAGTCGATGTTCAAGGTAGGACATGTACTTGTTTGCTTTTTCATGTCCTAACAGTGAAATACTGCCAAATTCAGTTTTCACTGTTGCAAGGCCTATCTCACTCATAGGTTAACAATGGAGGTTGCCTTTAAATATCATTAAAGTGCAGTTTCACTTTGAGAGCAGATAGAAATTAGGCGTTTGGGGTATTTGAACTCATAATTTAAAAATACATCTTTTAGTGAAGTTGTTTTTTTTATTGTTAGTTTGAAAATGCCATGTTTAGAAAGTGGGCATCTTCTCACTTAAACCATCCTATGACGCTGCCTGTTTGTAGATTCCCTGTCTGGGTCAGACTGACAGTTGGGCTGTTTGTTAATCTCTTCTAGACAGTGACAGAAAGGGAGCTGGGGTGTAGCCTGCATATCCTGGTGAGCCAACTGGGCTAGAGTAGAGGGAGGAGTAGTCACTTACACCTGAATGGTCTGTGCCTGCCCTCACACAATGCAGTCTCCACCCTACTGGTGTGTGTCTGGGGCCTGACCTGGGCAATCCTGAAAACAACAGAGACAGTTGGGCAACTTCAAAGGCAGAAAGGGGTATAAGTATGAGACCCGAAAACCCAGACTTTAGATCACCTCAAGACTGCTTGAAGGATTCAAGGAGGAGTGCCAGGAGAAGAGCTGAGGAGAAGTGCAGCAACTGTGCTTTGTTGGACTATCCTGAAGTTGCTGATTCTGCCTGTGAAAGAGGACAAAGACTGGACTTTGTTGCGCATTCCTGCTTGAAAGGTGTCTCCAAGTACTTGGACTCAGCTTCCTGTTTTTGAAGCCTCAGGAACAGCAAAAGCTTCACCAACCAGACTCTGTGTTTGCATGCTGTGGATTCTAGCTTGTCAGAGAGTGCCATTCCAGTTCCTGGGCTCCTGAGAGTAAATTTCTGGTAAAATCCTGGGAAACAATGCCAGATTATGCTGTGTGACTTCGTAAAGACACCGCTGCACTGACCCTGTGACGCCGCCTGCACCTGAAGCCGTGGACTTCGCAGAAGCACGATGACCCCACCATCACAGGCCCTGTGTCACTGACGTCACTGACACCACAGGAACTCACAAGATCAGAGGGTGGTAGCACCGACGTTAGTGACTTCTGACTCCGTTGCATCGCCTGTGACCCTGTGATGTGACGGCGACCCCATTTGGTCACACCGCAGCATCGTGACTTTGCCATACTTCGACTTTGCCGGAGATGCCTAGGGACCAACTCCTCACAACCGAGCTGCCTCACCTCCACCGCTCCGCAGCAGGGACCCAATGCCTCTTTGTGACGTCTCCGCTCCTTCGCCCCGCAGCACCAGAACCGGTGCTGCCTCGGATCTAGCAACGCCTTGCTCCCTGACTCCGTGCACGGGCCTGTTTTCCACACTTTCGCTAAGGTACTATACCTAGGGTTCCATGTGACTCCGTAAACGGCACCAGTGGTGTCTCATTGTGGGAAACAACTCCATCATCATTCAGCTTAAGATCAAATTGCAGCATTGGTGCGTGTAAGCACTATTTTTCTGTTTTCATTGCTAAAATCATATTTTTGATTGTGTATTGCGGATTTTTATCGTATTTGGTCTTGTTTACTTAGATAAATATTTACTATTTTTCTAAATCTGTGTCGTGTCCATTTTGTAGTATTTCACTATATTACTGTGTGTTGGTACAAATACTTTATACATTGCTTCTGGGTTAAGCCTTTCTGCTGGTGTCATGCTACCAAGGGGGTGAGTATGGGTTAACCGGATATGTTTCTCCTCTGCCCTTACTAGAGTGAGGGTCCTTGCATGGACAGGGGGTAACCTGACTGCCAACCAAAGACCCCATTTCTAACATTGGTGATCAGAAGTGAGGATTGGACTTCTATTTATACTTGACATACAGTGATTAAGTGTACACTACGGTTTTCAGTGCAGACCATTACGTGACCACATACTACTTGTTTTTGCTTTTTCTTTTTATGGACCTTTTCTTCTTAATTTTTTTGTGGTTTTTGAACTTGTCATTGCGAACTCTTTGTTCTGCCTTGGAACTTTACAGTTTTTGACTTGGATAAGGTGGAGAGTTACAAAGTTGCCCAACTGAAACAGTTCTGTAAGGATCTTGCCTGTCCCATTAAGAGCTCCACCAGGAAGGAGGAACTGCGAAAGGTGCTGAAGGGTTGTGAATGACCGCCAAGGAGGCTGGAGGGTACACAGAGGAGGAGATTGAGGGGGAGGATGTGCAAAGCAATAATGATGGTTTAGTGGATGTGCCTGTTTTTCCTGGGGTGAGGGTCTCCAAGGCAGGTAGCAGTGTGTCATCCAAGAGTGACTCCTGAGGCGTTACATGACAGACAGGCAGAGAGGGTGCCCCTGTTTGAGTTACAGAAGCTTCAGATGGAGAGGGAGATGGAAGAGGGGAGGATGGCCATTGAGGAGAAAAAGATGCTCTTGGCTCATGAGCTTAGTTTGGGGGAACTAGATAAGAGGAGACAGTCTAGATGAGGTGGTGGCAGCAGTATAACAGTGCAGCCTGAGAGGAGGGTGAACATTCCTAAAAATCAAGTGAAGGATCATGAGAGGGAGGATGATATCTACTTGTCGTTTAAGATGTATGAGTCTGCTCTCCACATGAACATGGTCCCTGAAGCACATGGGGGGGTAGGTCTGTGGAAGCACTTTGAGGTAGAGGGGAAGGATACTCTGACATCCTTAGGGAATCCTCAGGGACTCACTTAGTCTATCATGAAGGACGCCATTCTCACAAGGTATGGTCTCACCCTTGAGCAGTACAAGGACAAGTTTAGGTCCTACAAAAAGAAAGAATCCCAAAGTTGGCTAGAATGTGTTGATTCTTCTGCAGGTCACTGGATGATTGGATGAAGGGTAATAAGATAACAACTTATGAGGGGCTTTAAAACTTAATTGCTTGAGAGCACTTGTACAGTCTGTGTAGTCCAGACCTACGTCAGAATCTAATTGACAGCAAGCTGACTGACACCAGAAAGCTTGCTTGGCAAGCAGACCTCTGGGAGAACACCAGGGTCCAAAAGAAATATGGGGGGCTCATGCCAAGGGTGGCCACGGTCCCATCAGAAGAAGTGGGGGGGAGGGTAAACAGGGGGAGTTCCCTAAGGGGCCCCAACCTAGTTCCAGGGTAAGTATTCCCAGCCCCTGTTGAAAAGAAGCCATGGTTTTCTAAAGGGAAACCTGCAAGTGGGTCCCCGCAAGTGTTATGCATGTGAGCAGGTGGGTCATATGAGGGGGGATCCCAAATGTCCCAAGTGGACACCGGCACCCACTGCTCAGTCACAGGGTTGGAACAGTGTAGCACTTCAACAGGAGTTGGTTCCAGGTGTGTGGGAGCCAGCTGAGATTATCCTTGTCTCACTAGGAGACATTGAGTTGGTCCAAAGAACCCTTGTGCCTGAGAGCGTTACAAAGTCCAGCAGTGGGTGACCATCAATGGACAGAGGGTGGAGGCCCTAAGAGACACCGGAGCCAGTGTGACTACTGTGAGAAGTCACCTGGTGTCTGAGGAGAGGTCCCCATGCACTTCACCAAGTAGTTGCGGTAGACAACTCAGAGCACTTATGCAGAGTGGCACAGGCTCCCTTTTAATGGGGGGTTCAGGTCCCTTGAGAGTGGTTGTGAGCCAAACCATGCCTGTAGTTTGTCTGCTTGCCAATGCCCTGGAGGATTCCACTTGAAAGGAGATGAAACACCAGTCTCCCTTGGAGATGTTGGGTCTTCCTGGGTGGGTGTGTGTGTCCACAGGGTTGATGGCAGCGCATCAGGGTGGTCAGGAGACCCTGGAGCCTGAAAGAGTGGCCCAGGAATCTGCCAGAAGGAGGAATGGCAAGGGGTGAGGGAAACCTGCTCCAGAAGTTCCCATGGTCTGAGAGGAGGCTGAACCTGAGGGGGTGCCCCAGGCCTACAAGGGAACAGGTGGCTCAACTGGGACAGGTCCCTGAGCTGACTCAGTGGCAGCAGGAAGTGGGAGCCACCAGGGAAGCATTCCGTGAGGCACAGAAGACATGCCCTACTCTGGAGGGTTTGCAGTGGCAGGATGCAGACCAGGGCCCATATTTATAGTTTTTGACGCCAAACTGCGCAAACGCAGTTTTGCATCAAAAAGTACAGTGCCTGCTTGCGTCATTCCAGAGCACTAGCCGGGCACCAAATTTATGGAACCCCGCAGGCAGACGCAAAGGAGGGGGTTTTGCACCAAAAAATGACGCTAGGCTGGTTTGAGGCAAAAACAATGCCTTTAACCAGCCGAGCATCATTTTCTGATGCAAACCCATCCATACCACGTGACTCCTGTCTTAGAAAAGACAGGAGTCATGCCCACCACCCCAATGGCCAGCACAGGGTACAAGGGTCCCCTGGGCATGGCCTCTGCACCCAGTGCCATGTAGGGGGGGCATTTCAGGGCTCCCAGTGGCACTTTAAAACAGTTTTTAAAATACTTTCCTCTACCTACCCTTCTTACCTGGGACAGGGTCCCCCAACCTCTGGTGGGGGTGGGGGTGTTCCTGGGGCTTGGGGAGGGCAGCTGGGGTCCCATTCCATGGTGTATGACTATATAAATGGGTCCCTAACTCCTGGTCAGACCTAGGCGTTAAATAATGGTGCAAAGCAAGTTTTGCACCATTATTTGGCCCCTCCTCCCACCCGTGCATCATTTTAGCACAGGGGAAAAATATGGGGCTATGGGGATAGCATTATTTTTTTAGATGGGTACGCCTACCTTGCATCTCATTGACGCAAGGTAGGTTTAAGCATCTAAAAAATGGTGCAAGCTCCAATATTTTGACGTTAGACATTTCTGACGTCAAAATATAAATATGGATTTACATTTGCGCCACATTTGCATAAAAAATTACGCAAATGGTGTGTTAAAAAAGTATAAATATGGGCCCAGGTGTCTGGCAACGAGTCTGGATCACACTTGATGTACTGGAAGGATGGCCTCCTATATAGTGAGCCTAAGGTTGTTGAGCCTGGGTCAGCCCATGTGCTAGTGGCACCCCAGTGCTTCACAGCCTTCTTGCTGGGTCTGGCTCATGATATGCCTTTAGCTGGACATATGGGGCAGGACAAGACCTTTGAGCAGCTCGTCACCAACTTTTGCAGGCCCTCAGATGCACACTGTAGGTCTTACCAAGCTTGTCAGGCAACTGGCAAGGGGGGGGGGAATGTAAGGCTCCCCTCCAAACTTTTTCTGTTGTCAGCACCCTCTTTGAAAGGGTTGTTATTGACATGTGGGGCCTCTGGATCCGAAGAGAGCCATGGGCAACAGGTTTATCCTTGTCTTGGTGGACCATGCCACCCGGTACTCAGAAGCTGTCCCTCTGAGGTCAATCACATCCCCTGTGGTGGGACGTGCATTGATGTGGGGCTTTAACTGCATGGGGTTCCCAAAGGGTGTGTGTTAGATGTGGGGTCTTTGGTTGGCAGTCAGTTTGCACTCCGTCCAAGCAGGGACCCTCACTCTACTCTAATTGCTCATCACCCCTTTGGTAGCTTGGCACAAGCAGTCAGGCTGATCTCAGAGGCAATTTATAAAGTATTTGTACCAACACACACAGTAATACAGTACAAACACTACAAAATGGGCACCACAACAGTTTAGAAAGATAGGTAATGTTTACCTAAATCAAACAAGACCAAAACAACTAAAATCCAACATACACAAGTCAAGATATGAATTTTCTTAAGATTAAGGGCCTCATTACGACCCTGGTGGCCGGCTGTAAGCTGGCGGTAACAACGCCCACAGGCTGGCGGTGTCCCGCCAGCTATTATGACTGTGGCCCAAAAGCCACAGCCATACCGCCGGCCCCTCCACTATATCGCCAGGCTTCCGCCTGGTGGTCATAATCCCCAGGGTAGCAGTGCATGCACTGTTGCCCTGGGGATTATGAGTCCCTGACTGCCAGCCTGGCCACGGCAGTAAACACTGTCATGGAAAGGCTGGCGGTAAGGGGCACTTGGTTTGCCCCTGGGGGCCTCTGCACTGCCCGTGCACTTGGCATGGGCAGTGCAGGGGCCCCAGGCATAGCCCCATCGCAAAATGCGCGACGGGTGCTGCTGCACCAGCTGCACATCAGCATTGCCGCCAGCTCTATTACGAGCCGGCAGCAATATTCATGTGACTTTTCCGCTGGGCCAGCGGACGGTAGCACTGTTACCGTCCGCTGGCCCAGCGAAAAAGTCGAAACAGGGAGCCAGAAATACCACTAGCACTGGCGGTATTCTGGCGCCCGCTGCCTTGGCGGTCTCCTGAGAAGACCGCCGAGGTTGTAATGAGGGCCTAAGAGTCTTACTCCATAGAAAACTATTGAAACATTGATTTTACACTAAGTAACTGGTTTGCGTAAAAAATAAAGAGGCATGGGCAAGCCTGCATCGTAAAAGTCATAGATGTGTCAATTCCTTACTTGCAAGTGCGGTCGTGCGTCATTTCTTCTCTGGTCGGGTAGGCAATGTATTGTTTTTCTCCTTCACAAGAGAGCGATGCGTTGATTTTCAGAGAGGGCACCTCAGTCTGCGCAGGTTCACATTGATTTTGACGCCCACCAACAATGCGTGAGAAATCTGGTCCCACAGTGTTAGAAAACTGCGCTGTGTGGTGTTTGCATCGTTATCAGCAGCCACAAGCCGGTGTTGCGCTGTTTCTCCAGCCGTGATGCATCGATCTCCCAGCCGCGATGCAGGTGGAGCATCGATTCTAGCCACGAAGCGGGTGAGGTGTCGTTTTTATCTGTGTTTGAGGTGGTGCTTCAAAAATGTCCCCACATGTGTTCTGTGCAAGGATTTCATCCTTGTTCTGCCAACTTCACCTTCCAAGGACGCAGGGACTGGATGGGACACCACTTAGCAGGACAGGAGTCTCAACAGAGAGTCCAGGTGCTGGCAGAGGAAGTCTTTGATGGCCTTGAGACTTTAAAATAATAGGCAAGCTCAATCCAAGCCCTTGGAGATTCTTCTCAAGCCGAATGCACAACGAAGTCCACTCTTTGTCCTCTTTCACAGGCAAAATAAGCAACTGCAGGATAGCCCAACAAAGCACAGTCACAGGCAGCACTCCCCCTCAGCTCTTCAGCTGTTCTCCTTGGCAGAGGTTCCTCTTGAATCCAGAGGTGATCTTGAAGAAATCTAAATTCTGGGGTTTTGGGCCCAATACTTAGACCCCTTTCTGCTTTTGAAGTTGCTCAACTTCCATGAAAATCTCTGTTGTTTACAGGATCCTGCCTTGCCCAGGCCAAGCCCCAAACACATACCAGGGGATTGGAGACAGCATTGTGTGAGGGCAGGCACAGCCCATTCAGGCATAAGTAACCAATCCTCCCTCTACTCTAGCCCAGGTCGGGCTATGCAGGCTACTCCCCAGTTCCCTTTGTGTCACTGTCTAGAGGAGACAAACAGCCGAACTATCAGTCAGACCCAGACAGGCAATCCACAAACAGGCAGTCACAGAATGGTTTAAGCAAGAAAATGTCTACTTTCTAAAAGTGGCATTTTCAAATAACAAACTAAAAACCAACTCCACTAAAGATAGATTTTTAAAATGTGAGTTCAGAGACCCCAAACTCCACATCCCTACCTACTCCCAAAGGAAAACTGCACTTCAAGAATAGTTAAAGGCAGCTCCCATGTTAACCTATGAGAGAGATAGGCCTTGCAACAGAGAAAACTGATTTGGTAGTATTTCACTGTTAGGACATGTAAAACACATCAGTACATTCCCCTCCACCCTTTACCAAACACAGTACCCTGCCCATGGGGCTACCTAGGGCCTACCTTAGAAGTGCCTTACATGTATAAAAAGGAAAGGTTTAGGCCTGGCAAGTGAGTACACTTGCCAGGTCGAATTTGCCGTTTAAAACTGCACACATAGACACTGCAGTGGCAGGTCTGAGACATGTTTACAGGGCTACTCATGTGGGTGGATCAATCAGTGCTGCAGGCTCACTAGTAGCATTTGATGTACATGCCCTGGGAACATCTAGTGCACTTTACTAGACTTATTAGTGAATCAAATATGCCAATCATAGAAAAGCCAGTTACACATACAATTTCACATAGGGAGCACTTGCCATTTAGCACTGGTCAGCAGTGATAAAGTGCCCAGAGTAGCAAATACAGTAAAAACTGAGTCCAACACATGGCAACAATCTGGGAAGCAGAGGCAAAACATTAGGGGAGACCATGCTAAGGATGCCAGGTCTAACACTGTGGTATCTGATAGGAGTACCAACTTCATATCTACCTATATGAAGTCTCTAAGGAAGGAGTGTGAGGTAACCTACAAGTTTACCACTCCTTACCATCCCCAAGGAAACGGTTTAGTTGAAAGATTCAACCGTACCTTGAAGGGCATGATCATGGGTCAGTCAGAACCCTTGAGGTGTAATTGGGACATCCTCTTGCTGTGTCTTCTGTTTGCCTACAGGGAGGTGCTACAAAAAGGTCTTGGATTTAACGCTTTTGAATTATTGTATGGCCACCCTGTCAGGACACCTTTGAGGCATGTTAGGGAAGGCTCGGAAAATGCTTCCAATAAGCCCATCCAGGATGTATTCAGCTACATGCTGGCTTTTAGAAACCAGACAGCACACTTCAGGGAGCTCGCTCAAGAGAACCTGGTAGTAAGCCAGGAAGATATGAAACCATGGCAAGACCAGAATGTGACTCTGGTTGAGTTTCTTCCTGGGCAAAAAGTGTGAGTAATAGCCCTAGTGGAGCCTTGTGTTCTCCAGGATCAGTGGACTGGGCCATTGGGGGTGGTGGAGCGCAAGAGTGATGTCACCTATCTGGTGAACATGCAGACTCCTAGAAACCCTTTGAGGGTCCTACATGTCAACCATCCCAAGCCTCACTTTGAGAGGTCAGAGGCGACAATGCTCCAAGCGACAGATGAGGGGGTGGAGGAAGAGAGTGAGCCTCTTCCTGACCTTGTGTCTGCTAAGGAGAAAGATGGGTCTGTGGAGGGTGTGACCCCCCCACCCACTGACCCCAGAGCAACAGAGGGACTGTTGCCACCTTTTGGGACAATTTTCCTCATTGTTCTCCTTGATCCCAGGGTTCATGCAGTTGTGCACACATGATGTGGACACTGGGGACAGTCCAAAGGTTGACAGAGTAACTGACAAGGTTACGGCCAACACGGGCCTCACAGGTGGTGAGAGTCTCCTGCGTTTAAGTATTCTAGCAACTCTTGATCTTAGCCATTTTCTATTTTTTTTTTTTGTGATTTAGAATCTGTTAGCCACATTTTAAAAGAGTTTTAAGATACATTGGATATTTTATGTGGAATGATTGTGTGAGTTCACAGGTCCGTGTTCGGTGGCCGTGGGCTGAGTGGGAGGCATTTTTACCTTATTTTTTATCTCCTCTGCCCTTGTCTCGGTTTTCTGAGTGTCTACTTAGGTCGGCTGCCATTTTTACTCTCCGGCGTCAGCACACTTAGAGGCGCCTTTTTTGGGGGAGGAAGAGGTCTAGTCGTTCAGACTTTTTCCCCAAAACCTATATCTGCTGCGATGCGGTGAGCGCGCAGCAGACTCGGGCCTCACAGTTGGCGAGAGTATCCTGCGTTTAAGCATTCTAGCAACTCTTGATCTTAGCGTTTTTTTAGTTTTTTTTTAGTGATTTAGAATCTGTTAACCGCATTTTAAAAGTGTTTTAAGATACATTGGATATTTTATGTGGAATGATTGTGTGAGTTTTCAGGTCCGTGTTCAGTGGCCGTGAGCTGAGTGGGTGGCATTTTTACCTTATTTTTTATCTCCTCTGCCCTTGTCTCGGTTTTCCGAGTGTCTACCTAGGTCGGCCGCCATTTTTACTCTCCGGCGTCAGCACACTTAGAGGCGCCTTTTTTTTGGGAGGAAGCGGTCTAGTCATTCAGACTTGTGCCCCAAAACCTATATCTGCTGCGATGCGGTGAATGCGCAGCGGACGCGCGCAGCGGGCGTGCCGCTGGCGCGTCAAAGCCGCGCCAAAGACAAGCCTGTCTGCGCCCGTCCATGCCAGACCGAGCCTTAGGGCCTGTCCCCCTGGACAAACTATGACTTTGGAGCCGACTCCTTTGGCTCTTACATACTCTTCAGACTATTTGCTTTCTCTCGGATTACCTGCTCAGAAAGACTGTCAGGGATGCATGGTCCTAGGTGACAGTAATTGGAGATGTCCCACCTGTCACTGGGCCCCACACCAGACTAAGGTAAAGCCACAGCCAGTATTGAATAGGCATTTTTCATTCTTTCTCATCAACTGCCGCTCTATGGCACGTCATAAATTGGACAGAAATCTCTTTGTAAATGAGACATCGCCTTCAGCACTGTTTCTCACCGAAACCTGGCTTCACGAAGATTCAGGTCCGGATATTAGTTTAGCCTTACCCCAAGGATATTTAATAGCTAGAGTGGACAGACCTACCTCTAGAGGGGGATGTTGCTATAATTTACAAAGATACATTTAAGATGGCGTCTCAGCCTCTTCAGCTTTTAGAAGGGGAAAGTAGGTTGTTTTCTCTGGTGTTGGATTCTTTATTCACTCTTTCAGGAGCATTACTGTATCGCCCCCCCCGGGCCATATGAAAACTTCTTAAATTCCTTCCCTGATCTCATGGCTGACCTAATCTGTAAGAGACCGAATTTCACCATATATGGGGATTTTAACATTCACGCCAAGAACTTGGACATGCCGGCTACAAAAAAGCTCCTAGATGAACTGGAAGCTTTGGGGCTAGAACAATTAGTGAAGTGCCCCACAAATGAAAGGGGTCATACAATCGATTTGGTGTTTAGTAATTTGACAGCGCTTACATCGAAACGCCCATTTCCCCTCCCTTGGACAGATCATTTCTCTGTTCCTTTGAGTCTTACCATGAAGCTGAGGAATGCTCATCTACAGCTGGTTAGGCAGAAGGGCAGGAACTGGCACAAGCTCTCCACTAAAGAATGAATTAGGGTACTGGAGTTTCGGAAACCTAGTTCCCTCAATGGGACTGTTAGAAATGGGTTTTTTGGTTGGCAGATAGGTTGCCCTCTGTCCAAGCAAGAACCCTCACTCTAGTCAGGGTAAGTCACACACAATCCAAAATCAGCCTGTGCTCACCCTCCGGTAGCTTGGCACGAGCAGTCAGGCTTAACTTAGAAGGCAATGTGTAAAGCATTTGTGCAATAAATCATACAACACCATAGTATAACACCACAAAAATACACCACACAGTGTTTAGAAAAATATAGAATATTTATCTGGATAATTGTAGGTCAAAACGATCAAAGTTGCAATACGAATTTGTAAAGATATCACTGAAAAGTGATATTAAGAGTCTTTAAGTCTTTAAAAAGCAATAAAGTGTCTTTCAAGCACAGAGTACCTGGTTTCTGGTGGGAAATCTCCTCAGAGGGCCACAGGAGAAGAGATGCGTGGAAAAAGGGGTGTGTGCGTCGTTTTCCGCTCAGCACACACAGACTTGCGTCGTTCTTTTCCACGCGGGGAAGTCGGGCGTCGTTTTCCGGCGCGCAGACAGTCTCTTTTTGTGGATCGCGAGGATTACCAGATGTCCCGGGTCTGTGCGTGGATTCTCCTGCTTATTTTCCGGCTGCGCGTCGTTCTGCGGGGCTGCGCGTCGAAGTTTCGATCTCACGGTAGGCGTCGCGTCGATTTCTCCTTGGAAGTCGGGCGGCGTTGTCCTTGCGAGGCCGTGCGTCGAAATTTTGGTCTCATGGCAGGCGTCGCGTCGATTTCTCCTTGGAAGTCGGGCGGCGTTGTCCTTGCGAGGCCGTGCGTCAAAGTTTCGCACTCACGGTAGGCGTCGCGTCGATTTCTCCTTGGAAGTCGGGCGGCTTTGTCCTTGCGAGGTTGTGCGTCGAAGTCTCGATCGTCCCGAGGGCGTCGCGTTGATCAGCATCGGTGTGCGGCGTTTTTCTCGCCGCGAAACAAGCTGTGCGTCGAAATTTTCGGCGCACGGAGTGTCCACGTGAAAGGAAGAAGTCTTTTTGGTCCTGAGACTTCAAGGAACAGGAGGCAAGCTCTATCCAAGCCCTTGGAGAGCACTTTCACAGCCAGACAAGAGTTCAGCAAGGCAGCAGGGCAACAGCAAGACAGCAGTCCTTTGGAGAAAGCAGACAGGTGAGTCCTTTGAGCAGCCAGGCAGTTCTTCTTGGCAGGATGTAGTTTCTGGTTCAGGTTTCTTCTCCAGCAAGTGTCTGATGAGGTAGGGCAGAGGCCCTGTTTTATACTAAGTTGTGCCTTTGAAGTGGGGGTGACTTCAAAGAGTCTCTAAGAAATGCACCAAGTTCCCTTTCAGCTCAATCCTGTCTGCCAGAGTCCCAGTAGGGGGTGTGGCAGTCCTTTGTGTGAGGGCAGGCCCTCCACCCTCCCAGCCCAGGAAGACCCATTCAAAATGCAGATGTATGCAAGTGAGGCTGAGTACCCTGTGTTTGGGGTGTGTCTGAGTGAATGCACAAGGAGCTGTCAACTAAACCTAGCCAGACGTGGATTGAAGGGCACAACAAGATTTTAGGGCAAAGAAATGCTCACTTTCTAAAAGTGGCATTTCTAGAATAGTAATATTAAATCCGACTTCACCAGTCAGCAGGATTTTGTATTACCATTCTGGCCATACTAAATATGACCTCCCTGCTCCTTTCAGATCAGCAGCTGCCACTTCAACAGTGTAGGAGGGCAGCCCCAATGTTAGCCTATGAAGGGAGCAGGCCTCACAGTAGTGTAAAAACGAATTTAGGAGTTTTACACTACCAGGACATATAACTACACAGGTACATGTCCTGCCTTTTACCTACACAGCACCCTGCTCTAGGGGATACCTAGGGCACACATTAGGGATGACTTATATGTAGAAAAAGGGGAGTTCTAGGCTTGGCAAGTACTTTTAAATGCCAAGTCGAAGTGGCAGTGAAACTGCACACACAGGCCTTGCAATGGCAGGCCTGAGACAAGGTTAAGGGGCTACTGAGGTGGGTGGCACAACCAGTGCTGCAGGCCCACTAGTAGCATTTAATCTACATGCCCTAGGCACATGTAGTGCACTCTAATAGGGACTTACAGGTAAATTAAATAGTCAATCATGGATAAACCAATCAATAGTACAATTTACACAGAGAGCATATGCACTTTAGCACTGGTTAGCAGTGGTAAAGTGCTCAGAGGTCAAAAGCCAACAACAACAGGTCAGAAAAAATAGGAGGAAGGAGGCAAAAAGTTTGGGGATGTCCCTGTCAAAAAGCCAGGTCCAACATGACCCCCCACCAGCCTAAAGCCAGGGGAGAACAATCACTATCCTGATGTACTTCCCTGTTTGAGGCGACAGAACAAGGACCCAGGCCCACAACAGCAGGGGCATGCTCCAGTTCTTCGCCTTCCTGACTCCAATTGGATCCCTCTGTCCATACTCTCAGGGCCCACTAAGCCCATCCATGGGGAACCTTTCTCCTTTCCTGCGGATCCCATCTGTGCAGCACCTAACCTGACATTGCTCACAGATGTATCCCAGGAGCAGGATAGTACCACCAGGACCAACACAGTGGTGTTACCCATTCTATCCCCGGGGTGTGACACTTGTCCCCTCCCCAGGGATAACTCTGTCCACCCGGACAGCAAGCCACTGTGGTTACTGACAGTTGTCAGGGATGAGAGCCAGGCCCCAGGCCTCTCAAAGCTCTCCCACCACTGTGGCTGTGGAGAGTGGGGGGCGGTAGCCCCAGGTGCTGGGCACCCTTTAACCACTCTCCCTTCCACCAGGTCAGGGATGACAGCCTGAACCTGGTCCTCCCCTCTGGGGCTCTGTACCCTCCCTCCTGGAGCGGTACCCCCAGAGTCCACCATGGTCAGGGTGCTTATAGAAGTCGCCCTGTACCATTCCTCCACCAGTGCAGGGCTGTTAACCTGCAACTGGCCCTCCAACCTGGGGTCTGTACCTTCAGGTTGGACTAGGGCCCGGGGTGAGGCTTCCCTCCCCCTGCCCTCCCTTCTGGGGTCCAGCACTCTCCAACTAGGAGTGGCCTCCTCAGAAGACAATAGGGTAGGGGCACTGTTATCAGTAGCCCCTCTCTCCAGGTCCGGGGGGACACCCTGAACCTGGTCTTCCAGCCCAGGGTCTGTACCCTCAGACTGGATCACTGCCTGGCAAACCAGGACTTTCTGGGGGGCACACCTACCCCCCACCAGGTCAGAGTTTAACCTCTGCACCTGACCATTCAACTCAGAGTCGCCACCCTGAAGTTGAACAATTGCCTGGCACGCCAGGACTTCCTGGAGGGCACACTGACCCTCCACCAGGTCAGAGTTTAACCTCTGAACTGGGCCATTCAACTCAGAGTCACCACCCTGAAGTTGAACAATTGCCTGGCGCACCAGGGCTTTCTGGGAGGCACACCTACCTCCCACCAGGTCAGAGTTTAACCTCTGAGCCTGGTTCTCCAACCCAGGGTCACCACCCTGAGGTTGGGCAATTGCCTGGCACGCCAGGACTTTCTGGGGGGCACACCTACCCCCCACCAGGTCAGAGTTTAACCTCTGAACCTGGTCATCCAACCCAGAGTCAACACCCTGAGGTTGGACAATTGCCTGGCACAGCAGGGCTTCTTGGGAGGCACACCTACCCCCCACCAGGTCAGAGTTTAACCTCTGAACCTGGGTATCCAACCCAGAGTCACCACCCTGAGGTTGAACAATTGCCTGGCACGCCAGGACTTTCTGGGGGGCACACCTACCCCCCACCAGGTCAGAGTTTAACCTCTGAACCTGGATATCCAACCCAGAGTCACCACCCTGAGGTTGAACCATTGCCTGGCAGGCCAGGACTTTCAGGGAGGCACACCTACCTCCCACCAGGTCAGAGTTTAACCTCTGAGCCTGGTTCTCCAACCCAGGGTCACCACCCTGAGGTTGAACCATTGCCTGGTATACCAGGACTTTCTGGGGGGCAAACCTACCCCCCACCAGGTCAGAGTTTGACCTCTGAACCGGGTTAGCCAACCCAGAGTCACCACCCTGAGGTTGGGCAATTGCCTGGCATCCCAGGACTTTCTGGGAGGCACACCTACCTCCCACCAGGTCAGAGTTTAACCTCTGAACCTGGCCATCCAACCCAGAGTCGACACCCTGAGGTTGGACAACTGCCTGGCACGCCAGGACTTTCTGGGGGGCACACCTACCCCCCACCAGGTCAGAGTTTGACCTCTTCACCTGGTAAGCCAACCCAGAGTCACCACCCTGAGGTTGAGCCATTGCCTGGCATTCCAGGACTTTCTGGGGGGCACATCTACCCCCCACCAGGTCAAAGTTTAACCTCTGAACCCGGTTATCCAACCCAGAGTCACCACCCTGAGGTTGAATCTTTGCCTGGCATGCCAGGACTTCCTGGGGGGCACTCTCACCCCCCACAAGGGACACGCCGTCCCCAAGGGCCACACAAGAGTCTGGTTGGCGCAGGTCTCCCGACCTCTGCCCATCCGGCAGAGTCTGGGTTTCCCCCAAACCAGAAACGGTCTCACCTGGGTCATTCCTGGGGGGCTCTGCTCTCAGAGCTGACCCCTGACTTTCAAGATCCTCCACTGGGGTCTGCCACCCCCTCTCAACCCTATGTCTGGACTTCTGCACCCCCTCACTAGGAGTGGTACTGCCAGACACCAGAACTGTTGGGATGCTGTCTACAGTCATCCCCCCAAGTTCTTCTGACACTGCGGGGCTTCCCTCAAAAGGTGGCCCTACGGTACAGGTTAGGCTCTGAGACCTACCTGGGACACTACAATCCTCTCCCACCTCACTTGGTCGGGAACCACCTAGACCACTCCCTTCAGGAGCACCCCCAAATGCCTCTTCAGACTCTCTGGTACTCACCCAAAAGTCTGCCTCCACTGTAAGTTCCCTTGGGTCAGAGAACTCACACTCCACCTGGTGTTGGCGTAGCTCTGGAAAATAAGGACTAGACATATGCTCTCCAGCAATTACATCACTCTGCCCTTCACATGTATTAACCACAGTACCCTTCACCCAACCACCCAGTAACTCAGCCTTGGAAAAGCACTCTATGTCACCCTCTTGAGACTGGTGAGACAGTATCTGCCTGTCCCTGACACTCAACCCATACTCTTCTGGGATGTCTCTACACTCTATATCCAGGACGTCCACCAGGGGGGAACCCTTTTCTCTGTCACTCTCTGCTAGAGTCAGTAAAGTGTCCCTCCCCCCAGTAGGAATATGACTCCCTGTGCCAGTTCCCCAATCCTTCTCAGGGACCCTGTGCATAACGGGAACTACCTCATACCCTTGAACTACCTGGGGTGTGTCAACTCCCTTCTTCAAGTTGGGCACCACATCTCTGGGCTTGTGCCCTTCTTCAGCAGTACTAGATGCAAGATTTTTGCTGCCACCATCTGAACTGGACTCAGCCCTTCCGGCCTCCAGTTTCAGCTCTTTACCGCTCAGCTCTTGAGCTGCAATCTTTTCTTCTTCCAGGGCTAAAAGTCTTTTTGCCTCAACCTCTGCAAGATACTCCTCTAATTGTTGCTCCTGTCGCCTTTGACTTCGGAGCCATTCATCTATTTCTGGGTCACTGTCCAACTCTGAGTAGCCCTCCTCCTCATCTGAGTAGTCTTCCTCCTCATCTGAGGGGTACTTAGTCATTTGGTTTCTTGCTGCCTCTCTCTCTGCCCATCTTTCCTCCCCCCAGACTATGTAGTGATGGAGCATCTCCGCTTTAGTAGATCTCCTTGCTACAGGAAGGCCCCATTGTCTGCAAAGCTTCCTTAGGTCAGCCTTAGTGAGGTGGTCAGTACGAACAAAGCATGAGTTGGTAAGCAATCCCATTCTGATAAGATCTTATCAGCAAAAACCAAAATCCAAAGTCCAAAATATCACTAGTATATCCAGGAGGACATCAGAGAACAAAAAGCCAAAAAAGATGAAAAATCAAGTTGACCTTCAACTGTGGGTAGGTAGTGAAATACTTAGCTACTGTATGTCACTGCACAAACACAAGTCCTATCCTCACCGCTGATCACCAATGTTAGAAATGGGGTTTTTGGTTGGCAGATAGGTTGCCCTCTGTCCAAGCAAGAACCCTCACTCTAGTCAGGGTAAGTCACACACAATCCAAAATCAGCCTGTGCTCACCCTCCGGTAGCTTGGCACGAGCAGTCAGGCTTAACTTAGAAGGCAATGTGTAAAGCATTTGTGCAATAAATCATACAACACCATAGTATAACACCACAAAAATACACCACACAGTGTTTAGAAAAATATAGAATATTTATCTGGATAATTGTAGGTCAAAACGATCAAAGTTGCAATACGAATTTGTAAAGATATCACTGAAAAGTGATATTAAGAGTCTTTAAGTCTTTAAAAAGCAATAAAGTGTCTTTCAAGCACAGAGTACCTGGTTTCTGGTGGGAAATCTCCTCAGAGGGCCACAGGAGAAGAGATGCGTGGAAAAAGGGGTGTGTGCGTCGTTTTCCGCTCAGCACACACAGACTTGCGTCGTTCTTTTCCACGCGGGGAAGTCGGGCGTCGTTTTCCGGCGCGCAGACAGTCTCTTTTTGTGGATCGCGAGGATTACCAGATGTCCCGGGTCTGTGCGTGGATTCTCCTGCTTATTTTCCGGCTGCGCGTCGTTCTGCGGGGCTGCGCGTCGAAGTTTCGATCTCACGGTAGGCGTCGCGTCGATTTCTCCTTGGAAGTCGGGCGGCGTTGTCCTTGCGAGGCCGTGCGTCGAAATTTTGGTCTCACGGCAGGCGTCGCGTCGATTTCTCCTTGGAAGTCGGGCGGCGTTGTCCTTGCGAGGCCGTGCGTCAAAGTTTCGCACTCACGGTAGGCGTCGCGTCGATTTCTCCTTGGAAGTCGGGCGGCTTTGTCCTTGCGAGGTTGTGCGTCGAAGTCTCGATCGTCCCGAGGGCGTCGCGTTGATCAGCATCGGTGTGCGGCGTTTTTCTCGCCGCGAAACAAGCTGTGCGTCGAAATTTTCGGCGCACGGAGTGTCCACGTGAAAGGAAGAAGTCTTTTTGGTCCTGAGACTTCAAGGAACAGGAGGCAAGCTCTATCCAAGCCCTTGGAGAGCACTTTCACAGCCAGACAAGAGTTCAGCAAGGCAGCAGGGCAACAGCAAGACAGCAGTCCTTTGGAGAAAGCAGACAGGTGAGTCCTTTGAGCAGCCAGGCAGTTCTTCTTGGCAGGATGTAGTTTCTGGTTCAGGTTTCTTCTCCAGCAAGTGTCTGATGAGGTAGGGCAGAGGCCCTGTTTTATACTAAGTTGTGCCTTTGAAGTGGGGGTGACTTCAAAGAGTCTCTAAGAAATGCACCAAGTTCCCTTTCAGCTCAATCCTGTCTGCCAGAGTCCCAGTAGGGGGTGTGGCAGTCCTTTGTGTGAGGGCAGGCCCTCCACCCTCCCAGCCCAGGAAGACCCATTCAAAATGCAGATGTATGCAAGTGAGGCTGAGTACCCTGTGTTTGGGGTGTGTCTGAGTGAATGCACAAGGAGCTGTCAACTAAACCTAGCCAGACGTGGATTGAAGGGCACAACAAGATTTTAGGGCAAAGAAATGCTCACTTTCTAAAAGTGGCATTTCTAGAATAGTAATATTAAATCCGACTTCACCAGTCAGCAGGATTTTGTATTACCATTCTGGCCATACTAAATATAGCCTATGAAGGGAGCAGGCCTCACAGTAGTGTAAAAACGAATTTAGGAGTTTTACACTACCAGGACATATAACTACACAGGTACATGTCCTGCCTTTTACCTACACAGCACCCTGCTCTAGGGGATACCTAGGGCACACATTAGGGATGACTTATATGTAGAAAAAGGGGAGTTCTAGGCTTGGCAAGTACTTTTAAATGCCAAGTCGAAGTGGCAGTGAAACTGCACACACAGGCCTTGCAATGGCAGGCCTGAGACAAGGTTAAGGGGCTACTGAGGTGGGTGGCACAACCAGTGCTGCAGGCCCACTAGTAGCATTTAATCTACATGCCCTAGGCACATGTAGTGCACTCTAATAGGGACTTACAGGTAAATTAAATAGTCAATCATGGATAAACCAATCAATAGTACAATTTACACAGAGAGCATATGCACTTTAGCACTGGTTAGCAGTGGTAAAGTGCTCAGAGGTCAAAAGCCAACAACAACAGGTCAGAAAAAATAGGAGGAAGGAGGCAAAAAGTTTGGGGATGTCCCTGTCAAAAAGCCAGGTCCAACAGGGACTAATTGTGAGCCAGAGAAAGTTAATGACTGGATTACTGACAGTCTGGATCTCACTCTTCCCTGTTAACAACAGGGGTATGTAAGACCATCAGCTCCACATGGTTTTCCTTGCACCTCTACCTCTTGAAAAAAAAATGTAAGAGGTTAGAAAGAAGGTGGAGAAAATCCTATGAACCCGTGGACAGGGAGGCTTATGGAAAGGAGATCAGAGCTTATCACCTGAAGATAAAACTAGCACAGAGAACCTATTACGCAGAAAGGATTGAGGGATCTGCTGGATCTTCTAAAGCAGTATTTCAGATATTAAAAGAAATATTTCAGGTACCCCGTGAGGAGAATCCCATGGTAGCCTCAGCAGAGCACAGTAACAAATTAGCGGGATTCTTCCAACAAAATATTGTAGATATTTATTCCAATTTTCCCGAATCTATTCCCAGGCAAGAAGGACAGGCCTCTCCTTCTACTAAGGATAGGGCCACCCTTTCACAGTTCACCCCTATTTCTCTGGAGGAAGTCTCCTCATAATTAACTACTCTCAAGTCTGGTTCTCCTGTAGATCCAGCTCCCCCCAAATACTTGCACAAGACGCCATGGTTATTGTCCCGGCAATAACAAATTTACTGAATAAGTCCATCTCCACGGGTGAAGTCCCTGGACTATGGAAATACGCCATAGTGAAACCCTTACCAAAAAAACAAAAGAATTATAGACCTATTTCCCTCTTACCCAGCCCCGCAAAAATTCTAGTTAAACATATTAACAAGCAGTTGTCCTCCTTTCTGGAATTGAATAACTGCTTGCACCCCACCCAGACAGGCTTTAGACCCCAGCACAGTATGGAAACTTCGCTCATTGCAGTCCTGGAAGAGGCCAGGAAGAGCATGGACCAAGGAAAGATCACAGCGGTCATACTTTTAGATCTAAGCGCAGCTTTTGACACAGTGGATCATGAGGTGCTGGGTCAGAGGATGAGAAATTTGGGAATAGAAGGGCCGGCCCTGGCCTGGCTTCTATCCTTTATAAAAGATAGGTCCTTTTAGGTCTTAGACAGATCCCACCTCTCAGACAAATTCTATAACATCTGCGGGTTACCACAAGCCTCATCACTCAGCCCCACACTTTTTAATATATACAAGGCTCCCCTGGCAGAGTTGGTGGAATCCCGGGGGTTTTCACTAGTCTCTTATGCTGATGACACGCAATTAGTGGTCTCGTTCAACTCCAACTCTTTGCAAGACGTGTCCTCTCTATCCTCCTCCCTGCAAGCTGTAGCAGGTTGGATGACGAACAGCAGAATGCTATTAAACAACGACAAAACTGAGCTGATGATCCTGGGTAATAAGTCTGGCCCCAATCAGACTTTGGAGATTGATGTTTCCAGAGGAGTGCTTCTGGCTCCAAGGGAACATATCAAAAGCCAAGGGATATGGTTGGACCCAGCTCTTACAATGAATCACCACGCCAAGCATATATGTGGTATTTGCTTTGGCCTTTTAAGACTCTTAAGGAAGGTTTTGCATATTCTTCCTCCTGTAGCTAAAAAGCTTATTGTCCAAGCTCTTATTATTTCTAGACTGGACTATGGAAACAGTCTTTTTGCCGGGTCACCCGTATATGTTAAAAATAAATTACAGAGGGTCCAAAATGCGGCAGCCCGTTTATTATTAGATATCCCCAAAAGGAGCTCTGTAAAGGCAGGATTGAATCTACTACATTGGCTACCCGTGGATCAACGTATTAAGTTCAAGGTTTTGTGTTGTATCCACAGATCCCTCCACAACAGGGGCCCCCAGATTCTGAGAACCCTTTCCTCTCCCTAGAAGCCTAAGAAAGATCTGAGGTCAGCCTCAGTTGCCCTTGCTAGCCTCCCCAGAATAAAGAAATCTAGATGGGGAGGTGCCACTCTTGCCTATCAAGGGGCCAACCTATGTTATTCTCTTCCCTTTGGCCTTCGTATAACGACCAATGAATATAAATTCCGGAAATCTTTAAAAACTTGGTTGTTCTAGGCACAGGGTTTCCTCTTCCCTTTGCACTGGTCCGTAGTCCTCTAGCGCTGGGAAGCCTGTTGGTAGCCATGCGCTTTACAAATAAGATAAGATAACATAACTTAACATAAAGAATGAGGGATCTAAAATGTTAGCTCTTGGGGTTATTGAGTTCTCCAGTAGCCCATGGGCCAGTCCTGTGGTCTTGATCCCAAAAGCTGCTGCTCCTGGCCCTACTCCACAACCAAGGTTCTGTGTGGATTACCGGGGATTCATTGCATTCACTATGACTGACGTGCACCCCATCCCCTGAGCTGATGAACTCATTGATCAGTTAAGAGCTGCCAAATATCTAAGTACGTTTCATCTGATCTCTGGATATTGCCAGATTGCTCTGACTGAGTGGGCTAAGGAGAGGTCTACATTTTCTACCCCAGATGGGCACTACCAGTTTAGGGTGATACCCTTTGGTATGAAAAATGCTCCTGCCACATTTCAGAGGCTAGTTAACCAGGTGTTGCCTGGGTTGGATGATTTCAGTGTAGCCTACCTGGATGACATTGCTGTGTATAGCTCCACTTGGTAGGACCACTTGCAGCACCTCTGTAAAGTGTTGGAGGCCCTGCAGAAGGTAGGCCTCACTATTAAGGCTAGCAAATGCCAAATAGGGCTGGCTCTGTAGTGTACTTCGGGCACCAGGTGGGGAGTGGCAGGAATTCAGTGATATTTGGAATGCATTACCCTTATTTAATATTACACTATGTGTAACTTTGTATACTGAAGTACCTTCACAGCGTCATATATTGGCATTCACGGTATCCATTGAACATGCACATGTTGAAAATGTACAAGTTATCCTCAAACCAACCTTTGTGAAACCCAACAATCAGAAAGCTGCATCACTGCAGGAGCGTGAACTTGTGAAGTAGATTTATTTTTATGAATTGAGCCATGAGAGAGGTGGCATGCCGCCTTTTGCAAGACAATTTACGATCAAAAGACACAAATTGAGGTGCCCATTCACCAAAGCATTGTTGATTGAGGAAGCAGTTCTACAGGCTTACCCTTTTACGTACTCTTATATGCCTTTCTGAATTGACTCCAAAATGTTCAACTTGCTAGTAGTAAAAGTGCACAGAGATTCTTTCTATGTGTACTGACTGTACAAGAATATTCCTTGAATATTCCCATTTTCGGTGTTTTTAAGCCAATTCATAAAGGCATGTAGGAGTTCATCAAAGTAAACAACAGGAAGTACTGTTTTGCATGCTTAAAAATACCTTTGTGAATAGGCCCCAGTGTATTCATTTTGTTATTTTAACATTTGAGTAGCGCGGTTATATCCTCAACAGGCGTGAGAGGCCTTGTAAAAAAAAAACAAGTACTATTGGATGATGCGCAAATAAAAATAAACGAAAGACTGACAATCAGGTGACAGGAGGTTAATGATGATGACCTTTGGCAGGAGACAATCAATGGTACTGGTGCTAGCCATGCGCAGTGTGCGGCTAACCTGTACCATATGCAATGGAAATGGAACAGAAGAAAGTAGAAAGATATTGCGAGAAAGAGATGCTTTCCGGGGGCCGGTCCATATGGCTCCGCTACAGCTGCGACATTGACTGAGCCACGATATGTAATGAATACCCAGGCTTAAATCGTTTGAAAGATAGGATTTAAATAATTGGGTAAGGGTCAAATAAATATTTGATGCAAGTGTTTGAGGTAAAGGCTGCATCCCCTTGAGGGAAAAGATCTCCTGAACTCAGCACTGCAGGCGAGCGTCAATGTCTCCCGAGAGCAGTATCAGAGTGTGAAAAAATGTAACAGCCTTTGAGAAACAGCCGCCGTTCGTGGAATTTCACATCAACTTTCTTAGAAACCAAAATATGGAGACATTAAAGAAATGCAGGAAAAAGAAAATACTGTGGAAATCTCGGTGTTTCCTGGTGGTTTAAGAAGCAAGTGAATCACCGTGAAACGTTGATGTGAGGGCCAAAAATAACAATGCGGGGAAATTGTGTGCACTTTTCGCGATGAGGAGCAGTTTTTCGGAAGCCGCAGTATCTGCAGCCATTCCGCGTCTGACGCTTTAGCGCCTGTTCCGGTGTAATGCTTTCACTGCGCCTAGAAGACAGCCCCAATGTGAAGGTGCGATCCAGCCCGTTTTTCTGCTCGAAAGGTGAAGAATTTTTTGGGAAAGATAAATATTTAAGCTGATATCAAAGGCGGCGAGGTAACAGTGAAACTCACATTACCGGCACTGTGTGACACCTAATCACGGGAAGTCCCGTAAAGTTTGTTTCAGAGCCTGTAAATTCTCTAAAGGCAAGAGTTACAGACACAGATCTCTTTGACAAGGACCTCTTATGATTCTTCCGAAGGGCTTCATTTAGAGTTCGGCAGAGGCAGACACACCGCAAAGGACTGGCCACCATCTCACCACATCCCCATTACAGCCTACACTCCTTGAGGGAACGTTTAGTAGGGCGGGTGGTAAATGATGGGGACCAATAGCACAGCTGCCAATGTTTGGCAGTCCTTCGCCTCCTGCCAACTCTAAATGAAACCCAAAGTAGCTATTGGTGTAACTTAATCATGACTTTTAAAGGAAGGCCCAAAGTGAAGTTTAAGGGCAGGCTCGCAGCCTGAAGAGTCTGGCTAGGTTATAGCACTGCCAAACTCCTCCTTTCGCTTCTCAGAATGCTTCCATATTTCGTAAACCATGTCTGAAAGCCTGACCTCTTTTACTGGTTTGCCTTTACAAGGAACGACTCCATCTCAGGCGTGTGCGATTGATCTTCCTGCTCGCATATAATCAGGCATCACTACATCAAAACGACATAAACAGCACGGATACCTGATGTGAATGAAATAATAGGCGTTCTCCCATTTTTTGGGATCTGCATATCCAACTTAGGATCTCTGCTGACTATTGTGGGTGATGTTGATCCGGGGTGCATATGTCTAAGTGCCACTTTTAAGTCCCCAAAAAAATAACTGTGACTAACACCAGATATTACTGATGGGGATTCGCTTGCCCCATTGAGGGAAGTTGAGGAGTGATTGGTGGTTTAAGTTTTATATAGATTGACCAAGTGACTTTTGTAACAGTGAATCGCTTAATGGCCTTTGGAGCAACCTCAAAGGGAAAATGCAATGACTCTTACCTAGCCCTGATGGTGGTCCTGTTTAACTTGTAAAAGGGACTAAAATGTAAACCAATTTAAACATCAGAGAGGTCGGCTTTTGTTTTTATTTTTTATTATTTATTTTTGAATATTTGTCCTTAAGCATTCAGAGAAAAACACTGTACCTCTGTGTCCTTCCGATGTTTTGTGTTTCCTAATTTTCCTTTGTTCTTTTTTTGTATTTAATGTTAGTTTGATTGTTTTTGGTGAGTTGTTTGCTCTTAAAGTGGTTAAGTTGTGGTGTTATAAATAATGCTGCACCAACATGTATATCGATGTTTATGATTTTTTTATGCAATAAATAATACAATCACATACTTACCCCACCATATTTATTTTGGTGATGCACTAGATCCAGTTTTTGGGAAAAGTATTTTCTAAAACTGAAATATTTTTTTAATTTGGTTTTCATTTTATTGTCTTGCTTAAGGGGCATTTGACTGTGTTGTTACCCTCTTCATTGAGGCAAACGTTTGAAGGCAACTCTGGCAAAGGAATAAAAGGATGACTGTGTGAAGAGCAGATGATCATTTCTGTGGATTTCGTTTTAGGAATTGGTGCAACATTTAGGTCTTCAAACTTCACAAACACTTCGAGATGCTGGTGATATGTTGCTAAATTTTGACTATGAGGTAGAGTTGAGAACCGTCCGCATATTCAAAGGCTCACTTCCATGCGGTCAAGAGTCTCTCTACAGAGTAGGAATTAGGAATTGAGGCTGTGTGGAAATCTGTACTGTGTGTGATTTATGGAAACTGTAGGTTCTAGCAAGGGGCATAGCTATCAATATTGTAAGAGGTGTAGTCATATTGGGTTCCTTGACAGGAAGGACCCACTGAAGCCCAAATATGACTGTCTTGTACTATCAACTTTGCATTAGGGCCCTTGGCCCATATTCTACGTTTCTCATTCATTAGCATTGCATTGTCACCCTTCAACCCTCTAAATCCTGCCAATTTCAAAGATTTCATGTGGAATATGTCTGATGCCACTAAAAGAAATAGAGTCATACTCTCTGACGCCGACAAGGGGCTCTTCGATAGGCTATCTTTGATGGAAGAGTGAGCTGTCCTGTCTCAATTTAGCAAGGATTATCTCATATATATGCAAAGCAGTCTATTGCTAGCTTGGAATTGTAAACCATTCATCTTAGCAAGGCAAAGGAGCAATTCACCACCCCCCTTCCCCCACCCTCTTTTACCCCTACCGGCATTATGGCTGCAGGTACACCAGTAGAAATGATTGCACTGAATGTCTCATTTGGAGAAACACTAATTAGCAAAAAAACAATTCTAGGTTCTGCATAAAAACAGTAATTAAGGTGTTGCTAGATCTATATACAGGCACGCGCATGCCACGAGGCACAATCACAGATCAGCACACAGCCACCGGCTTTAAAAAATATCTAAACATCCATGCAGTAAACAAATTACAAAAATAAATATCCCAAACTCAGACCTTTGGCTACTGACTCCGCAGAGCTCTGAACTTTAAAATAAGCAAGTTTTCATATACTGGTACAGAAATGCACGCACACTCATAAGCACACACATGTGTACAAATAAACACAGAAAACAGAATGGACCAATCTCTGAACAGACAAGTACAAACAGCTACGCATTAATAAATGTGCAAAAGCAAATGGCTAGAGGCTGTGGGCCAGAGTTATCACTAGATTGCATTTCCCTAGGGTCACTCATTGTGTCTCAAGGACAACACAATCCTTGAGTCAGATTTACCAAGCAATGAAATTCCACCTTGCATGGTCCTGCTTGGCTTGGTAAACCTGGGAATGTGCAAAAACGCTACGCATTTCTGAGAGAAGTGCAGCAAGGAGAAATATCTTTATTTCACTTTATTGTTTTCGCTTTGAAAGCATGCTTAGAAACAGGGGAAAGCCTCTAAGGATGGTGTGTGTGTCTGTGTGTGCAGAAAGGTGTCCGTTCCTCCACAAAAAACAATCTTGGCTGTAGTGCAGGCTTCATTGCACCATGATGCATGGGAGCCTGCATTGGCACTAGGTGTCACTGAATGTGCCATGACAATGAGAGAGCAGGAATGTGCCATTTCTTTATAGACATGGCGCTTTCCTGCCTCTTCATTTGACATAGCGCAGAAAGTTGTCTTGCTGCATTGTGCTGTGTCAAAGTTTGATAAATGGCCTTAAGCACTTGAACAGAAACCAGAAATTTACTATACATAAGGGTATGATAACATGAGCAAACAAAAAAGAAACTGCCAGGAAGCTTAACATACAGATACATTACAAACCACAACAATAACATAAGATTATACACATATGCGTAAACGTGTGGTCTCGTACTTTCGGTCGTTCTACCTCTCTCTCTTTGGTTTTCTCTGAGGCGCTCTCTCTCTCTCTCTTTCCCTGGTTTCCTCTGAGGCTCGCTCCCTCTCTCTGGTTTCCTCTGAGGCACACTCTAGCTGTTTCTCAGTCTCGCTTGCATTTCCTCTCACCGCCTTGAGACCGTCACGGTTGAGTAGTGCGCTTTACAAATTCCTGATTGATTGGTGTATCCAACTACTTGAACAGAGACATACCTAACGAAGACAAACAAACAGTAAAAGGTGAAGCAAGAAACTAGTGAGATTCTTGAACAATGAAGGAAATACACATCAAAGCATAATCAGAATAAGTAATTTAAACACTTTAATATGCATGTTTTTGTATATGACGATTATACAGTAAATATTACCCTGAAGAAGGAAGACGTTCATTGGAGGAAACAGCTTTTTTTTTTTTAGGGAGTTAACATTTTGAAATGTCCCTCAATGTTGTCAGCATTGATGAAGTTACTGCTGGATCATGCAGACCTGTGTAGAGCATGGCCATGGTGACACAGATAATGTGTCACGGCTGGGATTAGTGGAGTTCTCGCAGCGCTGTAATATAGAACAAACACTAGCAAAGCCAAAAGGTCTTGCCTTTGGGACCTATTAGCTTTGTCAGTGGTTTTAGCAATGTGCCACAGCAACACCAATGCTGTGCGCATGGCTAAAGAATATTAAAAAAAAAGTTTTGGATGCAGTCTGTTGTGTCATTAGATAGGCGTGTGTAATACCATGCTCATGCTTACAAAAAGAAACAAACTTTCTTTTTCTTTTTAGGTCCCGATCCTCGTTGGATTTCTAAAAAAAGATGTGCAAAAAGCATTTTTGAAAGCAGGGTGGGGAGGAAACACAGAAGGGCACTGTTAGGGTAGTGGAAACAACACAGGAGGAAAAGGGACAGAAGCCACATGGGGCGCGGTTGAATGGGGTGGTTTTTAAAGTGGGTGGGAGAAGCGACATGGGGCAGAAGCAAAATTGGGTGCAGGCAGCATGGGTAGGTGCAAGCAGGAGCCACAAGGGAACAAAAGGCAGAAGCAACACGGGGCATGGGAGGGGGGAAGTAACACAGGTATGCTGGTGGGGGATCAAATGGGCAAAGGACAACAATGTGTTGCTGGCAGGAAGGAAGCACACAGGTGAGAAGGCAACATGGGGAAGTGTGGGAGAAGCACGGGTGAGAAAGAGGCACAAGAATCGAGGTGGAGGTGGAAATAGAAGCACATGAGGTAGCTATCAGGAACACACATGCATTTTTGTAGAGTGCTTAGAGAAAAAGTAGAAAGAAGCATCTGAAAAAGTAAAGTGAGTAGGGGATGGACATAATAACGTGTCCATGTTCCAGGGGTGAATCAAATACAAGAAGAGGAAAAAAGCCCACACATCTAATTAATAAGAAGCAAGAACGACGGTGAAATCACCCACTGGGAAGCAATAGGCAAGCTGTAACAATGTCTCGCAATAGACAGCGCATGCGCTATCTTAGGCGAGATCTATGAACATTATGGAGTCCAATAAGTCTATCGTATCTCACAGATACTCTTAGCCCATGGTGTGACTCAGGCTGGGGCTAAAGAGTGGGTGCCCCCACTTACCACAGGTACTGCAGTGGCCAGCGTTACAACCTGAGTTCAGGTGCCTTAAGTCTTCTTTATGTCACCCACTCACTGTAATAATGGTTTTATTGCAGTGACATGATTACACCTAATATTTTGTCGGACATATTCATGGAGTACTTGACACACAGGCAGGGGTGTCATGAGCTCTCCACTATAGCTGCTCGAGTAGAGGGAAGGTGCCACTGGGCAGTTCTGATTAACATAAAAATTAAACGTTTTGCATTTAGGTCCTTTGCCTTTGATCGGCAGCTCATACATATCACTGTGAGGAGATAGTGTGATGCATCTGTGTGGGGAAGGAACAATGAAACTATAGAGCATGACAGGGAGGGGTGGGTGGCAGAAAGATGGATAGATGGTGAGATAGATAGCTAGAGGGATTGATGCAGAAATAGATGAAGTGTGGATGGATGAATGGATAGACAGTGGATTAATGGAGTCAGTGGATAACTATAGTGCGTGATTGGAGAGAATGAAAGGATAGAAGGGTGGCAGAAGGAAGAGAAGAGTGGATGGATGAAGAAAATAATGAATGGACGAAGAGAATGCTAGATAGATTTAAAGGAAAAGGGAAGGATTGATAGATGCCTGGGTGGATGAATGTATCAGTGGAGAGAAGGAAAACTGAAGCATGTATATATCTATATATATAGATAGGGATTGAGAAAGGAAGAGAGGAAACAGAGAAAGGGGGATGTAGAGAAAGAATGGTGGATGAAAGAAGATTGACGAGATTGAACAATGCATGGAAGGGCGAAAATATGAAAGGTGAAAGGGTGAAAATATGAGGTAAGGAAGGAATGAAAGAAGGAAAAAAGACTGAAAGAATGACGAAAGGGTGGAAGCATATTTTGGATTTCCTCTGGAGGGTGCTATCCCCTCTACAACTGTGGGGCTCGCTCCTCGCACTCGCTTGGTTCTTGACATTTGCGATATAGTTCAAAGTGGGCCGCATTTTATGTTCCTGGCTGCTCCCTTGTACACAGGTGTCCAATTCAGAAGGCAGTATCCAAAAATACCAGAGCGAGATGTCTCACTTCCACCCATGCAACATTGCAGTCCGTTTGCATCCCCGTGAGCAGTGACCTGGACGGATATGATGCCTTGGGACACGGCGCGAAAAGAAATAGAAGAGAGCGCAATCACTTAGTCCATTATCCACGCCCCTCAGGGGATGAAGCAGATGTTGTAATGGAGTTTCCAGCTGGCCTGGTACTCTTCGTCTGCACAACCCCCTTTTGCCTCCTGTGATGCACAAACCCCACGTCCCTGCATCGAGGAATGGCTTGCGTTGGTCCATGGGCCTTCCCACTGCCACTATCCCCTAGGGGTATGGACGAGAAACCCAAGGCAGCTTCTGTCTTTTATGCCAAAATACGAAAGAGCCTCCATCATAAGGAAGCAGTAATAAAATGTCATGCTCGGCTGAACCTAGCATCTTACACGTGTGCAGGGGGTTGTACTTAGAAAGGACACGCAATTGCCTGCGCTGCAAGCATGTCACACAAGTGCAAAATTTTGTTACAATGAAAGCCCTCTGTACATGTTTGTGACGATGGCCGTCGTTGCAAAGTGTGGCCCATATTTATACTTTTATTGCGCCGTATTTGCGACATCTTTGTGGCGCAAAAGCCGCGCAAACTTACAAATCACAATTATAGGCCCATATTTATACTTTTTGACGCAAAACTGCGCCAACGCAGTTTTGCGTCAAAAAAATTAGCGCCGGCTAACGCCATTCTGAAGCGCCATGCGGGCGCCGTATTTATTGAATGACGTTAGCCGGCGTTAGCCGCCGGCGCTGTCTGGTGTGCGTTAAAAAAAACGGCGTACACCAGGCAGCGCCGGCGTAGGGGGAAAATGGCGTATGGGCGTCCAGAAATGGTGCAAGTCAGGCTGAGGCAAAAAAATCGCCACAACCCGATTTGCGCCATTTTTTTATGACTCCCATCCCCCATTGAAATGACTCCTGTCTTAGCAAAGACAGGAGTCATGCCCCCTTGCCCAATGGCCATGCCCAGGGGACTTATGTCCCCTGGGCATGGTCATTGGGCATAGTGGCATGTAGGGGGGCACAAATCAGGCCCCCCTATGCCACAAAAAAAAAAAAAAATACTTACCTGGACTTACCTGAATGTCCCTGGGGTGGGTCCCTCCATCCTTGGGTGTCCTCCTGGGGTGGGCAAGGGTGGCAGGGGGTGTCCCTGGGGGTAGGGGAGGGCACCTCTGGGCTCATTCTGAGCCCACAGGTCCCTTAATGCCTGCCCTGACCCAGGCACTAAAATCCGGCGCAAATGCGGGTTTTTTAGTCCCGCCCACTCCCGGGCGTCATTTTTGCCCGGGAGTATAAATACGACGCATATGCATCGCAGTCATTTTTTAAGACGGGAACGCCTACCTTGCATATCATTAACGCAAGGAAGGTGTTCACGCAAAAAAATGACGCTAACTCCATGAACTTTGGCGCTAGACGCGTCTAACGCCAAAGTATAAATATGGAGTTAGTTTTGCGTCTAATTTGCGTCGAAAAAAACGACGCAAATTCGGCGCAAACAGAGTATAAATATGCCCCATAGTTTGTAAGTTTGCGCCGCTTTTGCATAAAAAAAGACGCAAATACGGCGCAAAAAAGTATACCTGTGTTCTTTTCCGGACAGCCTTGTCTATTTTTTAATATTCAGTGAACTCGACAGTTACACTAGTCCACAGACAGTTCTCTTGTTTATAGACCACGAGACAGAGTGGCTGGGGTCTGGTGTTGAGCAGGAGCCTACCAGTCCTCAAGCCAGGCTACACAGGAACCCTCACAAAAAGACAGCCGCGCGCTCCCTGCGTGTATAGTCTGTGCAGTACTCAATAAGAAAGGTTCCTTGCCTTTCCCATGACCGGGACATGTGTGGCGTTTTACTGCATGCATGTGACACATGGTTATCGCCCTTGGACAGCACCAGGAGCCGCCAGAGTGTTAGAACTTCACAATGGGTGCACTTGCTACTTTCTTGATTATACTCTGATCCACATAATATAGTAGCCCACGAACCGCTTTGAGCCTTTACCTTACCATTTGAAATGTGTTTTAGCGTATCTGAAAAGTATGTTACGCTTCATAGAAGCTGCTACACATTTTTTGCTGGCAGGAACCTCTAGACATTTTCACTATAGAAACATATTCCTTAGGACTTAGTGTATAGGAATTATAACTCTGTTCTGCATGGCTTCCATACGAAGCTCTATCACCTAACCATATTCTGAATCTGGTAACTCGCTGCTACGAGGTAGCAACAGTTGATAACAAAACTAATTACCCAATTTTGCTACGTCATAAAGTCCTTCCTGGCCAGGCTAACATGACTCTTCTATATTTTCTGTGAGGAGAGCGCCACATATTAAAGTTTACTAGTTAGAAGTAAATGTGAACGGTACAAGGGGGAGCTGTGGAAAAATCAGAATATCTACTACAAAATGGGAGGCTTTAGAGAGGTATAAGGAGAGGTTTAAAGTGGTAAGGAGGAACTTATGGGGAGCATGCTAAACACCCACCACAATAGAGAAAGGCAATTGATATACATAAACAATACTTCTAAAGCTACTACTGCCTAAAGGTGACAATATAGTTGTAAAAGTACCCTTGGAGTAAGGCAAACACCGCGCAAGAACACCCACTGGTGCTCCAACACACTCTTTTAGAAAATAACGGTGGGTATGATATACAACCTCAAAGGAAATAATGTTAAAATAATTAAAATATTTACAATTTTATAATATATACGTGTGTGTGTATACATTTATATAGTAGATTTTATAAATATGCAAAATCAATACAATTAATTACACATTTTATTAGTTGAAAAATTAATAGTTAACTATTAAAATGCTTTACACTTCCGAAAATCAATACATTTTTAGTTTTTATATTTTATTGTAATTAATAATAGCTGAATTGCTTGCCTGTTTTTTAATTCATTGATTTTTATACTTTGCTGATCTTATATATGTTTTTATGATTATTTGAAAATAATCAAAACGTTTTACACGTTTTAGTTAGCCATAATAAAATACATTCATTAAAAAACAAAAAAACTTTTATTGACACTTAAAATGTAATTTAGATAGTTAAACATAACTTTTAATTGCACTTACTGGGATAATTTAAAAATAAAAATACTAGGTAGTGTATTTTCATTTTAATTTGTTTAAAAGGAATATTTTAAGATAAATTAATATATTTAATATATTTTATTATTTAGTGAGTATTTATTTTGAAACAGTAATCTTCGATTAGTAGTAGGTTGAAAATAATTATATTATTGTATTTTTCATTTATGATAAAATATATAGTATATCAGAGCCATGGACCACAAGCCCAACCCTGCCACGGAGCAGAGGAGGAGGTCCGCAGGCTTTGCTTCACCTGCACTGCATCATCAATGATATTAAGCGCACAGGAGACTCCTGCAGCGTGGGACATTGAAATGCTGCATTTATGAGCCAGGGACCACATGCCCCACTCTGCCACGTGGCGGAGGAGGAGGTCTACAGGCTTTGCTTTACCTGCTCTGCATCATCAGCACTATATAGCGCACAGGAGACTCCTACAGCATGGGACATTGAAATGCTGCATTTCTGAACCAGAGACCTCAAAACCCACACTGCCGTGGGCTGGAGGACAAGATCCGCAGAAACTGCTTCACTTTACCTCCATCATAAGTGCTGTATAGCGCACAGGAGACTCCTGCAGCATGGGATATTGAAATGCTGCATTTCTGAGTCAGGGACTACAAGCCCCTCACTGCTCACTGGGGAAGAGGATGGGGTTGCAGGTTCTGCTTCACCTGGCCTGCGTCATCAGCACTATATTGTGCACAGGAGACTCCTGGAGTGCAGGACATAGAAACGCTACATTTCTGAGCCAGGGACCACAAGCCCCAAACTGCCTGGGGGGCAGGGGGGAGGAGGTCCGCAGTCTTTGCCTCACCTGCCCTGCACCATCAGTGCTATATAGCGCAAAGGAGACTCCTGCAGCGCGGGGCCTGCCCAGGCAGCACCGGGGCAAAGTCCAGGCCAGGGGTGGGCCCGTCCTGTGCCTGTCAGCATGAGGAAGAGATAGGATAGGGCCACACCTCTTTGCTTTCTCCATTGATGCCATTTTCTTGTGTGTTTGTGCCTAGAATGGCGTCACCTCATTGGATGTGTCCTATATCCCCCGGGGTGGGGGGGGGGTTAGCAGCACATTGTTCTTTTGTTTGACTGTCTTGCCTTGCGTTCTCCTTGCTAACTTCGTTCACCCCCTTCACTACCATGGGCAAGTGTAAAGCTTCTGATAACCCTCAGGGCTAAGGGAAGGAGCCTAAATCTGCAAGGCATCATGCTGCTGAGAATTATGTCCTCCAGGTAATTTACAACCTCATGATCGAAGCTGAGGACATGATTATCAGTGGGTGACTGATTCCTGCAGCGTCTGCTCCAGGAATGCGAAAACCAAGATTAACCAGTTTTATAAGGAGAAGGTTATCAACCAGGAGGGTGGCTCCTGTGACATTATTCCATCTGGCCAATTATAGTGACAGAATCAGAACATATGAGTAAACTTAATGCTCCTATTTCTCCTCCTACTATCCCATACCTCGGGCACTTTGTCAGTTGGAGGTCTGCCTGTTTAAGCTCTCAAGGTCAACCCTTTCTCTCCTCCCATGTCCCCGCAGCCATCGTTTCACCAAGTTTTACCAGCCACCAGGCAGTGGACTTGGATGCAGACATCATTTATCCTGATTGTTTACTTGAACAAAAAAACCTTGTTATACATCGAAGTACTGAATTAAAGCTTGTAAAGGATGTGGTGCTCTCCTTGAATAAAATGATTTTGGACCTAATTAACATCAATAATGAGCTCTTGGCAAACTTTAAGGACAGAGAGTCTGTTATCGTCCCATCTTCTTTGCACCCCCATCCCCTCACTTAGTTCTACCTTCTGCCCCTGAGGTCTCAATGTGGGTAGTCCCTGCCAGGGAGGCCCTTTCACCAGCCCCCCTCGGTGTGGCCTCCACAGTTCCTATGGATGCCACCAGCCCATCCTTTGTTCCTGGGCCCATAAGACAAGAGGCCCCTCATTTGTGTAGGCCTTTCAGTCATGGTAACATACAAACAGGTCCTTCAAATGCCCCCGCTGAAGCCCCTTCCATCACAAGGGACTCTACCCAGGGTGCACACTGAGTTCTGTTCTGTTTCTCAGGCCGAGAGCTGTCCCAGGGTCTCTGCCCATAAGTCTGACCTCCTAGATTTTCCGCCTCATTGTACCCCATATGTAGTGGCCCTTGTGAAGGCACCCCCTATTGCACCAGATAATTTGGAAGGGTTTTAGCAGCATAGGAACAAAGTGTTTCACTGGCTCTCTAGGAAGGTAGTGTTTGATGGGCATATTTATTCTCAAATAAATATGGTCCGTAGAGTGGGTTGGTGGGCTGAGGCCCACAGCTGTGTAAGAGGGACCTCATTGAGATTAATGTTAATAGTAGATGGGCTACTGCAAGTATTAGGGACCCCAACAGCCTGAACCTCATCAAATCCTTCCATGTTTTACCTCTTCAGGAAACCTTTACAACCACCCCTTATTTAGTTTACTTTGACCATTTTTCAGGCCTGTGTTACCCTCTCCATCAGGGCGCACCAGGGCCAGTTGTGCACCCGAATCTCCCTGGCACTTAACTGCGTAATGACTGAAATTGAGACATATTGTTCTTATGTAGGGGCTGTCTCCCTAACCTCTTCCGACAACTCTCTGATGTTACTAGTAAATGCTTATAACTCTCATGGCAACCTTCCTCATTCTGATATCATCTCCAAGATAGATGCCATTTTTAGAGAAATTTAAGAATCCACGAACCTTTTGGGAAGTAAACTTAGCTACAAAAGCTTCAATAGTGGTTTTGTGTGACTTTAACATCCACCCTTGCCCTGGACCCTGTTTCATATGTCATGACCCCTTGGCGGTATATATGTCTTCACTTTCCCACTAAACCACCCCTTCCTGGCCAAGGATCCTATGTCAAGTTTGGCCCTGGTTATACGGAAGCCCAATGGTCTGACCCAGTGCTTAATTTGTAAATAAAAAGGTGCCGGTGCTCAAAGCTCTCCTCTTACACTAGCGGCGGCTGCAATTAAAAGTGCGAGCACGCAATCCTGTGGCAGCGTAATCCTGAAGCCATCTCGGGCATCTTCAATCCATTTACAGCCACCCCCTACCCTTTCAGCTCACTCCTGCTTTTCCCCTCTCTGACGCTTCTTTGTTTTTCTCTTCTGCCATCTTTTCCACATGCCTTTTGCTAGCAGTAAATACTTGAGACAGAAAACTAAGCCCCGGCCCTCAGAAATAAGTGCTGGTGCTCCGCACTGGAAACAACAAGCACAAATTAAGCACTGGTCTAACCACTTTTCCTTAACCTATCTTTGGATGATAGTAAGGGCTTAGCTACCTCTAACACTTACAGGATGCCAATCTTCCCTGTCTTTCTCTTACCACCCTAGAAGTCAGTTGTGCTATCAGACGCCTGTCTTGTCATAAAGTCCTCAGCCCAGATGGGTTGCCAGCTGACCTCTTCAAGGGTGATATAGCCATTTGGGCTCCGCTTTAGACAAACTTCCTAAATTTTGCAGCCACATCTGGCCACTTACACTCCTGGGTCACAATCTATCATATGCTGAGTATTTAAGAAAGGGGACTGGGGGGTCCTTCCATGATACAGGCCAATTTTACTCATTGATATCACAATTAAGATTCTGGGTCAGATTAACTTAAAAAGGCTGTCGGATTGGGCTGATGAAAAGGAAATTATTACCAATGCTCAGCACGAATTTAGGCCCGGGTTGGGCACCATTGATCAGTGCTTGAATCTGCAGCTTTTTATTCAAAAGTATACAGTGGCCAAAAAGGGGACCCTTTATCTAAATTTTATGGACCTCTCATCAGCTTTTGATTGGGTGAATCGATCAAAGCTATGGTCTTTGTTACTGTCCTTGGGGGTTGAGCAAGCCTTGGTTTCCTTTCTGGCTGACCTTCGTATGGATGTGTCCTCCTTTGATAGCTTTAAGAACGATGGCACCTGTACAAAGAGCTTTCCCATTACTAGAGGTTAGAGACAGGGATGCATTTTGGCGCCAATCTATATTAATATGTTGGCGGCTGCAATGGAGGCAGCACAAGGTGACCGCCCCCAGGAGAGCACTACCAGTCCTCTTCTATGTAGACAACGCTGTACTTACGTCAACAACAGCATCACGCTTTCAATGGCTTTAAGATTCTTCTGTCAATTTTATGGAGAGTTTGGATTTGTTTGTGAATACGTTAAAATCCTTTACAATGGGGTTGGGGTTTAGGTACTCCAAATTAAGGAGCCAGGGTTACCCCCAGTTTGTTCTTTTAACTACCTAGGCGTCCTGTTTGATGACAAATCCTCCTCGGGCCCTTCTCTTCAGTCGAAGAAGCTTGCGTTAGCCCGACTGCTTGGAGCGGTTTTGGACTTTAGTTCAAGGGTGGATAGCAAACCCGTCAAAGCATTGACCCGTGTGAATAAAGCTAAGTTTGTTTCTGTCACTAGTTATGACAGTGACCTATGGGGGTATCTGCACTGTGGTTTAATACAGCTGGAGGAAAACACGTTTCTTAGACGGCTCCTGGGTGTTCCTCAGCATTTGCTTACATTTGCGGTGCACGAGGAACTTGGTATTAGCTATATCTCAGACCTCATAAAACTCAGGCCTTTATTATGCTCGATCTCAATGCGGCTTGACAGCGAGGCAATACTTAACAGATCGCTAATCAAGGTCTGCCTCTCCCAAGACAGTCAAAAAGCTATTCCTTGGCTGAGTTATATTAAGTCTTCATACACAGCCTTGGGCCACCCTGGTCTTTTCTTGCAGCCCACAGATACTGTTAAAGATGATTATCGTTGGTTAAACATATCTTTTTATTGGGTCTTTCAGACACTATAGAAGGCACTGAACTCTGTAAACCATCTGTTCGGGCCTACTGTTTTCTGAAAATAGTTAGGGCTATAGAACCACACCTGACCTGGGTGAATAATACAATCACCAGCTTTTATCCAGGTTCAGGCTGAAATTTTTCCTCAAACTGGTAAACTTTCCTAAAGGTTGGGCCACAGATGGCCTTCAGCACGGTCTACCTTGAATGTTGTCATGTTCTGAGGCTTATACAACATTCCAAAGAAAACATTTCTGGTTCCCACTTTGAGAGAGGCGCAGTTTGTTTAAATAAGGCCAGCCATGCTCTTTCTTGCCATTTTGGGTGAAACCCGTATTTGAGTAAACATGGGTAATTTTTTAAGTAATGTCAAAATTCAAGGGGCGTGGCCCTAACCTGCCTATTTTACAATGTCTGTATACACTGGATCCGTTTTTAGCTTTGCCATAATTCCTTTTATTGTTGTTTATATTGCTTAATTTGTTATTTTATATTCAAGGATTGCACACTTGTGTTTTATATAATGTGCGTATTTGTTCTTTTATTCTTGTTTTTAATCTTGTTTTATATCTTTTATGGTTATTTTTTTTAACCTAATAAGAGTTTACTGCTACTACTACCTCCTTGAACAAGTCAAGTCTGCTTGACCTCACCACCCCGTGAGGGTCAACAAGAGAAACTGGTCATCCAGTTAGTGCGCCTTAGTGTTTTAGCTCAGGTGTTTGATCAAAATATCAAGTCTATAATAATGTGTAAATAATATATTGTGATGCGAATGTTGAGAACAAGAACACAATGAAGGTAATGGGTATGCAAAGTTTTACTATAGTTGACGCCACATATATGGACCATGATGATGCACATATCTTCAAGGTATGTAGATGTGGAGTTACTAGTTAATCTATACTCACCTATTTGCACTTACTGTTAGACTTTTCATCCTTGGCGTGGTCTCCCTTAACTTTTTGCCCATGTTCCCCAGGTTGTTGATGTGTGCTGGGCTCTGATTTTACTGTTTTTGTTACTCTGGGCACTTTACCACTGCTAACCAGTGCTAAAGTGCAAGTGCTCCTTTACAAAATATGTACATGATTGGCTTATCCATGATTGCCATATTTGATTCACTAGTAAGTCCCTAGTAAAGTGCACTAGAGGTGCCAGGGCCTGTAAATCAAATGCTACTAGTGGGCCTGCAGCACTAGTTGTGCCACCTACATAAGTAGCTCTGTAATCATGTCTCAGACCTGCCATTACAGTGTCTGTGTGTGCAGTTTTAACTGTAAAATTCGTCTTGGCAAGTGTACCCACTTGCCAGGCCTAAACCTTCCCTTTTCGTACACCCCTAAGGTAGGCCCTAGGTAGCCCCAAGGGCAGGGTACAGTGTATGGTTAAGGTAGGACATATAGTAATGTGTTTTATATGTCCTGACAGTGAAATCTTGCTAAATTTGTTTTTCACTGTTGCAAGGCCTGTCCCTCTTATAGGTTAACATGGGGGCTATCTTTAAATCTGATTAAAGGGTAGATTCCAATTGGGAGCGGATGGACATGAGGAGTTTGGGGTCTCTGAGCTCACAATTTAAAAATACATTTGAGTAAAGTTGATTTTAAGATTGTGTGTTTGAAAATGCCACTTTTAGAAAGTGAACATTTTCTTGCTTATACCATTTCTGAGACTCTGCCTGTTTGTGGATTCCCTGTCTGGGTCAGTTTGACGGTTAGGCTTGTTGCACCTCACACTAGACAGTGACACAAAGGGAGCTGGGGTGTAGTCTGCATTTCCTGATGTGTCATCTTTGCTAGGAGGGGGGGAGTGGTCACTCACACCTGAAAGGGCTGTGCCTGCCCTCACACAATGCAGTCTTCAGTCCCATGGTGAGTGTCTGGGTCCTGGCCTGGCCAAGGCAGGATTTCACATTCAAAAGAGACCATACTTGAAGTAGGCCTACTTCAAAGGAGAAATTGGGTATAAGAAGGGCGCCCAAAACCACAGACTTTAGAACACTTCTGGAAACAAGAGGAACCTCTGGCTGGAGAAGAGCTGAGAAAGAAGAGTTGCCGTGCCTGTGACTGTGCTTTGTGGAGGTATCCTGCAGTTTCTGCTTCTGCCAGAGTAAGAGGGCAAAGACTGGACTTTGTGTGCCTTCCATCCTGAGAAGAACTCTCCAAGGGCTTGATTTAGAGCTTGCCTCCTGCTGTTTGAATTCTCAGGGACAGCAAAGACTTCTCTCTGCCAGCACCTGGAGTCTCTGGAGAGATTCCTACACTGCCCTGCAGTGCCCATCCAGTTCCTGGGACCCTGAAATGAAAAGCTGGCAGCCTAAGAGGAGGAAATCCACTCACAGAGTGCCGTGCGGGGAAAAGATCAACGTGACTCTGATCTGCGCCTGAAGAAACAACACACTGCTGGCTCCGCGGCTGAAAATCGATGCTTGTAAGAAACGCGACCGAAGAATCGACGCATGGCGCAGGAGAAACGCCACGCAGAGTCGCTGACAGAGGCTGGGAGATCGCAACCCGTGCTGCGTAGTTTTCGGATCATCATGCTGCCAGATTTCCGATGCAAGTACAGCTGGGCGTGTAAAAACAACGCAAGGCCTGCCCGGACCTGAAAGTGCTGACCGGATCGACGCATCGCTCTCCTGCAGAGAGAAGAAACGACACGTCCGACCCGACGAAAGGAGAAACTACACAAGGTCCCACTTGTGAGTGGAATCGAGGCATCGCAAGCCCTTTTTGGCGCACACTCGCCAGTGCTGGGTTATTTTTGACGCACCCAAGGTAAATTGTCACGCTAACAGTGTTAGTGTGTGTTTGAAACTACTTAAAGACTCTTTGATTTTTAATTGATAATTTGACTTGTGTATTGTGCATTTTTGTTGTTTTGGTCTTGTTTTGTTTCGATAAATATTTCCTAATTTTCTAAACCTGTGTTGTGTCATTTTGTAGTGTTTTCATTAAGTTACTGTGTGTGTTGGTACAAATACCTTACACCCAGCACTCTGAAGTTAAGCCTACTTCTCCGCCAAGCTAACAAGCGGGTAAGCAGGGGTTAGCTGAGGGTGATTCTCTTTTACACTGACTAGAGTGCAGGTCCTTGCTTGAACAGGGGGTAACCTGACTGTCAACCAAAGACCCCATTTCTAACACCTCCCTTCTCATTATTTTGAACCTCGAGATATTTGACACAATATTCTGTCTACACAATACTATTGTCCTCAATATTCTGTCAGTGATCCTTAGCCCGAGGTCACCAATGATAAATTACCTCACCTGTTACAACTGAGGCCAAAAAAATCCTTATTTCCCTGGAGCCCCAAGAACCCCTATTCCAACATAATTTCATTAGCCTAGGCCTTAAATGAGTAAAATGGTGGAGAAAGCTGATTGAATCCTGTGACCTCTTGCTCATATCACTAACCTAAATGTCTTCCTTTGTGATTTTCACGAGTGATGTCACATGGGAGGTGAAATGGCTCTAAGAAATAGGTTATGGTGATTTAAGATTTCTTAAGCACAAATAACATCCTCGAAGTGTATGCCACACTGGTAGAGTACAAAGGTAAAAGCAACAGCTAAAGGAGGCAAGCAGTGGAAAGGAAACCTCAAGGGGACACAACTAATGTTTAAAAGACTTTCAGCGCAGACACGTTTTCAGCAACTTCCTGAACTTGAAATGGTGAACATCTTCCTTACTCTGCTAAAAAATGTTTCCAGTATCTGGCTGCACAACTGAAAATGCTGTTTCTCCTAGACAAGTTTTATGCATTTTAGGAATTCTTTAAAGCAGTGCTGTACTGGTCCCTAAATGCGGATAAGGAACATATTTTTTAAATCCTTCCTATAAAAATATAGGCACAGATTCGTAGCCCTTCCAGTTAGCGTTTAAAAAGTTTTGAGGCCCTGTGTCCCAGAACCTACATTCCTATTGATTCATAAGAAGGCTGAACTCTACTGTGAAGCTTCTCGAAGCTAAGCGGTCTGTCCTCTTAAACCCAATATTTTCCATTTGAGCTCTAGATGTTTGATACTCTTCTTCTTTGCATTTACGGCGTGAGGCTTTTTTGGGGGTCTACTTTGATCGTCTTTTAAACTGTATTTAGTCTACTGGTAATGGTGCATGTATTTTATTGATTTATGTATTTTATATTGTATAGTGTGTTGTGTATAGCCTTACATTTACTCCAGAGTGCAAGAGAAGGAATAGAACAAAGTGAAGTCGGAAACGAAACCAACAGAGGTGTAGAAAGTATCTGACCGGGGGTGGTGTGTGAACCATTGCTGACATTCTGCCAGCATGATCCCGGCAGGCTCCATTGGCACAAGACTCTGAACAGTGCTTCTGTTTTCGACAGCTTCCTGAACCACATGTTGTTGTGTTCACTTCGATGGTTGGTTGCTGAGGAGTTGTCCAAAGTAAGTCTGGATAAGATGGGTTTGGCAGTAGCTTAAAAAACTGGTGCTGAAAGAGACTAGATGGCCCCAGCTTCAAAGGGGAATTCTCCATTCTCCAATCACCTTGTGAAGTAATAATTCAATAATTTCGACGAGATAGGACTAACACTGGCCTCAAACGAATTTAGGGCACAATACAAATACTGTGAGTTGCCTTTAAATTGACGTGCCCTAAATCTCTCTCATAGTGATACTTTCATGTCACTTTCCTGTTTTAAATGCATTTCACTGCGGTAAGAGGTGCTAAAGTTGACAGTGCAGGAATAGCAAATAAAAGTCACTTGTAATCGTTGCTACGGGGTGTCTTGACTGTGTACAGTCGACTCTTACAACATTTTATGAAATTTGGCTTACTGAACACCATGATCTGTGTTTTCAACAAAAGCTGCACAGTATGGGCCACATTTACAAGAAGTGACGCTAACTGCGCTAGCGCCGTTGTGCATAAAACATTTTACCACCAGCTAACATCAGATTATAACACCATGTTTGCGCCATATTTACAAAATGGTGCACCATGGTATTAGGATTTGGTTAGCGTAAAAAAAATGTCACCTTTGTGGCGTGTCGTAAAGGAAAATGATGCTAGTGCTGCAAAAGTGACATTAGTCTGATTTGAGGAATGTATTTTGACGCTAATCAGCCTAGCAGCACTTTAGTGCCAAAAGCATAAAAAACTGCTACAAGACACCATTTCCAAAAAATAAAACACAGGAGACACAGGAAACACCACAGGAGACCCAGAAATGGAGAACCCCGGACCAAGTAGCCCAGAGGACAACACCAATGACCTGGTAGCAGCCAGGGTGACCAGGCAGAGACCCAGGAGAAGGGGAAGAGGAAATATAGGGTCAGTGAGGAGGAAAACAGCATTTTGATCAGGGACATGACACACCATCAACAACAGCTTTTTGTCAATTCCAAATTGCCATTAGGGAAGAAGGAGGCAAAATGGCAGTCTATAGTTGACAAAGTCAGCAGTGTGGCAGAGGTCAAGAGGACAGTTGTCATGATTGCAAGCGCAGAACAAAGGAGAAACTGACACACAATCACAAGGCAGCACTGTAGACCAGAGGTGGAAGTCCAGCACCCCAGGAGGATCTCAATGACCTGGGGAGATGGTGGCAGCTGTCATCCCTAAGTATTCGTTCACAAGAGTCCAAGGACATGACAGTGAAGTGCATGACAAACAATAATAACCACAGGATAAGTCACACTGTTCCATACTCATGTGGGTTCTTAAACCTGATGCATGGCCAGCTAACTAAATATGTGAATGTGTAACGTTCCTTAGGGTATTAATGTGTATTTTGAGGTAAGACACACACCGACACCCCTGTTACTCAACTTTTATGTAGTGTAAGGTTTGAAAGGGTGACACATTTACAGGATCATCAACAATGACATAAGTTGGTATGGTGAGGGTTGGTATTGGTAAAGTAGCGGCATGCACACTGTGACCCTGGATCATCAAAGTCACTGAGACTCCGGAAGTGCAGTGTGGTGCTAGAGCTTTAGAAATGAGGCACCTTGGAAGTCCAGATTGTAAAGGTGAACAATTATGTCAACATCTTTCAGAGCTCAACATTGTCTTACCTCCATTTCATTACAGAGGACAACAACATACCTCCTGCCCAGCTGCCTGTCATGGAATTCTCTGATAATGTGGATGACCAGCTGCAAACCATCAATGGCAGGACCCTTCAGGAAATACTGGGTGCCATACAGTCACCATCTTTGGTTGCAGGGAGGGCAAGCAGTGTTCCAGATGATCCACTCAACAGTCATCAAACACCACCTGCCAGTTTAACCTCAGCTCTGGACTCCCAGGACTCAACACTCATCTTCCAAAAAACAGTGGTAGGAGTCCAGCTGGAGTTGGCAGACATGGTGCAGGTGGAAATAGAGACTGTGGTGGGTGCTCTAGAGGCGGTCCAGAAGTGCCTCAGTCCAAATAAGGACAATTGAGCATCAAGCAGTCCCTGGCCGAGATCGATGATGTCTTGATGCAGAGACACAAGCATATGCCAAGTCAAAGTGACACCAGTGTGATTGACAAAAGGCTGGGGGCAATGCAAAAGGCCTTTGAGTCCATAAAACGGTAATTGGACTCCCTCATTGACAAGTTGGGTGTCTCCCACTGTGACTTTTCTGCAGTTCTGCAGACCTTGCAGTCCCTCCTTTCTGCTGTGCTGTCACATGTGCTCCCACAGATGAGAGCTGCAGGAGACACAGCATCCATATCTTCAGCCCCTGATGTGTGTATGCCTCCCTACACTGCAGCACCTGCATCACCTCAGTGACAGGAGGCACCACATACATCAGAGGGTGGAGATGTGGAAGAAACATCTTTCACAAGGAAAACTGACTGATAACTCTTATCTGTTGCACACAACCCCTTTCTCCTTTGCTCTGTGCTTAACATCATGCCAGTGTCATAACATATGGCACTGTTCTCAAATGGACTCTCACACTGTTGACCTCCCACATATGTGGACTGCCATTGTGCCCAATCTTCCCTAATGGCAATGTGCTTTGCCTCCTCACTGAAGGACTTCTCTCCTACACATGTCCCAGGACATGTACAACCCATGGACTCTGTTTAGACATCTAATGGCTAAGTACATCTGTTGGGTTGTCATTAAATGCCATGTCCAGAATTACTGCACACAAAATCATATTTGTAAATAAATTCACTTTGTACAACCTTGGTGTCATAGGTGTGTCAAATGCATGAACAACGTGAACATGTTGCATCGTGTGAGGCTAACACAGTGACTGATTACTAAAAGGCTATATGTGGATTTGTGACAGACATAAAGCCGCACACACTGACTGAAATATAAGTGAGGTAACTGAGATCTATGTTGACTAGCAAGCGGTTCCTGAGGCTCCTAAGTATGTCATGCAACAGGTAGCATGCATGGATAGTGACAGCTTGTCAAATCACAACACAAGTGGCTGTGCCAAGCAAAGATGGTATCAGTAGGTCAACCTTCATGTGACAAACGAATGATGCATGCCCACAACTGTGAGGGCTAGCCATTAGTGTTTCAGCAAAAATCATTGATTTAGGGTGAGTAAATTCACTACAACATTGCATATCTCATGACTTACCAACACAAAGCAAATGCATATGAATACATTTTTAGGAATGTGTATCCATGCACATCCAGAATGGCAGGTAAATTGCTGAATGATGTCTGGAGTTAGCTGATGTGGCACCATTGACAACCTGACAGGTTCTTGACCATAGGGGAAACTTGTCATACATGTCTCAAAGTGCCGCTTACAGAGGCAAATGCATGTGCCTATCATAACCTGTGAGGACATGCTAACACCTAGACAGTGTATCAAGATGGAGACTATGTTGCAGGTAACAAGAACATTTATTTAAAAATTAACTATGAATCTAATATACCCTAAACCAACTAACCTACCTTTACTAAGCTAAGCTACAATGTTGTATTCTAACTTATACCTACAGCTAACTTAGCTTATCTTAACTTATCCTATACATTGAATGCCACGATAAACATCAACCGCCCTCAACAAACATCTGTAGACAAGGATAGCAGGAACTATAGCTGAACAATAACTAACCAAACATATAGCCAAAACACAGACACATATATATATATAAATATATATATATATGTAATTTTACATTTTTTTAATTATTAACTCATATCCCAAACAACACCCAACCCCTGGAAAAAAAACAAATAAAAAGAGAACCCCCCCCACGAACACACAAACATACAGGTGTACTGTCCTCTATGATACACTTGCTCGTTTTCATACATGCATGTGCAAAAGATTTGGATGTTGTGAGTTGTCAACAGATTAATGCATCTTTCACCCATTGATTTTACACATACCTAACAGTGAACAAATGTTGCACGTCTTGACAAATATTTACAGTCTTTGGCATACAGTATTGTCCTGATGCTTCACATAATGATTCCTACCTATCTGTTTTCCTTTTGGTACAACAGTTTAAAGGCAGATATGTGTGTTTTCAGTCAAACATGTTTTTGGAGGCAATGCAAACATTATACACCACACTTATTTGAGCACAGTGCATTGTGTGTGGTATGTAGTAGATCAAAACAGTGTTCACACAAGTTAACAACTCTTGGGATCTACTCAAGGTTTCCTTGATATGAATTATCTTATGAAATAGCACTCAGACATACACTCCAGAAACATATTTTCATGGGTATATTTATTTACATGTTTGGCAGTCATGCCTTACTCCACATATAGATACATGAAAAAATGAAGTACAATGTGGGCACATCGCTGTGCCCCAGTAACCGTATTTTGTATGTAAGGATGGTTTGTGTGGCCATCCTCTTGCTCTACATCCCAGGGGGCGTTTGTTTTCACACAGATGGTGTGCAGTATGGAACATGCCATGGTCATCTTGCCCACTAATGATGGTGAATACAGCAGTCACCCACCTGAAACATCCAGGGACCGGAAGCCTGATTGTAACAGGCTATATGTCCTCTCAACGTTGGTCCGGATCCTGCTATGTGCCTTGTTATAAGCCCTCTCTGCATCTGTTTGTAGATGTGTGATGAGGATCATCACCATGGCTGAATGCCATAACCTTGGTCAGCTGAAATGTGGAATGAAATAAAATGCCATTGCTTTGGTTTACTGCATTTACTGTATTTGCAAACATCCTCTCCATGTGTGTAATGTGTATTGGTATTGTCATCCCGTTCAGCAAACTATGTCCCCTTGATTTGCTAGTTTGCCAGTGTGGTGCAGTTTCCACGGGCATGTTCACTCACTGTATGTGGGCTCAAATACAGTACATGGGCAGATATATCCTGACTGTCATATGTGTGCAGTATGTTTGGATGGTGTGTGATTCCCATTGCTCTGGTTCATTCAATATATTGTGTTGCCACTACTTGTGTGGTGCAACAGATTGTGTGTGGCAATTTCTTTTTGATGGTCCACATGCCAGACATGGCCTGAAATGGCTGACACTGACACATGTAGGGGTCTCTGCTCCTCCTCATATGCATATGTTGGAATTGCCCTATATGACATTTGCCCATGCCTTTCTTTGTCCCACATTGTCCATGACAGTGGAGAAGATGCTATCCCCACAGAATGCCCTCATGCTTCCCAAATGGGAGTCCTGATGTGACAAGTGGCATTTCCCAAACCATGTCTGCATGTCAAAATGTGTCGACATTGTTACATGTGTGAGGTATTTATGCACAATTTGTGCCCACAACACATGTATCCAGCAGATTTGGGGGTGTAAATCTGCAGTCAAGCTACACAACTTCCTGCACTGTACTATGTTTCTTGGAAAGGGAACTGGTATATACTGTATAACTTGCAGACTCATGCCAATTTGTGGTCCATACAAGTGGAACAGTACACAAGTTGCTTAGGGAGTACATATTGACACTTGCATCAGGGGCATTTTGTGCATTTCTTAACTTTCAGGATGTATACTGTTTATGCATGAGCGCCTTCAAGCCAAGGCTGCTAACTCTGTAGCATGGAAAGTGATGCCTGTGTGTACCATTGGACTTCACACATGTGAGGCGTGAGTTATTTGACATAGCATTGGCCATTTGTACAGTTAGATGTGACCTGGCCATGGCTGGTTGTTTGTCAACTGGCACCTAGCACCACATTGATGTGGCCCATGGCATGGGGCAGCACAACACAGGCTTTGCAGTGCTTCCATGCACCACTGTTGAGTACCATGAAAGCACCTTATCGACAAGATGTAGCATCTTTCTGTCCTCTCCCCCTGCACTGATGCACAACTTGCTGCCTAGCAGCAACGGAGGCAGCCTTGGAACACGGTGCAAGGGTGCATTTATTGTGGGGATGTTAGTTTTTATGCACAAGGGAACATCTTCCTGCACATAAAGTGAGATAACAATCATGAGAGGTGTTTCCCTTTTTCTTTGTGTGCTTCAGGGAACACATAGGTAGATGGTGGTACAGGGAATGATAGGGATATTGCTACCCATTGAGTCCCTCTTACGCCACCCTGAGATGTCATAAGATAGTGAGATATTCCCTGCCTTGTAACTCTGTGAATATGTCAGGTTCCTTTTTTATCCATGGGTGTTGCATGGATATACCCCAAGCAACACGCACGGATCAGCCCTTTCACACAGTGTTTTGAATGTCAGGGATCCATATTTATAAGGCCATGATAAACCATGTAAGATGGCTTTGCATGGCTTTGCAAATATGGAATGGCACACTGTGCTAGTGGAGCATCCAATAAATGTTGCTCTGGTGGGAAAGAGTGGCACAATGACAGGGCAACATATGCCCCTATCCCTGATGTTTGAAGAGTGACACGGCTGTTGTTGCATTTGTGTTGCATGTAACCACTCCCCAGGGTAGACAGTACACCTCCCTTGCACATAGAGATGTAGTGCAGATTTTCAACATGTAATATATGCAAACATTGTCTGGGATGTCTTCACCTGTATGACAGGGTGATTTGCATAAGATCTGTGTACAGGAGCATAATGAATGTAAGTATGACAGGCCTCAAAGTGCAGTTCCTATATGTGTAGGCAGAGAGCAATGTGTGTATTGTTTACCCCATATGTCTTTGTTCTTGTGTCAGTTAGGTACTTTCTGATTGCTTACCTACAAGCAGGCCATGATGATAGAGTTTCTGAAGATGAACGAGTCATGGACGCTGCCTGGTTATTTGGTTACCACACTGATGATTAATCCATGATGATCCATGAGGAACTGCACATTCATCAAGTGTGTGTGCTTCTGGTTGCAGTACACATGTTCTGTTGCAGCAGGTGGTACAAGTTGCACATGGGTGCAGTCTATGGCTCCGAGGACATATGGAAACCCAGCCATTGCGCAGAAGCCCTGTTTAATTTCCTGCTGCAAATGCTGTGTGTTGAGGAAGAGGATGTGATGTGAGACGGATGATTGCATCCAGAACAGAGGGCAGGAATTGGGATAGGGAGGGCTGTGGTACTCCACCCACTCGGGCCTCTGTGGTCTGCAAAGATCCATATGCAAGGAGGTGAAGCACACACTGGGAGATCTTGGCGGACTGTTCAACCATTGGTTGATGATGAGGCAGAGCAGTTGTAGGATGGACTCCCTGCACAGATGGTAGAAGGTGATGACCTCCTCCTTCCTGAAGCCAATCAGGGATGCCTGCCGGTGGTAGACATGCTCCGTTCTCCTATGCTGCCTCTGTGGTCTGGGTGGTGGTAACTGTGGAAATGCAGGTTCTTGTGGTGGTGGTGTTGGAGGTTGCGCTGGTCTCCTTGATGTCCCAAGTTGTAAGAGGAGTGGGTCCATGTTATCTTCCAAGTTGCCAGGGAGTTTTGTGAGTGTTCTTCTTATACCTATGCCTGGGGGACATTTTAACATCTGGTCTGATAAGGTGTTAAAAATTTGATGAAAATCAGAATTAGCACAACTTTTCCTAGGCGCGTGTCATTTATCGACATGCTTGTAAATATAATGCTAGCGGACTAGCGCCATTTTTTAGGAGGGAACGCCTACCTTGCATATCATGTCGTTATTTGACGCAGCCAGATCTGACACTAATGAAAAATGATGCTAGCCCAGAAAAAGTGACCCTGTAGGTCTCTAGCACCACTTTTGTAAATCGAGTGTTTATTTAGTGCCGCTTTAGCATAAAAAAATGACCCTAAAGCGGTGCTAATTCCTTGTAAATGAGGCCCTATATCTTTATTCAAAAAAAAAATCTTTAGACAAATGTATAAATTCATTAATTTACTTCAGAACTGTAAAAACTATGTTGACAATCATTATCAAAGTCAGCTGCCCTGGCCGTTGTAATCCCTTTTTCAATTATATGTTTTGCAAATATATGCATTACGCATCTAAAGACTACAATAAAAAATTTGCCATCTAAAGGTGCGTGCATATCTATTTAAAAATAAATAAATAAACCATATCACAAAAATAAATGGAAAGCTACACATGAAATAAAAGCAGAAATGAAATCAGATGTTGGTGTACCAACCCTGCCACTATGTTAGGGTTGATGTACATATGTGCATAAAAAAAATGCCATAATTCACATCTAAGCCAGCCAAATGGAGAAATCGGTTGACTCATTACCCCTTGCTGTAAATTGTGGTGGGAGGAAATGTGAATGAAACCTAAACAGATCAATGTATGAAAAAGGCTACTTGGATCAGCCACCAAACGATCAAAGGCACAATAGTCAATATTATGTAAGATTATATCAATGCAAAACTCTTGCTCTTAAAAAACATAAAGCTTAGTACACATGAAATAAATAGTCCTGGAACTACCAATAGCACCATTTTTACAAAAATCAATGGAAGATGAAGTCGTAAGTTTACAAAAAATCAAGGCAACATCAACCAAATACATAAAACATTGTGACAGAACAATTACAAAAGAAGGCAAATATGACTAAAACAGAAATATAAACATATAATCTATGTGAAAAAATCTAAGTAGCTGAAAAAACATTTTCCACACCCGCACATTCACTAAAACACTGGCACAATGCAATTTACAAAGACACTCTCTGCATCCACAAAGTAATCTGGTACATAAAGTAAAAAAAGTAAACAAAGAAAAGTAAAACATTAAACAAATACGCACATCAAACCTGAGAGAGCAAAAAAAACAATGTAGAATAGGATTTAAAGTTGGAGACATCTACCACATGAACATTAGAAAATGAAAGCGCATGGGACAGAATGCACTTGATGACGCACCCTTACAACAGTAAGAAAGGTAAAGCAAATACAATCTATGCTACCCCCACATACACAGGTAAAACCACATGCCACGGATTACACCCATGCAAAGAATTTGCTGGAAGTCCTCATCCTCATATAATGAGACACACACTGACAAAAAGCACCAAGCTAAATTGCAGAAGTAATCAGAAAGCAACTGGGAAAGGAACATGTGGCAAAAGGCAAAGATCTAGATGTACGCAGAGACAGATCCTAAATAGTGGGTGCAATTTAGGGAAAACATCACCCTCTAAGTCATTATAGACACCGTTTCCAATCTTGAACTTTCCTGTGATAACTTCTTGCATTTTGAGTGTAGTAGTCTTGTTTTTCTTACATTCAACCAATACGACTAACACTGAAAGCAGTAATTTAGAAGCTCATGACTGGAGACAGGGTCTGTAATAACCCGGAGAGAGTTAGTCACCCCAGTGCAAATTACACAGAAATGTTTTGTAACCTGCAAGCAAGTTTGTAATACCTCAATGTACAAGCTTAATTTTTAGGTTGAGCGTTAGCGTTCAGCCTGCTGCATACTGAAGTATACAAGAGAGTGAGTTCCAGCGTTCTGATTTGTTAGTTGCAGTATCCTTCAAAAATCCTTGCTTGCTAGAAGTCAGTTTGCCTCTTTGTCCTGCCTTCTTTCACTTTGGTAGCAGTACAAAGTACTGTGTAATTACGCTATGTCCTGTTTATCTCTTCTGTAAGGGACTTTTTTTTGGCATTTGCCTGTTTCACCTCAACAGTGTGGGTGCTTGTTCAGTCCCTCCACCCCACCAGCTCCCTCTGTAAACATAAACCAACATCAGAGGGGGCTTTTCCAGGACCAGCTCGCTCTCGCTCTCTTCCTCTTGTTATTTTCTGTCTGTGTGGCAATAAAAGTTCAGTCAGTAATTTACAACTCTCTGAGCTCTAACTTGAGCAAACACAAGCCTATTGCATTCCAAATGCTTGTTCTTTCTTACTCTGTTGTTTTTAGTTTTTTTTTGTAAAACTACATTTCCTTGTTGAGCCTTCTTGTTAAGAGGCAGTTTACACGCACGGAGTTCAGTGAGGGGGTCCGGGCACTTGGGTTTTTTATTTTTTTCCAGGTGCGTGTCAGCACCTCATTTGTTCACTCCATGCAGTTTTCCTTGTTTTTTTCCATAAGGGGGGCGGGACTTGGCAATTTTCTTGTAGTTGGTGCGTGTCCGCACCATGGTGTTTCAGTGTGTTTCGTGCGTGTCTGTGCCAGTGGCGGCTGGGGCGGCCCTGGCTGCGTTTTTTTGCTTCAGGTTCACGACAGATCTGTCGCTGATCCCTCGTGGCGGCCAGCAGCTGTCCTTTGCGCTGCAGCCCGTTTCCCAGCATTTTTGGGGTGGGGGCGGCCATGGGCATAACTCCTTCGGTGCGCAAGAACACCAATTATTCAAAAAGAAATGAGGGGGAAAACGGCCCCAGGTCATTCATTCAGCATAATTCATGAAAATGAGACGCGCTACACAAAGTAACTCTTCGAGATATAGGGAGCTTACTCCAGAAACTTTGAAAAAAAATGTGGGCATGTGCAGTTGCGTCATTTAGTCTTTTTCTGTAGGAGCTTCTGCTAAATATGTTAAGAAACCTATAAACCTTACAAGTCCAGGTTTGTTATGTCACATCAAAGCATTGTACCACAGTAAAACATGCAGCAAAGAGATCGCACACTAATTGGTCTGCATTTACACAAAAAACTGAGAAAATAAGAAAACACATTTAGTTCAGCTTTCAAATGTGCAATATGTTTGTAGGGTTGAAACAAACTCTGTTATTTTCATTTTGAGTACTATTCAGGGCCAGGGATGTACTTGCTACGGTCCCTGTTATAAAAGTCAAATGATTCGCAAGCAATTCGCTTTTTTTCATATACATTTGGAAATGGTCTCACTGCCCAATTACCAATTAAATACATTGTGCAGAAAAAAAAGGTCTTCTAGAGACTGGAGTGTCATTTTTTGTTTGCTGAATTACATATTATGCAAGTAGTAGAACTAGGGGAAACGGATTTCACCTCTTTTTTTACCAGTGCCAAATATCTATGTTAGGGCTCTCAGAAAGTCTTTGTAAATTGATTTACAGTCTCGATGAAATTGTATTAAGTACGTTTAGAATTTCCCAGAGTGATTACAATAAAGCAGAAGTGCCGTAAAAGAACACATGTTTAAACGACCAGAATATGTTTCTGGACAGAGCAGGGCGTGCTTTGCATGTCAGATTTGCACACTCTTTTGAACTACAAATACCAGACTGCATTGTGGCGGAACAAAGTGTACCAGACTGACACTGTGGCTATAAACACCACCTGCACCCCAGAGGGAGTGGCATCTTCCATTTCACCACCGCAAAGAGAGGGATATTCTGAAAAACAAACTATTTACATCCACTTGTTGAGGCATCCAAGTGAGCAGAGCAACTCTTACAACACCAGGACAGGGCCGGATCAAACAGCAGGAGTTTCTGCTGCCGGATACCAATGTGATGTGTGCACTAGACTAGCAGAGTACACATTGCCACATTTTTTCTTCCATGCTCTTACTGATACATGGAGCTAATCACACAGCTTGATTGAAAATTGCGCGACTAACATGGATGCACATTTTTATATTCATACATACATGTTCTCACCTATTCATAGAGAAGTTTATGTGAGTACCCATATACCAAAAAGAACGGATGATGGACAGAATGCAGAATAATTCAAACATTCACCACAGTCACAGATCTGGGTTTCATCCATCATTTTTTTTGGGGCACGAGTGCAAAGTGCTCCGTCCCTGGTGTAATCTCTCTGTGGGCTTTTAACCACACTCATGTCACGCCCATTACTTTCATTGGTTCGTGGGATTGTCTTTTAAAATTCCTTTAATCTCATTAGTGAAAGGCATGCATACGTCATGCCTTTTCAGGTGTTTAGGCTGCCTCGAGCGGAGCCAACCACTGAAAACATACGAGACTCTGTGTTTCCCGCATGGCTTCTGGACTACCTTTTCTGTTCATTTCCTTTGCAGCACGATCTCGCTGGGCAGTAGTCGAGCGTTTTGCATGACATCGACCCTGTTACATGGATAATTGCACTTTTGCCAATACGTTTCACTGAGAGCGAATTTCTTTTTCCTGTTGTGTATCTCTTCACACTGGTGCTCATGGCGGCCGTGGCTCTGTGAATCGGCTCGCTTATGTGAAACTGTTTAACTTTTCATTTTCAATTCATGTGGCAAGAAAAATCTGGTTAGGAGTTTACAAAGCTAATAGCTCTAACTCGAGCAAATGCGAGACGCATTGCATTGCAAATGCTTGTTAAAATTGTATTTGGAAGCAACTGTTCTTGTATGTATATTAAATTCCATTCACTGTCAATTTCTCTATAAGATACAGACCTACAATGAGATCCACTTTACACAAAATACAAATTACATAATCAATGCATATCTAAAAAAAAAAAAAAAAAAATGTAAATGCATCATTTCTTTTGCTGGATTAAATAAAAGTTGCATGGCATCTTTCGTTGAGCGAACTCCGAATTTCAAAAACAATGGTTTCAACAGACAACCGCAATTATTATGCAATGGGGGCACAAAAAATGAACATGTTCTAAAGTTTGTATTGAAACCCCACAGAGATGATACAATCTAAGTTGCTACCATGTTTTTGTAATAATATTTAATGGTAAAATAATCGAAACAGTAAGAAAAAACATGTTCCAAGTTCCACTTTATATATGGTTGAAGATGAGCCCCAAAATATGTAGAAACTATTACCTCTATCTTCCTTCGTTCCCTACATGAAAACATATCTTGATCTCTTGAGGTAAAACTGTTGCTACCTTTTTAGTAATTCTGAGTGCAAAGCAAAACATTGCCATAAGCTCAGCCCTGTTCAGGTTAAAGTGCAACAGTGCTTTTCTAAAAAGCTTAAATAAGGAGTTGGCCGTCCTACATTGGCCAAGTGCTTCTGAACAGGTTAGGCTCCTAAAATAATTGTTTTTGCTAAGCAAAAGCCTGTTGCCCCATCGAGAATGGCAGCCTGCCCCTTAACATAAATGCTTTGGAGCCCCATTTCTTGGCGTAAGACTTCAACCGGAGAAAAGGTATTTACATTAAATTTACAAAGAGTTTTCCCCTCCATTTGCTGCAAAAAGTTCCAACATTCCAAATCTATGATTTCAGTGACATAAAGTAAAGTTGGGGGGATTTTTACATTATTCAAGGACAGTAAGCGGACAAAGTGTTTGCGATCTACAGCCTTATAAAGTGCTAGAATGGCATTGGTATGTGCCATCACTTCCACAAATAAGTGTGCAATGTGTTCTTGCCCACAGAAATTAGCAGATAATATTTCGCCCAAATAAGGAGATGTATTAACACATTCCAACTCCTGGATTCCAGGTCACCACTTCAAATTAATCGGTTTTGTACCTCCCTTGGTATTAAAGATCATCACTTATTGACGTTACTCTTTAAATAATCAGCAAACCTATACAGTCGAGACGACTCTGCAACCCCTAGGAATTAGATCAAAAATCACAATGTCGTCAGCATAAAGCAATGAAGCTATATTAAAGTGACCCAGCTTTGAGGTATGGCCTCCCAATTCGATCAATGCCATTGAGTTCACATACTTGTATTTATTTGTCACAGTTCCTATTATCAAATTCAAATTCTGTATGGTCTTGCGTTCTGTTACCTGACCCTGTTTGATCAGACCTGAAAAATGCCCTTTAGGCGACCTTTTGCAAATAGTACAGTTGTGATGGGCCTGTAACCAGTTCTCACCCTAACAGCAAATGTAAGGGAACAGCTTCAGATGAATAAAATCTATTTTTAAGACAGCTTTGCTTATCCAACCGTCTGTATCTACAATACAGTAATGTGCTCAGCTAAATCTATGTTCACCCGAGGACACTTGCAATTTCTTTTATCAAGAATTATGCAATCCCCAGCATCTTTACATATGTAGGTCAATGGTGATGAGTAATCCTATTCTGAATCTCAGGAAACACATCACTGGCTTTAGCAGCAGGGACAATAGGGAGAACAGAGCAATAAGTCTCCAGACGCAGAGTAAATTGCAATAAGGGCCATTAGAATTATGAGCCACGGAGGAACTAAATTATGTTCCCAGATTTACTATATTATGCAACAAGGAAAGGCTTTGCAGTAACTAACCCAGATCACGTAGTATATAAACTATGTTGAGCTTGCAAAAAACAAGCCATTACAGATAAACGTCTGTAATAAAAGGTTTGTCCTATTCGTTAGACACATTGTAGTAATATTCTAAAATGTGCCTTTACATAGTTGAGTCTCCAGAAGCATCTCTTTCAATAAGGACATCTCTGCAGATCAGTTCTGTACATTCAAGTTTAGCGACATATTTACTAATCATTCACACAGTGGAGGGCAATAATCAAAGTCGCTGGTCTGAATTTCTCGAAAGGGAGAGTGCAGAAATGCTCATTATTTACAAAGCTACGGAGCATTACTGCTCTCTCCTTGCACTGGTACATTGTGTGGTGTCTGGTGCCAATGTAGGCACCCTAGCACCGTAGTGCAAGAATGCCTGGCGCTATAACCTTCCCCATCCCTAACTTCACGTTCTATTCTATTACCTCAACAGTCCTCCACCTGTTCCCTGCCCATTACACCATGATGGGTTGGAGTTTGTCGTAGAATGTTCATTACCTGTCCTGTCAAGGGTGAGCTGAAAGTGAATGTTAATAAAGTTGGTCTTATCTATACCTTTGGACTCCTGTCTAGTTTTAAATTAACATTGGTGATGAGGGTGAGATACTGTGCAGGGGGCATTGCTGTGTCTCCACCCCTGTGAAATATTATTGCCTTCCACTATCCTACAGCGATGCCGCGGTCATTGGTGATCATTTAGCCTCAGGTGAACTATGTGCCCTGTGGCCCCTCCAGCTGCCATTGATGCAGACATTGTTCTTGGTTTCCACTCAGATCTGGTTCTTGGACATCTGAATTGTTGAACCAATTTCTGCTGCAGTCTCCTAACGGGGGTCAGTGTGAGGATTCTAACGTGATGTGCTGATGCTGCTTTCTTGTCAATCACAGAGTATTTGCTTACTTTTGTAGAGGCTCTTCCTCTCTTCCTTCCTCTTGGGATGTGCTGTGTGCTGTGTGCGATTCGGGTCCATGCTTTACGTCAAGGGAAGAGGTCATCTTTCCACCCTCACATCTATGACAGAGGAAGAGGCAGCACCAGGTGCTATCTCCGAGTTCACATCACAGGCAATCGGGAGTTTTCCCCGCCCTTTCACCTACGCCAGAGGAAGAGGCGTCAGTACGTTGACACGGGGTGGGTGGGGAGTAATCCAGTGCTATCGGCGCCTTCTCTCAATGCCAACTAAAGAGGACTGCGGGGTCTTAGCCAGTATGGAAGTGATGTTACGAAGGGTGCTTTCATCCATTACCATACCACCCTTCCTTACAACTCCGGCCCTGCTCTATCATCTGTGGAACTGGAATGTTGACGTCCATAGTATTGCACCGTAATCATATCACAATACAACACTGCCTCCTCAGCAAGAGCAATACATCAGCCATGCAGGTCTGGTGAATAGCAGCACGAGAGGTTTGATATGCAGACTGGGGTCTGTTAGCTTCACCAGCTGTGAACCTCTGATGTTGTTGACTGGGTTTGCTAAATGAATCGATTTTTTAATTTCTAGTTGTATTTAAAGGTGACTACGGGCACTTTATCTTGCTCAGTGAGGGAGCTATCCTGGAATTTGAAGGGATATATTTTGTGGTCGCTTCTCATGTTGATTACTGTGCAATATTGGACAGTTTACTGTATTGATGCTTTGTAGAATGTATTCTTTACAGTATTTTGCAAAACATATTTCCTGTTTTCAGAGTAATTTCAGTCATTATGGCTGCAGCTAGTATGAATCAGTCTCCTCCATTTCTAAATACAATTGGGGAACCACAGTTGCCTTAGCACAGATGGATTAAGGTTTTTAATTCATATCTAATTGCCATAGGAGGAGAAAGATTTTCGGCAGTGTGGAAGCAGCACATATTATTACATAAGCAGAGTGTGCAAGGATGGAAAGTATGATGACATACTAGAATATGTCTCTGATGAAGTAAGTAGTGAAGAAGAAAAAGAGGCAGATGTTTCTCTAATCACATTAAGAAGAATGTAAAGCCTCTTTAAAGAAAAAAAAACAATGTGGTGTTAGAAAGACATAAATTCTTTAATAAATCTCAAGCAAAGAACAAAATGTTTACTACGTATAATGCGGTCTTGAAAGGGCTTTCTGGCACTTGTGAATAAAGCACATTCACAGTTTCCTTTATTAGACACCAATTGGTAAGGTGTACCAATGATCATAAGGTACAAGAAAAAGTGTTATCTTTGAATCCAAGTCTTTCTAAGGTTATCAATATTACAAAAAGTATTGAATATCCTGCTTTGTGTGTAAAGAAATGAAGTTAACTCCTGACCCACTGAAAACCAATGAACATGAATATCCTTAATGAAGCTGAGGAAGTGTGAAAGGTAATGATGTATTGATACAAGACACCAAGATCAAAACTAGTGGGGGACTAAAATGTTTTAGGTGTGATAACAATAATCACTTAGTAAATAGTCCCAGATGTCCTGCCTGGGGCTGAAAAATGTTGAAAGTGTAGAAAAAGGGGTTAGTTTGTCAAAGTCTGTAGAGAAGTGGAGGGACCAGATGAGAATGAGTATGGGGGATTGCAATAAACGTATTTTTCAAGCAAACGTTTCTGAAACAGAAGGTAAATCTACATACTCCACGTGTGACATTTTGCTGGATGGGGTGGCGATGAATGTATTTGCCTGTTCATGTTCCTCATACCCCCTAATTGACAGTAAAACATTCTATGAAAGAATGACAGGTAAGGACGATGTGTTAGAACATTAAACCAGGAGAATACAATAAGGATCCCATACCATCAAAGGGCATAGTCAAAATGCGGATATCCTTCAAAGACAGTCGCACAGCAGAGACAGTTTACCTAACAAAAAAAGGATCAAACTTGATAAAGTGAAAACACCAAAAAGACTTAGGTATGAAACTGGACCCCAATAAAGAGGACCAGGTTCTAATTCATGATCGAACAGAAGTAGGGAAGGGTATCTGTGATGAATTCCAAGGTGTTTTCAAACAGAGGTTGGGTTTACTCAAAGAAGTGGCACACAAAATTAAATTGAAACCAATTGTTTGTCTGGTAGTGCACACAACTAAAGCAGTTCCATTAATAATGAAAGCACATTTAAAAAAGGAATTGGATAGACTAGTTTGGCAAGGAGTCATAGAAGCAACTGATTGCACTAAATGGTCATCCCTGAAAGTTCTGACTCCCAGATGGGGAGGTACAGATATACATTTAGGCACAGATCAAAAAGACTTAAATACTATTCAATTGGAAGATCTGTAATCCCTGCGTAGGATCAATGAAATGCTTAGCCTTATAGACGATGCAAAGTACTTTAGTGTGCTGGATTTGTAATCTGCATATCATCCACTCACACATCACCCAGAACCAAAGGTGTTAAATTTATTCGCGACATCTTTTGGGACATACAAATTCCTTAGGATGCTCTTTGAGTTCAAATAATTACGCAGCATATTTTGTGGGAGACCAATAAGGTTTTGTGCTTCTGGGATAACATTGTAACATATGGGACCACTGAAGAAGAACATAACAGGAACGTGTGTAATATACTTGAAAGTCTAAATAAGGCAGGACTTACCATCAAGAGAGACAAATGCAAAATTGGGGTACCACAGTGGAGTATTTGGGACATACTATCTGAAGGATCAATCCCAAATTAAATCAGGTAGAAGTGGTTAAAATGCTCATATTCCCTCAAACAACAATACAATCTTATCATTTTTGGGTTTGGCGTAATATATGTCCAAATTGCAACAACCTTTGCAGACCAAGTACAACCAATGAGACCCTTATTGAAGAAAGGTACTACATTTGAATGGAAGGTAGATTGCAATGAATCTTTGGAAAGGATAAAAAAGGACATTATTAATACTCCCAGTATGGCAAATTTTAATATCAAAATGAAGAAAGTGTTCATCTTGGATTCCAGTAACAAGGGATTAGATGCCACTCTATCCCAAATAGATGAAGGCTCCGAAAGAATTATAGCATTTGCCTCAAAGACACTTGCAGTTGGGGAACATAATAGCTCTAATGTGAAAAAGAGGGATGCATTGGCCTGTTTTTGGGCAGTTAATCATTTTAGATTTTACCTTTAGGAATCAGCATTGCACTTGAGAATAGACCATAAACCATTAATTTTTGTTTTTCCCACAAAGGAGATAGCTAAAACTACACCGCATATTGCAAAATGGAGTTGAGGTTTGCAAGGATTTTATTTTAAAATGGAATATGTCCCAGGTGAGAAACATCTGGCAGCAGATTACTTATGAAGAATGCCCATACAACAGGAGAATGAGGACATACCAGACAAGAACAATATCATATTAGCTAAATCAGTTCCAACCATTATGAAAGCGTAATGGATTGATTACGTCAAAAGATAAAAATATGGGTTCTGTGAAAAAGAAAATAGTAAATGGATGGCCACATAGATGTAATGCTTTATCCACAGAATTGCAACCTTTTTGGAATGTAAGAAATGAACTATTATTAAAAGGTGATCTAGTCCTTAGATTGAGAAAACTGATACTCCCGTCAAGGATAATGGAACACACTGTTGACTTAGCCCATGAAGGCCACCTAAGGAGAAGTTTATTAAAAAGAGCTGACTACTGGTTCCCTAGATGGCCTCCTTAGTAGAAAGTAAAAGATTGACATGCGCGTAGCTTGAGTGAAATATCCAAATGTGGGCATAAAACTCTTCTACAGTCAGTCAGTGAGCCTCCCTGCCAGTGGGACAAACTGGGGCTTGATACTGTAGGTTGCATAAATGCCTTAGAAGTCCACGACAAGTATATATTAGTTTTGGTTGATTATTATTCTCACTGCATCTCATTACACTTGGTCAATAACATCAACACAAAAAGTCTATTATTATTCCTATCAGAGGCCTTTACCACAAAGAGGATTCCAAACACCCACATTATGATGATGTGGTTCTGTGTGCTCCGATGAGATGATGAAAGTCAGTGCAGAATTATCCATTCAACATGTTGAACTCCATTGTATCGCTCCAAAGCCAATGTCTTAGAGGAATGAGGAACAGAATGTTAAACGGATCCATTCAATTGGCAGTTGCGACAGGGTAACCTCTGGTACAGACAGCTAAAGACATGCTATGGTCCTACCATACAACTCCCAACAGTGTAATTTGGATGCCTCCTTTTCCGATGCTCACAGTAAGGAAATCTGGGTCTAAATAGCCCCTGAATGGTTATAAAGGTACAGGAGGACCAGAGTAGAGTAAAAGGAAAAAATCACACAACACCAATACAAGTACACAAAATGGTATGGCAGTAAATGGGTGTGAAAGAATATGAATGGAAGGAAGAGCAATGAGTACTACTCAAAAAAACAATCAAAAGTCAGTTAAAATTCCACAAATTTTATGAACTGGAAATGGTCAAGAAAGTAAAATATAATGTGGTAATTTTGGACAGTGGAGTATGGATAGACTGGTCAATTTTTCAGCTAGGCTAATTCCGCAAGGACCACTTTCCTTTCACTGAAAGAAAAACAATTGTATCCACAATGTTGAGGGAAAGAGGAAATGTAGTCTGCCAACATGGTAGAACGACTATGTAATGAAATAAAGAGATGGTTTGCTTTTGCCTGTATCTGTAAATATCCAGGACAGTATTTCTTCCCACAAGTTGCAGTGCAATAGAGCGTTAGTACCATGTTCCTGCATGGTTCCTTTGTAAGGTATTATCTCTGCTTGTACTGTGTGATAATTTATCATGTTCTTCACTGTGTTAAAAGGGATATGTCTTATAACATTTCCCTATCCTTCCCTTCACATTCCATTACTTAACCTGTCCTTCCCACGACCCCCCCTGTACACCATGATTGGTATGCCCCATTTAGAACCTTTAGGTTTGAGTTTGACATAGAATGTTCATTACCTGTTGTGTCAAGGGCAAGACTGGAGACACTGAGAGTGAATGTTAATAAACTTGATCTTACCCATACCATCAGACTCCTGTCTAGTTTTACTTCAACACCTATGTTATGGGTGGAGTTGTTTTTTGAGCATTAGGAACACCTATCATTTGAAACATTTGTCTTGTTCTATGTCTGATGCAGAATGCATCAGACATAGAAAGAGGAAGTAATGAGGAGATATATATTTCTCCTCCTTATGCGTCACTGGAGAAGGTGTAGCATTTTGATTCACGCCTAAATATACTAGCTTTAGTTGTGCGCCAAAATCCATGAGTGGATGCATGAGAACGACCATACTGAACACATGGAATGCCTCCCACCATGCAAAGTAATGCAGAAAACACAATGCAAACCACTGCATTGTGTTATATTTCTTTACAAAGCAATGCAAGGGGGTGCACATTGACCCTTCTATGCCTTTTTAAAGATTACTAAAGTCTTTGCGCTGTCCTTGTCAGATGAGAAGCAGCCGGCTCAAACTGAACTCGGACAAAACAGAGGTTCTCATCCTTGGGCCCACCCCCTCCGCCTGGGACGACTCGTGGTGGCCAGCCTTGCTGGGCACCCTACAGACACCAACCGACCACGCACAAAACCTTGGCTTCATCCTCGACTCATCCCTCTCCATGTCAAAACAAGTCAACACCATCTCCTCCTCCTGCTACAACACCCTCCGCATGCCTCGCAGAATCTAAAAATGGATCCCAACGAGACAAGAAAAACAGTAAACCAGGCCCTCGTCAGCAGTAGACGCGACTACAGCAACGTACTCTATGCTGGCATCCCGTCCAAAAACCTGCAATGCCTCCAACGCATCCAAAACGCCTCCGCCCGACTCATCCTCAACATCCCTCGTCACAGCCACATCACCCTCCACCTTAGAGACCTTTACTGGCTCCCCGTCAACAAGAGGATCACCTGCAAGCTCCTCACCCACGCACACAAAGCACTTCACAACACCAGACCAACCTACCTAACAGCAGACTCAGCTTCTACACCCGGCAGCTTCACTTCGCCAACCTCGCCCTCGCATCCGTCCCCAGCATCCGACGAAGATCCTCCAGCGGCAGATCTTTCTCTTACCTCGCCGCCAAGACCTGGAACACCCTCCCTTCTGACCTAAGACAGATCCAGGACCTGCTCTCCTTCAGAAGACACCTCAACACCTGGCTCTCTGAGCAGCAGCAGCTCCCCCTTCTCCCCACCGCGCCTTGAAACCCTAATGGGTATGTAGCGCGCTTTAGAAATAATCTGATTGATTGATTGATTAATTGATTGTCACATTGCATGACACAAGGACAATACAAAGACTTGAAAAAGCTGAGCTGTAGACATTAAAACAAAAGGCAATATATTTGGAATTCTGCTCAAGATTTTTTTTAATTAGATGCTCCTTAGAGCCAGTGTCTGTGATGTAATCATGATTTTTTTCTGCATAGTAATGGAAAATATTTTAATGACTAAAATGTAATATTTTTCTTATCCTATCTCATTTATATTTAATTGTTAGACCTAACATCCTTGGTATGGTATTCCCTAAATTTTGTGCCTTCACCCCCTGAGTTTTGCTGGCTCTAGGACTTTTTGTGCACCTTACCCCTGCTAACCAGTGCTAATGTGCTTGTGCCCCTTCATTCAAACTTGGTAAAATTGTACTACATTGTTACTGTTAGCCTCTAATTATGACTCAAACCATAAATTCTGATACCTGTATAAAGATGAATTTATACACGAATCAGAAATATTAATTGTTCGAGAATTTCAGTGTTTTTTTGGAATTAAAATGTTACAGATTAACTGACATTTTCACCTAACTTTAACATCATTTTAACCTTTTTTAAAGTGAATTTCTAAAGGTGTGTTTTTAATGCAAAGTAATATATTATTTTCATAGGAAATGTATTTTTGATTTGCTAATAACTTTGACGCCATTTTACAAATCGTCATAAAACGTTCTAAAAGAAGAAGGTAAAAGCTCATCTACCTCAGTTTCTACTTGGAAAGTTTTGGGGTGATGCAGCAAGCAAGGACCATGAGAACAGGGGTATCTAAACACCCTATGTCCAGAGGGTATTTTAAACAGTCCTACAGCTAGTTTTGTATGTGATTTGGGGACACTAAGGTTCAAAATATATTTCTCTGTGTACGATTTCATTTGAGAAACTTCCTTTGAAGTCCTGCACCCAGACATCTTCAAATAATAGAGTAATCTGATTGGTTGAGGGTGCTGTTTTCTCTGTTGGCCACCTCCTTCCTGCTTAAGCACACGCTGTGATTAACTTGACAGACCATGAAGTGAAATGTTCCGTCTGCCTTTAGAGTACACAAGGACTCAGCCCCCATTTGCTGAATTTGAAATAAAACTGGAACCTGTTGTGGTGTCCCCTCAATGTATTTTGGGTGTCACAATCCCTCATGACTCTTGCAGGAGCCAGCATGCCACCCCCTTACTCCCACAACAGTACTGCAGTGATCAAAAACAATGAAAAAAAAATAAGTGGGGTGGGTGTCCCTTGAGGCAGTGCAAGCCCTGTGTTCAACACCACGCTGCACACGGTGGAAAGCTATGTGCATTGGGGGTTGGCTGCCCTTGGGGCTGGGCACAGGGCCTGGGAACAGGCCAGGCCTTGCGGCCATCGTCAGGCCATGCATGGTCTTCAGTAGTACTTGTTGGGGGGGGGGCAGGGGGTTGGATGTCGACTTTGGGTTGGACATGAGCCTTGGCCTCAGGCCAGACTCTGTACCCAGCCCCATACCACACATGGCCAAAGGCTATGCACAGGGTGTGGTCTCTGCAGAGGTGAGGGTGCAGGGCCTAGCCAATCAATCTAAAGGCCATAAGCAGCAGGGGTTTGCGTAGTTACATATGGTAATAAAATCTTTCTTTACATTAAAGAAATTCACCCAAAAAAAGATTAAAGTGATGTTATAGTTAGGTATTGTAATAATATTTTACTTTACATAAAAGAAAATCCTTAGAAAGTTACTGACTAAATTCACTGATTAAACCAACATTTAAAGTGATGTTACAATTTGTTATTTCTGTTAACTATAACTGTGAATGTTTAAACTAGCAAAGCAATTAAACATGACTATAACATTACTTTATCCTTTTTTTCAGTGACTATATATATATATATATATGTTTTTATTTCCACTGTTTGTATAACTTTTGTAATGTGTAGTCCTATTTCTATGTTTATATTCAAGGGGTATTTAACTAAATGTACACTGGTGGTATGTTACACGTGATCAAGGCTGCTAGACAGCCGAAACGCGTAGTGTGTGAAATAAATTACTCTATTTGAGTTCTGGGATTTCCCAAGTGTGCGTTCTTCCTTGGAAGCTTCTTCATTGTTTATATATATATATATATGCACACACACACGCAATATATATATATGAACACATACCCCCCAACACACTCACACACCTATATGCATATTTTAACTGCAAGAATGAAAAGAACAAAGTTAAAATGTTAAAGAGATGTTATAGCTAGGAATGGCAATTAGATGTTAGCATAAGATAAAAGTACTCATATTCACTGACAAAAAAGAAAAGGTTAAAGTGAAGTTATAAATAAAATTTCCTAAAACCAAAATACAACCGAAATGAGTTTACTGAACTAACCATAACTTGTGCCCCAGCCACGTACTGCATACCACCTCGTATATTAAATCACTCAAGCCATGTTAAATGACATCATTGATGACATCACTAAAGACATCTCAAATGATACTATTACCCAAAGCTATGCACCTATCTCACCCACAGGAGACCAACCCACTGCTGCATATGGCATTTGGTTGTGCACAGCAGGAGTTGGCTGAAAGCCCTGCATGATGGGGAGCAAGTTACAATAAGTTCACTAAACTATAACTGGAGTTGGATATCATAGCAGTTGTTGTTTTTTTTTAATGTCAGCTTGTGTCTCATTTCAATACCTAATTATAACATCACTTTAACTGTTTTTCCAGTAAATGTAATTTTTTTTTAATATAGTTTCAAATCATAGCAACTAACTAACATCACTTTAACCTCTGTGTTTTCAGTGAATATCTGTGTATAAATATATATATATATATATATGTGTATGTGTGTTTATATATATTACCTATTAATATTAGGGCCAAATTCCATTGAGAAGGGTTTTTTGACTTGCCCATATCTTTGGCGCTGATTGATGAATCTTCGCAAAAGTTTCCATAAAAATTCAATGCTCACTTCAGCTGCTGTCTGCAAAGTTTTGGAGTGATCTGTCAAGCGGGGGCTAAGAAAAAGGGAGGGCCCAAAATGCATTTCCCCATGTTAATTTGCATAGAGATTTTGAACAGGTCTACAGCCTGACCTGCTGGTGGATTTACACCAAATTTGGCAGAAAGCTAGATCTTGCTCCAGAACGCTCCCTTTTTGTCATTAAATGAAAAACAAATTTGTATATATAGGGACATGGAACTTCCTCCGATCCTCCCTGGATTTGGAGGGAAAACAAGGCCCTTATTGGCTGGCTGCAACCTGACAGAAAATTTTCAGCCACCATTTTGTTGCTTGCATTTCCTTGGTGGGTGGGAAAAACTGTAAAAACATATAAGGATGGGGTAAGGATACAGGTATCCTGACCCCATAGGACACATGGGGGGTCCCTTAGGGACCCCTCACGGGCCAAAAAATGCCCATTTATTTGGGCAATCCGTGGATCCTCAAATCCTCTGCGGATCCTCCTTGAATCCAGGGGAAAAAGCAAGGTCCTGATTGGCTGGCCGCAGCCTGACAGAAATGTGAACGTTTGTGTGTTACAAAAACCATGGAAATTCACTGAAAAAAACAAAGATTGCAAGTACCTCATAGTTAGGCTGACGTTTTACCCATGCAAAACCATAGAAATACAGCAGTTACAGTTATACTTATAGTTATTCTTATCTGAAGAAACTATAACTCATGCCGGAAAGTAACTTTGATCAACGAGTTATAGTTTCTTGACATAAGTGTAACTATGAGTATAACTATAACTGCTGAATTTCTATGGTTTTGTATGGCTAAAACGTCAACCTAACTATAATATCCCTGTAACCTTTGGTGTTTTTTAGTGAAAAAAAATATATATGAATGTGCATTTAAACATATATACATATATATATATATATACATGCCTATCGAAATGTATATGTTTTTAAAATAGGCGGATGTTGAGCATCTGAAAAGATTAGTAGGCTAAGCAAATAGGTATGGAATAAGATGCGCTAGTAATGTAGACTTCTGTCTCTAACTGTTTTGAGCCCCTTTAAAAATAAATTTTACTATTAAAACCCATTCTCCCTCTCACATTTTGAAGATGCTGGTTTCATGCCTCTGTTAACTTCCTAATGCTCATTTACTCTAGCCTGCTCCTCAGGAATAACTTTAGATTCAACAGCTCCTTTTCCAACAAAATGCAGTTCAGGCTTTTGTCTTGAATACAAAATGTAATTGATTTAGTTGTTCGCTAGACCTCTGTGGTGATGCTGCAGTTCATTGCTAGGGTGTTAACTGATAGACTGTTGCTGGTGTTGGGAGTCATGTTTCACGCTGCATATCAAGCTGTTTTACTGAAATGGATAAGGAAGATAAACTCTGTAGGATTTTTTTTTACAGCTTTGATTCCATCAAGATGGCATTCATGTGTGCCACGTTGTATCATAAAAACTGAGTATTAGAGCTCTAGTCGTTCATTAGAACATTGTGGGAAGCTGCAGTAGAACATTGGAGGTGGACTGACAGGTTTGTGCAGCTTTTAGATGTATGTTTAACTCAGAATATCAGACTTTATTCTCAAATGGCTTAGAAAGATAGTGTGAACATTTAGAAAGTGTGTTCTCATTTTAGTTTTTGAAGCACCATCGACAAACTCTATGATAAAATCATTAGAGAAGACAGTTTTCTGTCAAACATGGTTTGTCAAAATGCAGCGGGGTTCAAAATTGTTTGTGGGGTTAAATCACCAGAGAACTTTCCAGAATTCCTAAAATGAATATAGCAGCATTACAAATGATTTATATTTTGGCTAAATCTGCTATCACCCCTTATATGTCTTATGATAAAGTATACATCTAATGGCTGATTACAGTTGCAGCATCGGGCATGCTGGTAAATTATTTCAGAATGTGCTAACTCAGGGAGAGACACAGGGGTTAACTGCGCTCAGAAATAAACGGGATCCTCCTTCTCAGATGAAGATCCACACTACCAAATTACACTGAAAAGTTAAAAAACAGAATGCCAACTATGGAGGAGGGTAACATATTTGAATGAGGAGATCAAATGTGGTCATATGCGTTTTGGGTTTCAAGTCAGCCAGCACACTTCAGGTGCATTTGGAAGATCTGGCTTTAATTATGAATTTGATGAAAATATCAAAAGAAAATCATTAAATCTGAAACCAGATGTGTCCGTATTATCATATGTTGGTTCTTCTATAGGTTATCTGAGGGAAGCTGGGGCAAGAATTTTTTTTTTTTTTAATAAACAATTTTATTGAGTATTTGGTTGCAAACAGCACAATAAAAATTATTAGAACGTGAAAGCGCATCTTCATCACATACACCCCAGTGTGGCTCACCGGCCACACACAGTTCATCATATGAGACATTTAACTGCTTGGTCCATAATACTCCATCCAGTTACCCCATATCTGGGATTGCTTCTGTAGGCATCCTGTGGCAGTATAAATAGAATTTTCTAGTTGTGCATGCCAGTCCACTCCCTTTCACCTCTCGATTATTGTAGGAAGTGTGTCCGATCTCCATCTCTGAACTATGGTCGTTTTGCCACAACCATTGCCAATCCAATCATGGATCGATCCCTGAAGCTATCCTCAATCTTGTCAGGAATGCCCAAGAGTGCCTGGGTGGGTGCTTGGGTGGGTGTAGGGGTGTTAGGGCTCTCCGGTATCCGGGTCAGGATAGTAATACAATGTTGCTGGTAGGATGCAATGGGAGGGCATTGCCTCACAATGTGACGGAAATCATAGATAGAGCATGCACATCAGGGATATTCCGCGGTGGGGTCCTGCTGGCCTACCAAAGCCAGAGAGGAGTGAGGTAAATGGTGTGGAGATAGTTAAGTTGTATGAGCCTAAACCTTTAGGATATTGCTAAATTATTGTATTTTTTTGTGGTGGGAGTAGAGCATTCAGATACCTCACTTGATAGGATACTAATCCTAAATTGCGGTCAAATGGGTCTCAGGGCATATAATGTGATCATATTCATCTGGATAAAGGGACCTGTCTGAGAGACCAATGCCTGCCAACAGTGTGAATTGACAACAGCTTCTGGCAGTATTGCTGCCTGAAGAAGTTATGAGTTGCAATATATCTAAAGAGAGAAGGGGGGAATGGAGCAGAGGGTACTTTGGACATACATAATTGTTGGTCCTTCTGGCGTTCCTCAGTCCAGATGTCCATAGAACTCAGAGTATTCATGGACTGGACTCTGCCGCACAACTTCAAGACTAGACTTAGAAACATGCTTGCTATGAATGTTTTACTGCCGATTCTTGGTATCCTGATGCATCATGCAGCGAGGTCAATGTTTCGCCATGCAGTAGGGTCAATATTTTGTTAGAGTTCATGAAAATAGGCCTGCATAATTAAAGAGTTAATACAGACTAATCATCTTACCTGCTCATCCTAATACACATATAAATATACTGAGAAATAGTTAGACATATTGAAACCTGGTCCTTGAAGATGAATACAGACTTTGATGCTTGGTTTAAGTCTCTATGAAAGAGTCGCAACTACCTGAAAGATATAGGCCCTCATTCTGACCCTGGCGGTCAAAGACCGCCAGGGCGGAGGACCGCGGGAGCACCGCCGACAGGCCGGCGGTGCTCCAATGGGGATTCCGACCGCGGCGGTAAAGCCGCAGTCGGACCGGCACCACTGGCGGGCTCCCGCCAGTGTACCGCCGCCCCATTGAATCCTCCACGGCGGCGCAGCTTGCTGCACCGCCGCGGGGATTCCGACCCCCCCTACCGCCATCCAGATCCCGGCGGTCCGACCGACCGGATCCGGATGGCGGTAGGGGGGGTCGCGGGGCCCCTGGGGGCCCCTGCAGTGCCCATGCCACTGGCATGGGCATTGCAGGGGCCCCCATAAGAGGGCCCCTACATGTATTTCACTGTCTGCTGTGCAGACAGTGAAATACGCGACAGGTGCAACTGCACCCGTCGCACAGCTTCCACTCCGCCGGCTCGATTCCGAGCCGGCTTCATCGTGGAAGCCTCTTTCCCGCTGGGCTGGCGGGCGGTCTGAAGGCGACCGCCTGCCAGCCCAGCGGGAAAGTCAGAATTACCGCCGCGGTCTTTCGACCGCGGAACGGTAACCTGACGGCGGGACTTTGGCGGGCGGCCTCCGCCGCCCGCCAAGGTCAGAATGAGGGCCATAATCCTCTTTTGGAATTAGGAGATTGAAGTAGGACTCATTTGTGTCTGTCTCTTACTTCTTCATTTGCTGCCTTTTGCCAGACCTTGATAACCTTTTACTACAATATCACCAGTTACAAGCAAGTATTTTGCTCATAGTTCTTTTTCAGGGTAAATCCACACCAACATCTTCTGGACTTAGTCCTTTTGCACTTCTGTCTTCAATGTATAATTTTATTTGGATGGTCTTATCAATACTCTTGTTGCATAATTCCTCCGTAATTTAAAACAATCATTGTAACATAAATGCTTGCGAAACCATCTCCTAGATAGCCCTAACTTTCCACATTTCTTATCTTTTTAAATTGCTTAAAATCGAAGGGTCACAGCATTGTATTTCAACTTATGTCTGGGTTTTACCCGGCTTATTCTACAGAAATGAATCTCCTAATTACTGTGATCAACCATGTCTCCCTAGTCTATCATGTTTTGGTTCTTCTAGATAACAAATGCAGCCTTGAGAGTGAAAATCAATCCAGTCAAATTCACTATTTGTTCATTCTTGGGCACTTAGCACTGTGCTCTCATTGTATGAGTTCTTCATATATCCCAGTTACTTTTCAGTTTCCAAACATTGATTCTGCTCTTTTTCGGTGTCACTTTCATAACAGTAACCACCCCCCTCAACCACACCTGGTTCTGTTCGTGGTCTGGTCATTATTCATCTTACTTATTTTGAGTTTCATTCCCATATGTTCAGATGCATATCAGTCTAACCTTTTGCTTATCATTCTTCGGTTAACATCTGTGGGCCATTTCATTTATTTTGCTCAAGGTGGCGTGGGCGATGTTTTCCTGTTGCAACATAAGAGAGCCAATCACTGAGTGAATCTCTTTCGGGGATTCACTACTGTAGCATTGGGCAGTAAAAGACAAGGGCACCATCTTACAGCAAAACACAAACCACTCTAAAGCTTTACAGTAAAGTGGAAAGTTTACTCAAAATGTAGTGGGGAGGTACCTCAGTTACCATGGTCAGGGAGTGGAGTGATGGTGTGGGTGTGAAAGAAAAAGAGGTGATTTGGGTGATCCAAGCTGCTTGTTTAGGCAAATGAACTCTCCAAGCTGTATTGTGCATGAGGCTTTCCGTTCTCGATTAATATCTCCGTTTTCCAAAGTAATGCATCTTAGTAGTGTTTAAATAAACCACATCTACTCTTGGCCAGCAATGAAAAATCCACCAATTTCAGTTAGGTGCATGTCTGTATTGTTTTCCCACCGCTCTGGCATTTGCAGACAATTCGGACTGCAGGGCCGCCAGTGATCAAGCTGTTTTGGAATAAACACACACGGTGCTATGCTGCCACTCTGGATATGTTGACGCTATATATAAGAGCCTGCTATCAACCAGCACTTTATGATAAAGCAATAAAAAAAAATCCAACTGAACAACTTAGAAAGACCATCTTTCATACATCCAGCATAGTGCAGATATGACATATAATTGGATGTCACCTGAATCACAACACGTGTCAGGATGACACATACATGCAGCATCCAAAGGAACTATTTGGACTGACCTCCTAGCATAACCAAGATGGCTACGATGAACTACGTAGTAACCTATTGCGGCACCCAAAAGCACTCACCACTCACAGACAACAATACTCACTACACTGTGCTTTACCAATCAGCCCTACCAATCATAGTTATGCCTTTCTCAAACAGAGCACACCAGGCAGACCCCTGACACCCTCATGCCCACATTACAACAACAAAGCCATATAGTTGACAAAATACTGCTACATCTGCAGCACTTCCTCGTACAACGCGACACAAATCTTCGGACCAATCAGATAAAATTAGCTTAACCATCACATTCTAACAATCTACATTGGCTCTGCAGTGAACACTGACACAGCTCAATGAAAGATAAGAATGTCCTTTGAGACACAAACCTATACACACCTGCACTACAAAAATCTTCAGCAGGGCCATATTCTTTTTACTTTGCCATAAACCAACCCAAATTATTACTAACAAGATACTTAACAAATCTCTACTAACTGTACACAACCAAACAACTATACATAACAAATGGGTTGGAGCTCCAGAATAATATAACAAAAGGAACCCATAATAACAAAGCACTGTGATGCCATACTAGTGATAGTAACATAACAGAATTCATGAGACAACCAGACAGCCAATTGTGCTACAGAAAATTGACAAAAGATCTGATCACGGAACGAAAGTCCAAAATCCTAAAATATACTGATGAAACTAAGGAAAATGAATGGATTAGTGATAACGCGTCCAGCCCTGATAAATTACCTGTACCTGGACACGTTGGAGGTCGGTGAATCTTTTAACCGAGTCGGGCTCTCCTCATCCTCAATAGTCAAGTCACTCAGATCAATAATCAATAACTGTTGCAATCGGTAGTCAGTACTCAATTAATAGATCAATGCAACACATCAGAAATCAATAACAGTTGGTATTTCGGCGCACCATGACCTTTCAGTCATGAATAACCACACCAGTTTATTAAAAGTTAGTGAATTTATTTCCCTATATTAACAAAGCTAGCACGATGTATATATGTCTCAAAACCAATTGATATATGTATATGAACATTACTAGCTGTCCATAACGGCGGAAGAAACGCAATCTACGCAAAATCTGAATAATGATACACTCTGTTATAGCAATGCAAATCACCAATGTGACTAACTGTATTTGACTAATTGCATACATTCGGTCAGCATAACAAGATTTCAATTCTTCATGATACATTGAATGAATACCTCAACTAACCTCTAATTAGCATTGGCATGTGGGACTTCATGCAAAACGAATTTAGTCAACACAAATTTGGAAAAGTTCTAGCTAGGATCCTATCAAAATAGCAGTGGGTACCTAAAAGGAAAAACACAATGCATAATACATTTATCCTTTCATATTTACCAAATACAATCAGCATTCAAGAAAAGTCTTCGTCCTTCAGGTACCGGTTGATCAGCATGGGGCAAATTTCAAAGGGGCAAAGTTAAGGGCAAGCTTCCTTGCAACGGCAAGGAAAATAGGGCAAAGTTACTGCATGGGCAAGACGGGGGCAAATCAAAGTTAAAGTCTCTAGGGTGAGAATTGTCAAAGTCTCTTTCTCTCAGATAGAGAAAAGGGCATCAGGGTATCATCCAAAATGGAGTCTGGCATCAGGCTTCAAACTGGCATCGAGGAAAATGGCTGACTTCTCTTTGTCCGGTGGGTTTAAGTAAGAAACATTCCAAATTCTGTAGGGTCTTCCATTGGAGGGTTCATAGGTTGGCTTCAAATTGTCCAATCAAAAATTGTCTTTTACTAGCGCCCATTTATGCATACACTGTCCTTGGCGCCTTGGAACACAAATTGTATCATGGTTTGCCAATTATTTTACTATCTGTACCTTCATTGTCCGCACCTGCAGAGACTGACCTTGTATCAAAGGGGATGTAACCGGCCTAGCACGAAACCTTGGAGATAAGTGTACCAGCCAGTTTCTACTGGAAAAATACAACTTCAAGCAAGAATATATTTCATTAATTCAAGGAAAAAAGAATCACGCAGTTAGAATTTGAAGCCAGGCAACTAGGCCCAAGCCTGTACTAAATTTAAGCTAAGAAAAACAGTTTTCAAACAAGAAATCATGGCATACATTTGCGATTATGACAGATTAGTACAATTTTAATACTTCATGATTAATAAAGCTCGTTTATAATGATGGCGAACTACCCCGAGGGCACAATTTCCCTCGTACATTATTTTGTTAATTTAAAATCACACTTCAATATATATGTCGGTTACACGGTGTACATGAATATATGTCAAACCTTCTTTTCTGCGTCATCATTAGTAACCAGGGTCCTGATTCACAAAGGTAAACTTACAAAAATGTGTGACCTTACTCTTTTTCAGTATTCACAAAACTGCTATTTAATAGTAGGCTTACGAGTGCGGAAACTCAGAACGTAAAAAGATAGGCCTGTTAGTCAATCAGGCCCAAAGAGTTTGAGTTTTTCAACAACGCTGATCTGTGTCCTATAGTTCTTTATATTCTTCCAAAATGCATACAGAAAACCATCCAAAATGTTTAGCTGTCTCTGGTGTCGGCTCTGTCCTAGCACTTTTATATAAATATGTTTTTTTATTTATTTTTATCATTGATGCCTAAAATTAAGCCTTATGGGTCTGACTGTCTGCATGTGATTTCATTGGTGGAATAAGAAGAATATGCTGAAATAAATGAGATCCCATCCTTATGAGCAAGGAGACAATTTTCAATAAGGTCTCTTCAGATAAGGCAGTGTGTGTTATCACAGAGTGCTTAGACTCACGTCCACAACAGCCTTAGGTACTAAAATCCCTCGCAACATTAGCACTACAGATTTCTGTTTATTATTAGAAACGATTTTTACCAAACTGAATGAACAGCAATGGGCAGTTCTATTTGAAAAAGATTGTACTTGTTCACTTATTTTTGCACCAGATACTTATCGTGTGACCCTCTCGCATATTTTACCAACGACAATGAATGCTGACATCTTAGACTCCATATTGTAATGACCAAACCCATCAAAACGCTATTAGCTAGAGAGAAACACGTGACAGATCTATGTGTTTGCAAATATTACTTTTTCATCACTACAGCCACCTGTGGCTTGGTTTATCGCATTCAATCACGAATTACATCACTAACAGTGCAAATAGCCCAATCATCCATTGTGTCTAACAAACCAGCACAACAATGACCTGCAGTATCCACTGATATTGAGTTACTGTGGCATTCTGTTCTTCATCACGCGCTGATTTCTGATTAGTGAGGTATTTACAGGGCTCTCACAATGCACCTCTACAGTAGATTGACATGCACCATGACCACTATGCACCGCTGAGGCATGCACAGAACTCTCACAATGCCCCTTTGTTTTGACTTCTACCAGCCACTTATATTTGACTAATGGGACATTCACTGGTCTCTCGTCATGCTCATCTATACTGACCATGATAAGTCTGTATAGAAACATTCATAGGTTTCTCTTGGTGCACCACTATTCCGGTCTAGGGCACACATTATTACCCAATTATTGAAAATTGACTGAGGTCTCACAATGTGTCTCTGTATTGGCACTCACCATGCAGCACTGTACCACAACTGAGCCACCCACTGCGCTCTCATAATGCCCATTCAGCTTGGCTTGCACTAGTCACCGATGCCCCATTGTTAAATTATTTGCTTGGCTTTGAAACCACGTGCATATCCTGGCCTGCAACTACACAGCTATCCCACAACTGAGATATTAACAGAAAACACAAGGCCTCTCTGTTTTGGCCTGCCTCGTTTGCTGACATCTCAAGGGTCTCACTTCTTGCTTTGGTGATCCACAAATGAGACATTTAGAAGACTCTCACAGAGCTCCTCTTTCTGACCAGCACATCAATTGATTTCCAAGTGCCGAGATATTCACAAGGGCTTTGCTGGCACACTGCACTGTAATTCCGATACTCAGAGTGTCACACGTGCCAGGGCTTTTATATTTCGATGATGCATGTCAAATACAATACAGGACAGATTCTTGTAAACATGCCTGCATTTAACATTATAGAACGAGTGTATAGGAATAGGAACTAGACAAACAAACAGTTCTAATGGTAAAGCTAACAAACATGCTCAATCGCTATATTTTTAGTTTAGAGAAAACACAGTTTCCATCACTGTCCAAAACAAAGAAGGGAAAATGTCCACTTCTCTAATGCACAGATTGTAATTGTGGCTGCAGGGGAAGGTTACCTTGTCGAGGTCTGTCTTGGAAGGTAGAGGGGAAAGTGGCATTAGTTTCCTTTCTGCAAAAGGACACTGCTGGCACATAGCTGTAACAAAGCAGGAGCTGAGCACCTGTAACGCCTCCTTGCCCCAAAAGAAAGGTTTAGTAATAAAGGTATAGAATGTGGGGTTAGACCGAGTAAGCAGTTGGTGTGGGGAGATGTTGAATGACTGAATTCGAACTGCTGAGTGGATGACAGAATAAGGTAGGGAAGAACTTCATGGATTGGCATGACAAAGCTTGGTGTAGTTATAAATTTAATGGCTGAAAGCATCATAGGCACACTGGGTAGGTAATAGACTAAAGGGAATATTTACAAGCCCCTAGCTCCACTTTTTTTACGCTAGGGCGGAGCTAAGATGGCTTTCCCCCGTGCCATATTTACAAAGTGGCGCAATGTTTGCATTGCCCCACTTTGTAACCCCTTGCGCCACATTATTCCTGTGTCAGGCATAATGTATGCAAGGGTGGCCTTCCACCACAGGGAAGCCAGAAAAAAATGGTGCAGTGAAATTTACAACATTTAATTGCGCCCTTTTTTCAGTTATTTTGAATGGCTGCTCAGAGCAGGCGTTAAAATGACACACCATTTTAAACAGTGGGCCTGCCTGTGCTTTGCTGCGCTTGCGCTAAAATTGTGGACGCTAGTGAAGCAAAGCGCCACAATAGCATCAAAAAGTGTGACGCTATTGTCCTAACGACCGCCATGGTGCACCGTATTGTAAATAGGGTGCAACCATGGTGTTGTTAGGTGGGGTAGGGGTGATGCAAGAAAAGTGGCTCATCAGGACCGATGCACCTCTTTCTTGTAAGTATGCCCCTAATTATTTAGCGATGTGAGCTCAAATATGACTGGGGCTTTCCTGACCTTTTTCTTCAGTTTCATATTATCTTCTGAATTGTTTATAATAATCATAATGATAAACTTGTTATGTAGAAAAATACTGAACACTAAACAGCCATATAAAGGTGACAAACCAATGATTGTATTTTTGTATTGATTCTGGTTACTTGTGCATCATCCCCTGGGGATAAGAGTTTGTCCGAAGGGTTTTTGGACAATTAACACTCCTCATCCAGCAGACCATATCTCACTAGAGGAAGGTGATACCTGCCAGTTGTCCTTTTCTCAGAAAAAGGTGCAGTTCCTTTTAGTGCTAAGGGGATCCACTGGGTCCGGTTCAACAATAATGGGATGTACATAACAAAACATTTAGATCACTCTCAAGGCATTGTGCAGCAGTATCCTTGCACTTGAGACAATCACAGGATCGTTGACCACAGGATCACTGGTGCGATATGCTGCCATGCATTGTGCATTGATATCCCAATACAGGAAGCAAAATATAAACTGCCACTAAATTATTGAGTTAAACACATGTTGTTGACATTGGCTCAACCTGCATCTGATAAGTAAAATCTCATGTCAGAGGTTGCAAAGCCAGCAGGACAGCCCGGGAAGTTAATGTATCTGCTGTAGAGATTGCACATGTGTGTGTGTTTAATGTAGATTACAGGTTTCCGTTCTGGTAAAACAGTATGGGAAGATAATGTCAGTGGTTGCAAACTACATGTTGCATTTCCAGTTTTGTTCATGTAGGTGGGGGCTAAAGTAACCTCCTAAAAAAACCCATCTGAAACAGGTAAGTGGTGGTCCCAGTGCTAGTGGGGTAGCTCAGATTGTTAGCCTTCTCAGTGTGGAGAAGTGGTGTATATAGCAGGCCATATGTTCCCATCAAGATGAAATAGCTCATTTTGGTAATATGTCTACTGCAAGGTCTGCTTACCCCACAAGTGGCATGTGGCTCCTGCAAGTTCTGCTTACCCCACAAGTGGCATTTTCCAATTCCTGTGTAAACTGAGGAATGGCTACTGTTTTGATGTACCTGTAATCTGCAGGTCACGAGCTGCAGTCGAGTAATATAGCTTTATGCTTTATCCTTTTGTGGTCTATATGTACCTTGCAGTTCATAGGTCTGACTCCATGCAGCACAGCCGCAGACTTTGATCCTCTAATGAGTGAAAAATAAATATATTTGGACATGTTATTTATAGTACCTCTTATCGTGAACTACAAACCATGGATAGTGATTACGGGCCCTTAGGTTGCTACCCAGCACCAGTCTGTATTAATTTAAAATAAAAATACATATTTCGTAGAAACAAAATATACAATGGGTTTTTGTTGTACTCGCTGTCTTTGCCAAGATAGCTGTAAAATGTTATGAGAAAATTAGCAAATTCCTCCACTCCCTCCCTCTTTAGCAAAGCTACTTTGATGTTGTGTATGCTCTTCTCCAGAGAAAAAAAAACAAGTGTGCTGCTTTAATCTCTCCACTGTATCCACTTGTACATTGCCACTAAGTCATCGAACTGCTACAAACAGTCCCATTTCCCCTGTCCTGCTGTAGCTAGAGATACTCACTCGTGCTTAGGCCAGCAGCAGTTTCAATGCTTGCATCACCTCTGCCTTGTCTCATTGTGAGCGTAAAAAATCCAGAGAGAATGTGATTAGGTAAACTAAGGTAGAGATGCTAGAGTGTTGATAAGGGTATGAGTGAGGTAAGGGAAAGGAGAAACTTGTATTACATCCAAGGAGGTACCAGGCTTTCCCTTGAAGGTTAGAAAAAAGGAAGGGGTTGAGGAAGTACTTAATTTGCGCAGATGGTTCCAAGTGATGGGTGTTGACTCTCAGTTTTTGCGGACCAGGGCGTATTTTTAATCATTAAGTCTTCGAGCCAGAGCAAAAGGGACAGGGGCAGGAAACAGAAGAAGGACTAAAAGAAAAATAGGCAATGAATGACAATGGGAGAAAGAAGAGATGAATAAAGAGCCTGCTACAGTGAGATAAAGAAACCTGGCGATAGACAAAAGGGGAAGAAAAACAACAAAGCTTTTTTTCATATTCTGAAACCCCAGCATTTGGACGTGTTGGTGGTGTGCTCCTAAGGAAAAACTTTGGGCCCCTGGCTTCAGTTTTTTACGACTGACGAACAAAATACAGCCAAGGGAGCACAGATGGACTAATTCTACATATGAAATATAAAAAGAAAAACTAAGGTGTATCTCGGATTTTCTAAGAAAATACATTTTGATGGAATTTTTTTTAAAAAGAACCGTGAAATCAATCAACCTGAGATTTATCACCTTTGAATGATCTACAGGTGATTCATACTCACGAAAATGACAGGTGGAAGTGTATAAAATATTAATATCGCTCAGTGACATAAACACGATTGAGGGATTGTAGAGTCAACACAGGTCTTTGTCCTGTGCACATGATTTGTAGATGATTTGTATGATACTGACGGGTGCACTTCTGTTTATCCAGGGCTTTGGTGGTTCTACCTCTGTCCATCAGGGCGGTGGAGAACATTACACCTGCCAGTCCTACTGGATAGTGGATCAAAATATTTAGATCTCAACAACGGCCCAGAAGTGATATCTGACCCTTAGGAGGAAACCCAGGCATTGCGTTCCTTCTGAAGGTAACAAACGTTTGATGGCAGTTACCATCAGTTTTGGTGACCATCCACCAAATTTTGTTTATAAAAGACAAACCCCCAATATGGCAGCTTGTTTTTGAAAAACGAATGATCCACTCAAGATCATTATTTTAACTTGTTGGTTTGTCACTGCTAGGTTTTTCATCAGGTCTTCTGCCTGGAGGTGTGATGTCCTTATTCCAATGGCCAGGTCTATGTCAGACGGTCAGTGTAAGCTTTCCTTCAACAGAGCCAAAGAGTGCACCGTCGAAGTAAGGCTCACCGTCCCATAGGCTTACAAAAGAGCAAGCAGACCGAGAGACTTGTTGAAAGGTTTCTCTGTCACATATCTTTCTATCAAACTCTAAATCAGGTTTTAAGATAGAATTACAGTCCAGTTAATACATAATAGCCAGAGGACCTATTCTAGAGGTGGCTGAAATCGGATAGTTATCAAAAAGTGATGGATGTTTGCATCATTTGCCTTATTTAGAAGTTTAGGATGTTGAGTTTTCGTCCAGCAGCCAGTGGAAATGGCACCGGAATACCCATCCTGTTTATGACAGTATTTTCAACATCATGTTGCTGCCTTTTTTGATAGCCAGGAACAGTGCGTGCATAACAGCAAAAGTACAATAATGCCCCATATACACTGGCAGAAAACTCCAAGCATGACAGAAATTGCAATTTTGCATTTGTTGAAGACAGAACTCTGTTTTTCATTCCTCTTTTTGGAAAATATAAAAAGTGCTGACTACTCCATCATGCAATAACCCACAAGGTGTCACACTTAGGGGCACATTTATGAGCACCTTGAGCCACTGTCACATCACTTTTTGTGACACAATGGTGGTGCAGTCCTTGCAACTGTATCTATGAGGCCACGCAAAGCCATTTAACTTGGTTTTGAATTGCCTCATTGATACGGAGTAAGGCAAGGCAGCACAAATTGCTGTGTTGCCTTACTCTGTGCAAGGGAGGTGTTCCATGAGCATTATGGTGGGTGTCCCCATGCAAGTCCCATGGTTTTTTATGCATCCTGAGATTTACCAGCCCTAGTAACCCTGAGGATGTGCCAAATCCTACGCTACGCCTTTTAAGCTGAGGCACAACAAGGAGAAATATTTTAATTCTTCTCATTTTTTCCTCTTCTTATGTGTGCTGAATTCTGCAGCACACATAGAGTAAGGATAAAGCCGCCCAGGATTATTTTTGTGCATAAAAGTGCCCCTTCCTGCACAAAAACAATTGTGCATGCAACGCAGACATCCTTGTACCATGTTGCACGCGTGCCTATATTGGCGCTGTACAGCCTATTGTGTGCCAAGGAAGTAGGAAAGGACAGGAATGCACCGTATTCCTTAAATATGGCACATTTCGGCCCTTTCCAAGTGACACAGTAAATTGCTGTGCTGCACTGCACCACTTTTTTATAAATCTGGCCCTTAGTTTTTCATAGTGTTGCTCCTATCATGGAGGTGGTCCACATGTCAATGAAAAAATACAGAGCCTCATTAAAACTTTAGCTATAATGAGCTGGCTGTGGCTGGCAAGAAGAGGTGATGATCACCTGAGGCTTAAGGCTGCCAACCCTGCATGATGCTAAACAACCTCCAAAGTATTGGTTGATCACTTCTCATTTAAAAGCCTGTTTCTTGAAGCCTTTCATTTTGGTAGTTGACTTTGTCACTAAAACTAGGCTGTACATCATCAGTTTTTTTTAACAAATTTAATTATCAGTAGTGAGTGGACTCTGAGAGCGTTCCACAACCGTAACTACACTTGCCAAACCTCAGAGAAATCTAAGGTTGATGAAGAAAAAACGTTTGATTAGTAACATTAAACGTACCGAAAAATTGAGAAAAGTTGGGATTCAGGAGGGTATCATAAAAAGTGTTGTGATTCAGAGAGAGCATTGAACTCAGAAGGCATAGAACAGAGTTATCCCAGCAGGTGAACCAGTGTCCTCTTGAGGACTTATTGGGCCCTCGGCAAGAACATATTTTGGGGGCCCATGTAGGGAACATGTTTGAATGTTATTACCCATGTCCTGCTAATTCAAACCTCTTAATACCAAACAATCCCATAGAAAACTTTAACAGGATCACAAACAACAGTTGAAATGTGTTTTGTTCAGGACCCAAAAAATCTTTAAGATGACACAGAGCAGAGAGACTGAAATAGATGAAGGCAGAGTGAGCGAAATTGAATGGACAGAGGTCAAATATAGAGATAATTGACTTTCCAAGGGAGGGAATTAAAAACGTTGATGCCCTTCCTTAAAACATCTCTGAGGTGAACTATGGAAGTATTAGTACCTAGAGGGGCAAAGGACCTATCAGCGCAAGATCCTTGTCTAGGCATTTCAGAGCTGATACCCACTGAACAGAGGGCAGTGACGTGAGTGCATTGATTGTGTGATGGTGAGGGCATTTATTAAATGGGCAACACGTAAGTAAATAGATTAATTAGACGTAGTGAGATGGTGTACTGATTGTCGGTAGTTGGTAGGATATATTGATAAGGGGAGAGTTAATGGATATATTGATCGGAGAATTGTGAGACAGGTGAATGAACAGAAGGACAATACATGATAAGGAAGCGGCTGTACACGATGAAGGCATTACGCCACATCTGGAGCAGCAGTGTCATGTCTCGAGGAGCACCTGTGTGGATAACATTCCACTCTACAACCGAGATGTTTCCAAACCTTCTCCGTACACCCTTCCTTCCTCCTGTGTGTTGCCTTGTCCCCTCAACTTGAGCCCCCACCTCCTATGGTGCCCTGTATTGAAGCTCACAGACCTAGCTTTCCAAGAATGTCTGCTTGCTTGATGCTCACATGGACCCCACCAGCCACCCCTAGAGACGGATCCTGTTCCGGGCTCCTTGGGTTCCCTCGCCCCGTGCTTTCCTGGCCTGTCCTCAAGGCTCCCCTTTAAGTCTGTCAGCGCCCGGTCCTCCGGAGCTGTCCTCGGTGCTGAAACTCCGCTCCTGGTATTGGTAGCGGCCTCTGGCTCCGCCTCCTCCGCCCGGCCCGCCCCCGCTCCATCTGCGGTACACAGAGGAGGAGAGGAGCGCTGCACCGGAGCCCGACGCACCGGGGAGCGGGGGATCAGGGCCAGTGAGAGGGGGAGCAGGGAGTGGGGGAGCCCGAGCTGGGCATCGCAGCCTGGCGTTGGCAAAGGAAAGAACCGTGGATACCGGGAGGGCACAGCCGGCAGCAAGCCCAGATCACGAACTGGAGCAGCGAGACACCGCCACTCTCCAGTCGGGGGTCCTTCATGCCAGCCTGGGGGACAGAACCTGCCCGCTTTCAGGTGAGCCTGGACCTGCTGTGTATTTTGCCCGCCTGTGCAATAAGAGGGCCGCCAATTCTGCCGCATATAATGTCCCATCAGATACCTATATAGTGCCACCTGTGTTCTATTTTTTCGCAGTCTGTTCTGGATACACAGTGCTTCTAGTCTAGGGGTATCCCGTAGCCTCCATTCGGTGGGTACACGTTGCCCCTATACCTTGTGTGTACGATTCTTCCAGTGTTACTGTATCCCGTGGCTTCCATCATAAATGTGCACGTTGCCCCCATACCTTCTATATCCAGTAGGTTATGTGTCTGTGTAAACCGTGGCCTCCAACCTATGTGTACACGTTGCTCCCATACCTTGTGTATACAATGCTTCCGTCCAATGTCTCTGTAAACCGTGGCCTCCACCCTGTGTGTACATATTCCCCCAAATCTTGGGGCATACAATGATTCCAGTGTCTCTGTAGCTTTTGGCCTCCATCCTGTGCATACACGTTGCCCCTATATATTATGTACACGGTGCTTCTAGCGCCTCTGTAACCCGTGGCCTCCATCCTCTGCCTACTCCTTCCTGGATGCACATATTGTCCCATTCTGCGTGTACTCGGTGCCCCGTCATATTTGTGAACACTGCGCGCCCACATTGTTGTCACTCAGTGTGTACGTTTTGCTTGTACACCAGGCCCTCTTTAGGGTGTTTAATAAGCCCACCACATTTATATACTCAATGCCCCAACCTGGACGTGTGCTGAGAAATATGTAGTATAAGCATAGTGACTATATCATATACGCATATCGCCCCCATCCAGTGTATACACAATGCATACATCCTGCATGTGAAAGGTGTCCCATTCTGTATGTACACTCTGGCCTCCGACCTATATGTGCACAATGATTCCCATCCCTTGTGTAAACAGTGCCTCTGTCCAGTTTCTGTGAGTTGCCCACATCCCGTATGGACGTTCAGCATGGACTCGATGCCTCATCGTGTGTGTGTGCCGTGCCATTGTGTACACAACGTCCCAACCACCTCTGCCACGATCACAGTGCCATTATCATGCCTATAATAATTCCCCACCCACAGTGTGCATGTGTACGTACTTCCTATGCATTCACAGTGCCCCAACATTATTCATAGAGTGTACACGGGGCCTCTGTCTTGTAGGTGAATGAACACAGCCCCAGTGTACACTAACAGCTTTCAAGTCGGGTTCTCCTACTAGCAGTTCCCCAACCTGGGTGTGCTCTACGGCTCGTGACCTCTGTGTACACTAACAGCCCTCGGCTTGTATGCAGTTACAGAACCCTGGCCTGTGTTTTGATGAATAACGTCCCAGCGCTCTGCCTGTGCACGCATGCACTGACCACCATGGTTACCGAGGGGTCCCTTGCGCTATCCCAGCAGACAGAAGAGCACTGTCCGTGGACGATTCCTCACAGCCCGGTTTAAGAAACACCCGCTGCAAGTCTATGACGTAGCTCTGTTTTTTACCAATCTATAATACGTTTCTGCATGATGTCACCTCCGCCAATGAAAAACTCAGTTATGGAAAGAACGGGAAAAGGCTGCCAGTACCCTCGAAAAATGTCCAAGAATCACCGAGGTCGCCCTGTTGTGTCACTAAACTGGATTTTGCCATCAGACCTTGTCGATTTATGACCTGAAGCGTCATGTTTTCTCAGTGTGCCTTTCACGCTTTTAGCACAGAGCTCTATCTTGCATTGTCACAGCCCCTTCTCGTGATTTGTCGCTGTGTCATGTCATCATTTGTGACAAGACTCTGTCACATTTTGTCACCTGAGACTGTCATATTTTTGTCACGGGAACCAGTCATAATTTACTACCGAACCATGCTGGGTCCTGTCATCTTTTGCAGTGTGCCTGTCGTGTTTTGTTACAGGCCCTGTCATGTTTTGTTAAAGGGCCGAGTCATGTTTTGTCATGTACCCTTTCTCCTATCAGTTTTGTGTCACGGGGCCTGTTTTCTGTCATATTTGCGACAGGGAAATATTTTGTTTTTTTCTTAAGGTCATATAAAATATTGTCACGTGGCCCTGACAGTTTTGTCACATGACCCTGTTACGTTTTGCTCAGGGACTTTTGATGTTGTATCTTAAGGCTTTGCCGTGCCTTTCACGAGCCCTGTGTCCTGTCATGATTTGTCACACCACCAATGTCATAATTTGTCACAGACCGATGTCGTGTTTTATTACAAAGCAATGGCATGGTCTGAAAATGGACTGTCATCTCTTGTTATGATGGTGCTGATATATTTCGTCACTGGTTCATGCCAATTTTTGTCACATGGCCTTCCGATGGTTTGTCAGAGAGACAGCCAGCACTTATGGTCTATTTATTGTGGGAAATTGTAGATTCAGGCTTATTGATAAATGGCGTTGACCAAGACATGTCATGTTCCGCTCTTACGCTGGATGCTGCGCGAGTACACTCACGTCTCTGACCACGCCTTTTCTGGATTCCACCTCCCAGCTCCCTCTGTCTGCATGCCATTGTCATCCTTGAAAGGGTAAAAAGTGCTATCACTTGGGTACAGGTAATTCTCACTGCCTCATTCCATCCTCCCACACTACAAATTATTTGTGTAGTTCTCACGAGTAATTCTGTATATATTCGACAGCTGGTGGGCCTCTTTCTCAAACGCTCTGCATGCTAGCTAAATACTATTGGTTACCCCTTACAATATGTGTATGTCCCCCACCACCACTTTTGTGGTTATCTCACCAATGCTATTTATTTATACTGCCCCATCGCCATTACTCTTACCCCACCAACTTTTGAATATTCTCCACCACCATTGCTGTTACTCCAGAAATGCAGTTAGATCTTGTTAGTTCAATGATGTCAATACTGTGTATACTACACCACCATCATTGCTGTTACCTCACTAATACTGTGCATACTACACCGCCACTCTTCCTGTTACATCAACTATGGTATGCTTTCCAACCACTTTTCCGAATACCACACCAATGATTTGTATTGCCCACCCATCAGTGTTACTCCACCAGTCAACTGAATACTGCCCCACCGCACTTTCTGTTACCCCATCTATGCTGTTTTTGTCCCACCACAATTCCTGTCATCCCACAGGTACTGTGTGTAATGCCCTGTCACCACTGCTTTTACCCAACCAATGCTCTGCATAGTCCCCGCCACTGTTGTTGTCACCTTACCAGTGCTCTGCATACTGCCATCGATCTTTGCTCTTACATCACTAATGCCCTGCATACTGCCTGTCATGTTTGCTGTTACCTCACTAATACTCTGCTTACTGCCTGACACGTTCGCCGTTAGCTCACAAATACTCTGCAAACTGTCTGCTACCTTCGATGTTACCTCACTAATACTCTTCCTACCGCTATCTACCTTTGTTTTTACCTCACTAGTACTCTGTATACTGGCCGCCACCTTCGTTGTTACCTCAGTAATGCTTTGTATACCGCTTGCCACCTTTGCTGTTACCTTATGAATGCCCTGCAAACGGCCCTCAACCTTTCATGTTATCCCGCTAACACTTTGCATGCTGCCTGCCACCTTCACTGTTACCTCATGAATGCTTTGTATATTGCCATTCACATTTGCTGATAACTCACTAATACCCTGCATACTGCCTGCCACCTTCATTGTTACCTCACTAATGCTTTGTATACTTTCGACATTTGTGCTGTTACCTCACTAATGCTCTGCATACTGCCCACCATCTTTTCGGATACATCACTAATTCTCTGCATACTCCCTGCCATACTCACTGTTACCTCTCTAATGCTTTGCATACTGCCCATTGCCCATTTTACCTCACTAATGCTCCCCATACTGCCCATCACCTTTTCTGTTACCCACCAATGCCCTCCACACTGACAATCAGATTTGCTGTTACTCAAGCCGAAGATCTGCATACTGCCCACCACCTTTGCTGCTAACCCAATAATGCTCTGCGACCTGCCCATTAACTTTGCTGTTACACCGGTAATACTCTGCATTCTCCCTACCACCTTTGCTGCTACCCCACTAATGCTTTGCATACTGCCACCACCTTTGCTGTTCCTCCATCAATGCTCTGCATCGTGCCGAGCATTGTTGTTGTTGCTTCACCACTCCTCCGCATACTGCCCGTCATGTTTGCTAATACTCCACCAATGCTCCAATGATCCCCATACTGGCTGCCACCTTTGTGTTATGTCACTAATTGCCTGCATAGTGCCATCAACCTTTTCTGTTACCTCACTAATGCTCTGCATACTTTTACTATTACCCCAACAGTGCTCTGCATACTGCCCGCCACTTTTGTTGTTACCTCACTAATGCTCTGCATACTGCCCATTACCTTTACTCACCCCAGTAATGCTCTGCTTAGTGCCCTCCACATTTCCTGTCTCCATTGCTCTTCATACTGCAAGTCACCTTTGCTGTTACCTCACTAATACTCTGCATACTGCCCACCTAATTACTGTTACCTCACCAGTGTTCAGTATACTGCCCGCCACCTTTACTGTTACCTTACAAATGCTCTCCATACTGCCTTCCACCTTTGCTGTTCCCTCCCTCCCTGTATACCATACTGCCCACCACCTTTGCTGGTACCTCACTAATGCTCTGCATACTGCCCATCACCTTTGCTCCCCTCACTAATGCTCTTCTTACTACCCTCAACATTTGCTATAGAATCTGCTCTTCATACTGCCATCCAACTTTGTTGTTACCTCACTAATGCTCTGCATACTGCCAGCCACATTTACTATTATCCCACCACGGCTCTTCATGCTGCCCACCACCTTTGCTGTTACCTCACTAATGCTGCATACTGCCATCTACCTTTACTGTTGCCTCTGCTCTACATACTGCCCGCAACTTCTGCTGTTACCTCGCTAATGCTGCATTCTGCCGCTTACCTGTACTGTTGCCTCTGCTCTGCATACTGCCCGACACCTTTGCTGTTACCTCTCTAATGCTGCATACTGCCCTCTACCTTTGCTGTTGCCTCTTCTCCGCATATTGCCCGCCATCTCTGCTGTTGCTTCGCTAATGGCTCATACTGCCCTCTACCTTTACTGTTGCGTCTGCTCCCCATATTGCCCGAACCCTCTGCTGTTACCTCGCTAATGCCGCATAGTGCCCTCTACCTTTGCTGTGGCTTCTGCTCCGCATACTACCCGCTAATGCTGCATACTGCCCTCTACCTTTGCTGTTGCCTCTGTTCTGCATACTACCCACCACCTCTGCTGTTATTTCGCTAATGCCCCATACTGCCCTCTACCTTTGCTGTTGCCTCTGCTCCGCACACTGCCCGCCAACTCTGCTGTTACCTTGCTAATGCTGCATACTGCACTCTACCTTTGCTGTTGCCTCTGCTCCGCATAATGCCCGCCACCTCTGCTGTTACCTCGCTAATGCTGCATACTGCCCTCTACCTTTGCTGTTGCCTCAGCTCCGCATACTGCATGCTACCTTTTGTTACCTCGCTAATGCTGCATACTGCCCTCAACCTTTGCTGTTGTCTCTGCTTTGAATACTGCCCGCTACCTCTGATGTTACCATGCTAATGTCTCATACTGTCCACTATCTTTGCTGTTGCCTCAGCTCTGCATACTGCATGCTACCTTTTGTTACCTCGCTAATGCTACATACTGTCCTCAACCTTTGCTGTTGCCTCTGCTTTGCATACTGCCTGCTACCTGTGGTGTTACCGCACTAATGCCTCATACTGTCCTCTATCTTTGCTATTGCCTCTGCTCTGCATACTGCCCCCCACCTCTGCTGTTACCTCTCTAATTCTGCATACTGCCCTGTACCTTTGCAGTTGCCTCTGCTCTGCATACTGCCCACTACCTCTGCTGTTACCTTGCTAATGCTCCATACTGCACTCTACCTTTGCTGTTGCCTCTGCTCCGCATACTGCCCGCCACCTCTGCTGTTACCTCACTAATGCTGCATACTGCCCTCTACCTTTGCTGTTGCCTCAGCTCTGCATACTGCATGCTACCTTTTGTTACCTCGCTAATGCTGCATACTGCCCTCAACCTTTGCTGTTGCCTCTGCTTAACATACTGCCTGCTACCTCTGATGTTAACATGCCGCATACTGCCCGCCACCTCTGCTGTTACCTCACTAATGCTGCATACTGCCCTCTACCTTTGCTGTTGCCTCAGCTCTGCATACTGCATGCTACCTTTTGTTACCTCGCTAATGCTGCATACTGCCCTCTATGTTTGTGGTTGCCTCTGCTCTGCATACTGCCCACCACCTCTGCTGTTACCTTTGTAAAGCTGCATACTGCCCTCTACATTTGCTGTTGCCTCTGCTCCGCATACTGCATGCTACCTTTAGTTACCTCGCTAATGCTGGATACTGCTCTCTACCTTTGCTGTTGCCTCTGCTCCTCATACTGCCTGTCACCTCTGCTCTTACCTCTCTAAAGCTGCATACTGCCCTCTACCTTTGCTGTTGCCTCTGCTCTCCATACTGCCCACCACCTCTGATGTTGCTTCTTTAAAGCCTCACACTGCCCTCTACCTTTACTGTTGCTTCTGCTCTGCATGCTGCCCACCACCTCTGCTGTTACATCTCGTATGCTGCATACTGCCCTTTACCTTTGCTGTTATCTCTGCTCTGCATGCTGCCCGTCACCTCTGCTGTTACCTCGCTAATGCTGCATACAGCCATTTACCTTTGCTGTTGCCTCTACTCCGCATACTGCCTGCCACCTCAGCTATTACCTCACTAATGCCACATACTGCCCTCCACCTTTGCTGTTGCTCTGTTCCACATACTGCCCGCCACCTCTGCTGTTACCTCTCTAATGCTGCCTACTGCCTTCTACCTTTGCTGTAGCCACTGCTCTGCATACTGCACGCTACCTTTTGTTACCTCGCTAATGCTGCATACTGTCTTCTACCTTTGCTGTTGCCTCTGCTCCTCATACTGCCCGCCACCTCTGCTGTTCCCTCTCTAATGCTGCATTCTGCTCTCTACCTTTGCTGTTGCCTCTGCTCTGCATACTGCCCGCCACGTCTGCTGTTACTTCGCTAATGCCTCACACTGCACTCTACCTTTTCTGTTGCCTCTGCTTTGCATACTGCCAGTTACTTCTGCTGTTACTTCGCTACTGCCTCATACTGTCCTCTACCTTTACTGTTGCCTCTGTTCTGCATACTGCCTGCCACCTCTGCTGTTACCTCGCTAATGCTGCATTTGGTACTCTACCTTTGATGTTGCCTCTGGTCTGCATACTCCCCGCCACCTCTGCTGTTACCTCTCAAATGCTGCATACTGCCCTCTACCTTTGCCTTTGCCTCCGCTCGTCATACTGCCCGCCACCTCTGCTGTTACCTTGCTAATGCCTCATACTGCCCTCTAACTTTGCTGTTGCCTCTGCTCTGCATACTGCCCGCCACCTCTGCTGTTACCTTGCTAATGCCTCATACTGCCCTCTACCTTTGCAGTTGCCTCTGCTCTGCATACTGCCCATCATATCTGCTCTTACCTCTCTAATGCTGCATACTGCCCTCTACTTTTGCTGTTGCTTCTGCTCTGCATACTGCCCGCCACCTCTGCTGTTACCTCGCTAATGCCACATACTGCCCTTTACCTTCGCTGTTCCTTCTGCTCTGCATACTGCCCGCCCCCTCTGATGTTACCTCGCTAATGCTGCATACTGCCCTCTATCTTTGCTGTTGCCTCTGCTCCACATACTGCCTGCCACTTCTGCTGTTACCTCGCTAATGCTGCATACTGCCATTTACCTTTGCTGTTGCCTCTACTCCGCATACTGCCTGACACCTCAGCTATTACCTCACTAATGCCACATACTGCCCTCCACCTTTGCTGTTGCTCTGTTCCGCATACTGCCTGCCACCTCTGCTGTTACCTCTCTAATGCTGCATACTGCCTTCTACCTTTGCTGTAGCCACTGCTCTGCATACTGCACGCTACCTTTTGTTACCTCGCTAATGCTGCATACTGTCTTCTACCTTTGCTGTTGCCTCTGCTCCTCATACTGCCCGCCACCTCTGCTGTTCCCTCTCTAATGCTGCATTCTGCTCTCTACCTTTGCTGTTGCCTCTGCTCTGCATACTGCCCGCCACGTCTGCTGTTACTTCGCTAATGCCTCATACTGCACTCTACCTTTTCTGTTGCCTCTGCTTTGCATACTGCCAGTTACCTCTGTTGTTACTTCGCTAATGCCTCATACTGTCCTCTACCTTTACTGTTGCCTCTGTTCTGCATACTGCCTGCCACCTCTGCTGTTACCTCGCTAATGCTGCATTTTGTACTCTACCTTTGATGTTGCCTTTGGTCTGCATACTGCCCGCCACCTCTGCTGTTACCTCTCTAGTGCTGCATACTGCCCTCTACCTTTGCCTCCGCTCTGCATACTGCCCGCCACCTCTGCTGTTACCTTGCTAATGCCTCATACTGCTCTCTAACTTTGTTGTTGCCTCTGCTCTGCATACTGCCCGCCACCTCTGCTGCTACCTTGCTAATGCCTCATACTGCCCTCTACCTTTGCAGTTGCCTCTGCTCTGCATACTGCCCATCACCTCTGCTCTTACCTCTCTAATGCTGCATACTGCCCTCTACTTTTGCTGTTGCTTCTGCTCTGCATACTGCCCGCCACCTCTGCTGTTACCTCGCTAATGCCGCATACTGCCCTTTACCTTTGCTGTTGCTTCTGCTCTGCATACTGCCCGCCACCTCTGATGTTACCTCGCTAATGCCGCATACTGCCCTCTATCTTTGCTGTTGCCTCTGCTCCACATACTGCCTGCCACTTCTGCTGTTACCTCGCTAATGCTGCATACTGCCATTTACCTTTGCTGTTGCCTCTACTCCGCATACTGCCTGCCACCTCAGCTATTACCTCACTAATGCCACATACTGCCCACCACCTTTGCTGTTGCTCTGTTCCGCATACTGCCCGCCACCTCTGCTGTTACCTCTCTAATGCTGCATACTGCCTTCTACCTTTGCTGTAGCCACTGCTCTGCATACTGCACACTACCTTTTGTTACCTCGCTAATGCTGCATACTGTCTTCTACCTTTGCTGTTGCCTCTGCTCCTCTTACTGCCCGCCACCTCTGCTGTTCCCTCTCTAATGCTGCATACTGCTCTCTACCTTTGCATTTGCCTCTGCTCTGCATACTGCCCGACATGTCTGCTGTTACTTCGCTAATGCCTCATACTGCACTCTACCTTTTCTGTTGCCTCTGCTTTGCATACTGCCAGTTACCTCTGCTGTTACTTCGCTAAAGCCTCATACTGTCCTTTACCTTTACTGTTGCCTCTGTTCTGCATACTGCCTGCCACCTCTGCTGTTACCTCGCTAATGCTGCATTTTGTACTCTACCTTTGATGTTGCCTCTGGTCTGCATACTGCCCGCCACCTCTGCTGTTACCTCTCTAATGCTGCATACTGCCCTCTACCTTTGCCTTTTCCTCCGCTCTGCATACTGCCCGCCACCTCTGCTGTTACCTTGCTAATGCCTCATACCGCCCTCTGACTTTGTTGTTGCCTCTGCTCTGCATACTGCCCGCCACCTCTGCTGTTAACTTGCTAATGCCTCATACTGCCCTCTACCTTTGCAGTTGCCTCTGCTCTGCATACTGCCCACTACTTCTGCTGTTACCTCGCTAATGCTGCATACTGCACTCTTCCTTTGCTGTTGCCTCTGCTCCGCATGCTGCCCACCACCTCTGCTGTTACCTCGCTAATGCTGCATACTGCCCTCTACCTTTGCTGTTGCCTCAGCTCTGCATACTGCATGCTACCTTTTGTTACCTCGCTAATGCTTCATACTGTCCTCAACCTTTGCTGTTGCTTCTGCTTTGCATACTGCCCACTATTTCTGCTGTTACCGCACTAATTCCTCATACTACCCTCTATCTTTGCTGTTGCCTCTGCTCTGCATACTGCCCGCCACCTCTGCTGTTACCTCTCTAATGCTGCATACTGCCCTCTACCTTTGCAGTTGCCTCTGCTCTGCATACTGCCCACCACCTCTGCTGTTACCTTGCTAATGCTGCATACTGCACTCTACCTTTGCTGTTGCCTCTGCTCCGCATAATGCCCGCCACCTCTGCTGTTACCTCGCTAATGCTGCATACTGCCCTCTACCTTTGCTGTTGCCTCAGCTCCACATACTGCATGCTACCTTTTGTTACCTCGCTAATGCTGCATACTGCCCTCAACCTTTGCTGTTGTCTCTGCTTTGAATACTGCCCACTACCTCTGTTGTTACCATGCTAATGTCTCATACTGTCCTCTATCTTTGCTGTTGCCTCTGCTCTGCATACTGCCCACCATCTCTGATGGTACCTCTCTGATGCTGCATACTGCCCTCTACCTTTGCTGTTGCCTCTGTTCCGCATACTGCATGCTACCTTTAGTTAACTCGCTAATGCTGCATACTGCTCTCTACCTTTGTGTTGCCTCTGCTCCTCATACTGCCTGTCACCTCTGCTCTTACCTCTCTAAAGCTGCATACTGCCCTCTACCTTTGTTGTTGCCTCTGCTCTGCATACTGCCCACCACCTCTGCTGTTGCTTTGCTAATGCCTCATACTGCCCTCTACCTTTGCTGTTGCTTCTGCTCTGCATTCTGCCCACCACCTCTGCTGTTACATCTCTTATGCTGCATACTGCCCTTAACCTTTGCTGTTACCTTGCTAATGCCTCATACTGCCCTCTACCTTTGCAGTTGCCTCTGCTCTGCATACTGCCCACTACTTCTGCTGTTACCTCGCTAATGCTGCATACTGCACTCTTCCTTTGCTGTTGCCTCTGCTCCGCACACTGCCCACCACCTCTGCTGTTACCTCGCTCATGCCGCATACTGCCCTCTACCTTTGCTGTTGCCTCAGCTCTGCATACTGCATGCTACCTTTTATTACCTCGCTAATGCTTCATACTGTCCTCAACCATTGCTGTTGCCTCTGCTTTGCATACTGCCCACTATTTCTGCTGTTACCGCACTAATTCCTCATACTGCCCTCTATCTTTGCAGTTGCCTCTGCTCTGCATACTGCCCACTACCTCTGCTGTTACCTTGCTAATGCTGCATACTGCACTCTACCTTTGCAGTTGCCTCTGCTCCGCATAATGCCCGCCACCTCTGCTGTTACCTCACTAATGTTGCATACTACCCTCTACCTTTGCTGTTGCCTCAGCTCCGCATACTGCATGCTACCTTTTGTTACCTCGCTAATGCTGCATACTGCCCTCAACCTTTGGGTTGTCTCTGCTTTGCATACTGCCCACTACCTCTGATGTTACCATGCTAATTTCTCATACTGTCCTCTATCTTTGCTGTTGCCTCTGCTCTGCATACTGCCCACCACCTCTGCTGTTACATCTCTTATGCTGCATACTGCCCTTAACCTTTGCTTTTGCCTTTGCTCTGCATACTGCCCGTCACCTCTGCTGCTACCTCTCTAATGCTGCCTACTGCCCTTTACCTTTGCTGTTGCCTCTGCTCCTCATACTGCCCGGCACCTCTGCTCTTACCTCTCTAATGCTGCATACTGCTCTCTACCTTTGCTGTTGCCTCTGCTCTGCATACTTCCCACCACCTCTTCTGTTGCTTCGCTCATGCCTCATACTGCCCTCTACCTTTACTGTTGCTTCTGCTCTGCATGCTGCCCACCACCTCTGCTGTTATATCTCTTATGCTCCATACTGCCCTTTACCTTTGCTGTTGCCTTTGCTCTGCATACTGTCCGCCACCTCTGCTGTTACCTCTCTAATGCTGCATACTGCCCTTTACCTTTGATGTTGCCTCTACTCTGCATATTGCCCGCCACCTCTGCTGTTACCTCGCTAATGCCTCATACTGCCATTTACCTTTGCTGTTGCCTCTGCTCCGCATACTGCCTGCCACCTCAGCTATTACCTCACTAATGCTGCATACTGCCATCCACCTTTGCTGTTGCTCTGTTCCGCATACTGCCCGCCACCTCTGCTGTTACCTCTCTAATGCTGCATACTGCCCTCTACCTTTGCTGTTGCCACTGCTCTGCATACTGCACGCTACCTTTTGTTACGTCGCTAATGCTGCATACTGCCCTCAACCTTTGCTGTTGCCTCTGCTCCTCAAACTGCCTGCCACCTCTGCTGTTACCTCTCTAATGCTGCATACTGCTCTCTACCTTTGCTGTTGCCTCTGCTCTGCATACTGCCTGCCACGTCTGCTGTTACTTTGCTAATGCCTCATACTGCCCTCTACCTTTTCTGTTGCCTCTGCTTTGCATACTGCCGGTTACCTCTGCTGTTACTTCGCTAATACCTCATACTGTCCTCTACCTTTACTGTTGCCTCTGCTCTGCATACTGCCTGCCACGTCTGCTGTTACTTTGCTAATGCCTCATACTGCCCTCTACCTTTTCTGTTGCCTCTGCTTTGCATACTGCCTGCCACCTCTGCTGTTACCTCTCTAATGCTGCATTTTGTACACTACCTTTGCTGTTGCCTCAGGTCTGCATACTGCCCGCCCCCACTTCTGCTGTTACCTCTCTAATGTTGCATACCGCCCTCTACCTTTGCCTTTGCCTCTGCTCTACATACTGTCCGCCACCTCTTCTGTTACCTTGCTAATGCCTCATACTGCCATCTAAATTTGCTGTTGCCTCTGCTCTGAATACTGCCTGCCACCTCTGCTGTTACCTCTCTAATGCTGCATACTGCCCTCTACCTTTGCAGTTCCCTCTGCTCTGCAGACTGCCCACTACTTCTGCTGTTACCTCGCTAATGCTGCATACTGCACTCTTCCTTTGCTGTTGCCTCTGCTCCGCATACTGCCCGCCACCTCTGCTGTTACCTCGCTAATCCTGCATACTGCCCTCTACCTTTGCTGTTGCCTCAGCTCTGCATACTGCATGCTACCTTTTGTTACCTCGCTAATGCTTCATACTGTCCTCAACCTTTGCTTTTGCCTCTGCTTTGCATACTGCCCACTACTTCTGCTGTTACCGCACTAATGCCTCATACTGCCCTCTATCTTTGCTGTTGCCTCTGCTCTGCTCTGCATACTGCCCGCCACCTCTGCTGTTACCTCTCTAATGCTGCATACTGCCCTCTACCTTTGCAGTTGCCTCTGCTCTGCATACTGCCCACTACCTCTGTTGTTACCTTGCTAATGCTGCATAATGCACTCTAACTTTGCTGTTGCCTCTGCTCCACATAATGCCCTCCACCTCTGCTGTTACCTCGCTAATGCTGCATACTGCCCTCTACGTTTGCTGTTGCCTCAGCACCGCATACTGCATGCTACCTTTTGTTACCTCGCTAATGCTGCATACTGCCCTCAACCTTTGCTGTTGTCTCTGCTTTGCATACTGACCGCTACCTCTGATGTTACCATGCTAATGTCTCATACTGTCCTCTATCTTTGCTGTTGCCTCTGCTCTGCATACTGCCCACCATCTCTGATGTTACCTCTCTAATGCTGCATACTGCCCTCTACCTTTGCTGTTGCCTCTGATCCGCATACTGCATGCTACCTTTAGTTACCTCGCTAATGCTGCATACTGCTCTCTACCTTTGCTGTTGCCTATGCTCTTCATACTGCCTGTCACCTCTGCTCTTACCTCTCTAAAGCTGCATACTGCCCTCTACCTTTGTTGTTGCCTCTGCTCTGCATACTGCCCACCACCTCTGCTGTTGCTTCGTTAATGCCTCATACTGCCCTCTATCTTGCTGTTGCTTCTGCTCCTCATACTGCCCGTCACCTCTGCTCTTGCCTATCTAATGCTGCATACTGCTCTCTACCTTTGCTGTTGCCTCTGCTCTGCATACTTCCCAACACCTCTGCTGTTGTTCGCTCATGCCTCATACTGCCCTCTACCTTTACTGTTGCTTCTGCTCTGCATGCTGCCCACCACCTCTGCTGTTACATCTCTTATGCTGCATACTGCCCTTTACCTTTGCTGTTGCCTGTGCTCTGCATACTGCCCGCCACCTCTGCTGTTACCTCACTAATGCTGCATACTGCCATTTACCTTTGCTGTTGCCTCTGCTCCGCATACTGCCTGACACCTCTGCTCTTACCTATCTAATGCTGCATACTGCTCTCTACTTTTGCTGTTACTTCTGCTCTGCAGGCTGCCCACCTCCTCTGCTGTTACATCTCTTATGCTGCATACTGCCCTTTACCTTTGCTGTTGCCTTTGCTCTGCATACCGCCCGTCACCTCTGCTGTTACCTCTCTAATGCTGGATACTGCCCTTTACCTTTGCTGTTGCCTCTGCTCCTCATACTGCCCGTCACCTCTGCTCTTACCTCTCTAATGCTGCATACTGCCCTCTACCTTTGCTGTTGCCTCTGCTCTGCATACTTCCCAACACCTCTGCTGTTGCTTCGCTCATGCCTCATACTGCCCTCTACCTTTACTGTTACTTCTGCTCTGCAGGCTGCCCACCACCTCTGCTGTTACATCTCTTATGCTGCATACTGCCCTTTACCTTTGCTGTTGCCTCTGCTCTGCATACTGCCCACCACCTCAACTGTTACGTCTCTAAGGCTGCATACTGCCCTCTATCTTTGCTGTTGCCTCTGCTCCACATACTGCACGCTACCTTTTGTTACCTCGCTAATGCTTCATACTGCCCTCTACCTTTGCTACTGCCTCTGCTCCTCGTACTGCCCGTCACCTGTGCTCTTACCTCTCTAATGCTGCATACTGCCCTCTACCTTTGCATTTGCTTCTGCTCTGCATACTGCCCGCCACCTCTGCTGTTACCTCGCTAATGCCGCATACTGCCCTTTACTTTTACTGTTGCTTCTGCTCTGCATACTGCCCGTCGCCTCTGCTGTTAGCTCTCTAATGCCGCATACTGCCCGTCGCCTCTGCTGTTAGCTCTCTAATGCCGCATACTGCCCGTCACCTGTGCTCTTACCTCTCTAATGCTGCATACTGCCCTTTACTTTTACTGTTGCTTCTGCTCTGCATACTGCCCGTCGCCTCTGCTGTTAGCTCTCTAATGCCGCATACTGCCCGTCACCTGTGCTCTTACTCTCTAATGCTGCATACTGCCCTTTACTTTTACTGTTGCTTCTGCTCTGCATACTGCCCGTCGCCTCTGCTGTTAGCTCTCTATTGCCGCATACTGCCCTCTACCTTTGCTGTTGCTCTGCTCTACATACTGCCCGTCGCCTTTGCCGTTAGCCAACCCATTGTTGTGTTTTTTGCTTGACCAGAGTCGACGTTAGCCTACAAATTATGTGCGTCGTCGCCACCAAAATGTCTGTGCACGCTATTAACATCACTAAGATTGTCTATATAGAATCGGTGCCTGGTTAGCCCCTCCCCCACAGATATCCCCGAATGCGCGCACTTTATTGTGCTTGTCCCCTGCGTGTTCCTGGAAGGCTCGTTATCTGAGCTGGGGAAGAACTCGACATTGAAATCACATTATTCTTATTATCATTACGAACAAGGTAATGTGGTGGCTGGAGTGCCCGCACTGTGGCAAATCGCTGCTTTCCAGACGTGTGCTCTCCAGGGTGGGCACCTCCCAAGCCTCAGCTGTCAAGTAGGGGCCGGCCTATGCCCCGCACGGGGCTCGCACTTTGAGGTGACACTACTTTCTGACACAGATGTTTCTTTAAAGCTCGGATGTCCAATGCTGTTGTCTAGTCTATTAAGAAAACCTCCCGCCCACTAGCCCCTCAACCAAAACCTTCCACGCACAAGCCCTGCAACCTTCCACCCAGAGGCGTAGCTTCAGGGGGTGTTTGGGGTGTTACACCCTCCTAATAGATGTATTGTCTTATAAATAAGTTGAGTACAGGAGCTTTCAGTCGGGTATTGTGAGATATGAGTAGCATTTCGGCAGGTACATATACACAGACATAAATGCCCACACACACACTGTGTGAAAGATCTAAAAATATTGGGTATTTGACAGAATATTGTGAGTTCTATCTCTCAGTGCTCATTCTAAACCGCATTCCTCTCCTTTTCCTCTGACCCTTAGGCCCCACTCTTGCACCCTGCTTGCCGTATAATGTATGTAAACATGTTATGTCAGTCTGATAGTCGGAAAATCCGAAGCTCCCTACTAACCCCAGCCCACATTTTACTGGCCAAGCTACGCCCCAAGGCCCCGCCTTCTCCATCGCGCTGCTGTAGTCCGCTGCGCTTATCTTTCCTGGGCAGAAATTAAATTCGGGGGGCCTTTGTGCCTACAACACGGCTCAGTTTGCGATGATTTGCTTCTGACAATGCCTTTGCTGTACAGCTCTCAAACGCAGCACAAGTGCATCGGCCGCCTCTTGGCACCCACACAGCCTTTGGTTTATATTTAAGGTCTTTCTTTCCTCACTGGGTCAGAACGCTTCCTCGCCAGGTGGACATTGCAAAGATGGCTCCTAGGTCATATACTGGCGTTAATGGTCTGATCAGCTAATAATTACTTCACGGGATTGAAAGAGAGTGGACGCACAAACGGGGGTGACCTGTGATAAAGGAGCCACCCCGCAGGGGGCGGGGTTGCTGCCGGTGGGACACACTATTAGCATGTGAACGGGCCTGTCACAAGGGGCCACATGAGGCTTATCTTGTGGCGCAGCTCATATTCCCCTGCACGGCGTCGTGTTTTTCGTTATTTGGCATTGTCGTGGCACGTGCGCTCCGATAATAGTTTCCGTTCTTTCTATACATCAGCTCAATGGCGCTGTGCCGTGACGAAGGTGTTTGCTGCGGAGCAGCGCTGTCTTGGCCATTGTAATGTTAAATATGCTATTTAATGGCTCCCTCTGGGGCTCGTAGAAACACGCTGGCAAACTTGACGATGCAGAAATGAAAAGAGTGCGTTCCCATTTCTCCCTTCATTGCGGGGCTAGGGGTGAATGAACACCGTGGGCCTTCCAGAGCCACCTACAATGTCTCACCGCAGTAGCAGTGGGGTAACAAAGGCCCCGGCATGCAACAGTGATGCAGGGGAGGGGGGGCCGGAGCATTAGGGGCTCCCCTCAGCACAGTACAATGTGGACGGACGGCGGGCCCCTGACTGGGTACAGCGGGGAGGAGGGGCCCCTCCAGGTACTCTGTAGCCCCCGACTCAAGTTTTGTTACGCCACTGTGCAGTAGTGTATTCGAAGGCATACGTCAGTTAGGGAAAACTAAGGGGTGCAAATGCTACCCTTCCCTGCCGATCACCGACCTTGCTGTCCCTCGTCTCAGGGGTCATGGGTGTCAAAGAGAGAGTGATGTCACTTCCACTACAGCTCGCATTTTGGTGAATTGATGTCCAAAAAGAATTCTATGCTGTCAGATGTACCTGGCCTGAAACAGTTATTCAAAAGTTCATGGATCTTCTGCAATCTAACAGACAGAACCCACCTTGCACACTTATTTTTATTTCAGGACCTTTATTAAACGTAAATGTCTAGTTTCAAAGAGCTTAAACCTAGAGCCTGCTCTGTTGCTGAACACGCCCACTCTTCGCACAAGGGAACTGGGGCACAGGCAGTATAAGTGGCTCGATGATGTAAATTTCACTGGCTATGGGCAAATTTTAAAGGGCCTTTGGCCCATACCACCGATGAAATGTGGTGACATTGGCACAGACTGAACAGCATGAACTTTTTTTTTTAACTTGGGATACTGTCATTTTCAGACTGATGTAAAATTGTCTGGCAATCACCATAGCATTAATAATTAATACTCTATCTTTAACATAGTGATTGGTTCCAACTTTTCGCCACTTCTGAGCACAGTAAATGGCAGGTCTTAGTTTCAGCTCTGTGGGTCTGTGCAGGACGTTAAGTGGGTCTAAACAGTGTGAGGGTCTCTAAAAGACCCTGTAATGAAGGGTGTTGCTTAAATATGTAATCTACATTTCGGTTATTCCCAGAGTGTGCCACGCCACCTGTAACTTGGCTCCTCTCTGACCTTTCTGCCACTGCATGTAAATAACACAACTGACATACAAATCCAACAAGCCCAGGTCCTTGGCTTTGCCAGTGGTTGTTAGCTGTTCAAGATAAATGGTACAACAAAGACTTTGTTGCATATAACTAATGTTTAAAATGTTTCAATTTTGAAATTGCAAGACTGTATATTAAGCATTTCTGAAGCCTGCTTAAGGAGAAGTGGTGTTCAGGATGTCTCAATCACTCCCGTTATGTTCACTCTATGTTATGCTGCCAGGTACACACTTTTTCTCTCCACATCTCTTCCATCTGCACCTGTTACACCTCATCTCTTTCCTGTCCAGCAGCCTCTTTTCACCCTCTCCTCAATGCGTTTCCTCACATCTCCTTCACTGTACCACCCTCTAAAATCACAACGCACCCGCTCACCTGTAAGCACTGCATTTCCTTTTACTTCCAGCATGTCAATATATTGACAACTGTGTACTGTCTTACACGTGTGTACAGAATCACAATTGCAACTGTTATACATGACCATTGTTCTGTGCGCTCTGCAGAGAGGCCAAGGATTGAATGGCCATGTATTCTGAACATCTTTTTGACCCACGACAGCCACTGAGAGAAACTCTCATTGCCTCCATTCACACCTCCATAACTCTAAATCCTGGGTCGTTATGAGTACCTGGGGTAACTCAGTTCAAAGTATGCACCGTACAGAGCTATTATGCTACACAAATAAATAGAGAAACAAAAAACATGGAAATAAATAACACTCTTGGGCAATGCATCAGAAAGGAAACGCATTAACCTTTTTACATGAATTGCTCATAAATCAATCACTGTTTTTTGGTGGTAATGATAAGGACATGACATTAGGGCCGATAGGTATCCGTTTCATTGTCTGTGTTTAATTAATACGGCATCCAAGACCTAGAGTGACCCAGCGCACTTAAGGTTCTCGACCCCTGAATTGAATGGTTACTGCATAACCTTGTGATGAACTATAGGACATTATTTTGTCTAACTCAAGTATTCCAGTAAGTAAGACAATACATCTCAAGACGATTAACACGCAAACAGGGCTTAGCTGCACTAAAAACCACAAAGAAAGCAATAATGTATTATTTGTTTTATGGTGTTTTTAACGTCTCCTCTTGTACGGTTACAATGATTTTAAGCAATTACGCAATAAAGCATAAAACCTAAAAAAAAAAACTCAACGTCTAACTCAACGTTCCCTAAGGTAATACAAGTACATTTTCTTTCCACCACTTACAGATAAAGGACTGTTTCAATGGCTATATAAAAAAGTTAGTTTTATTATCCCTCCCATTAACACTCCATTAACCAGTCTTAGAAGGATGAAAGACCGAATTGGACAAACAGTTCTATAAATGGGTGTCATGCTGAATTCCAATGTTACCAGCAAGCATTTAACTTCTTGAGCCATCTTCCTGGCACACAGCCCAGTGCCACGCACACTTGCTTGGCAGTGGTAAACATTTGGTAATTTGGCCTAAGAAAAGCTTTGATATGATTTGCTCATGTTTTACGTCGTATTTTGGGGCAGAACATGGCGACTGTCACAGGTGTTGGTAATATTTTTGCAGTTTTACTTTTGCATGAAAACTCAGGCTGTGGGGCGGTGTGCTTTCAAAAGTAAATGTACTTATTTCCTTCTAGTACATTATATCACATCTTTCCAGCCAGCCACATTCATACGACAAAAGAAGAGTTTTAACATTAGTATTTTTGAGCTAGCGCTGTTAAATCACCGGAGGATGAAAGAACAGTTTACAGTACACATTTGTAAATATTATATTGCCAGTCACAAGCAGGAAAGAGGAGGGGTACACGCATATGTAGACATTAGTCATACACAATTACACATACATTTGTAAGCTATAGCACATACGAATAAGGTGAGAAGTAATATGTTTTAATGATATTTCCTCGGTAGGTCGGGTGTTGGCTGCCAACCAAATGGTTTTCCTTTGTCAGTGCTTGGTTTTGTTTTGTTATTGGTTTTATAAAATTCCATTGTTGGGTGACCTGACAGGCCTTAGCCAATATGGAAAAAATGTTTTTTTGTCTAAAAAATCACAAATTGCCACTTTTTGTGAAAAAGCAGAAGGCCTTCACTCACAGTAAAGTTAGTCAGTGGCCGAAGTGGGCTGACTCACTGCCCTATGCTGGACACTGGGGTGGGCAGAAGAAACATCAGAATGACAATGAATGAAGAGGGATGGCTGAAAGCTCTACTTGTTTTTGATCAAATCAAAAGGTATTGGCTAATGCCAGATCTAAAAGAGGAATTTAGGTATGCAACCTTGTATGTGCGACTTGAAGACTCTTAGGTAGAGTGAGCTTTAAGAGAAATACATTTTAGATGTTTAAGTGGGGTATGAATAGTCCAGATAGTGGTCATTTTCCAATCAAATCACTTACAAACACTTACAAAAAAAATAACGAATTCTGCCCCAGTTTAAGCTGCTATGTAACTTCAGCTTTCTATTCTTTCCAAACTTACCTAGACTGCAACATTTACTTTCTCTATATTCTGCGACTTGAACAAAGTATGTGTGTGTTTGCGTGGATGAATGGGGGTGCATCCTTGAGTGTGTACATATGGGTGTGTGAATGTCTGTATCTCAGTGTGTCTGTATATTTGTGTGTATTCGTGTGTGTGTGTCTGTATGTACGTGTGCCCTTGTGTGCCCCTTTACACATGTGTCGGTGTTAAGTATGGTTGATCTGCTCAATTCAAAGAGCCATTAGAAGATAGATGGGACATGTCCTGTGTATGACCTTCTTCATCTAGAAGCTTATCTCCCGATTTTCTGAAATGTCCTTGATGTCTTTGGCAAATTTATGCCCAGATCTATTGGGGTCTTGGTCGGAAATCTTGGATGGAAGATCACAAAGACACCAAGCAAACGTAGAGCAGCTTTTACCAGCCAACATGTTAAGATGAGTGTGTAACCCCACTGTGTGCATCTTGACCAGTCAGTTCTTGGGTGGATCTTGGTCAGACAGAAGGCTTTGAAAAAATATACGGCTACTGCAGTACTGACTCTAACCACTTCAAGGTGACTGTCTCAGAGAGAAGACCCCATTCCGAGTTTACAATTCTTTGTCTAGTTTTTGAGGAATCTGTTTTTTCTGAAAGGATGAGGTCCTGTAATCTGTCTTTCAACCAAGCCCAGTGGCCATCGGTAGGATTAGCAGGCCACACTGGGAGGGCCATTGTTCTTTATGAATGTCCGTCCATCCAGTGACGTAACGCCAAATATTGTCTTCCCTGCAGAATGTGTTCTGGGGTCTTGGGATATATCTTACTCAGGGGTACTCATAGGCTTTAGACTGCATGGGGTCCCCTAAAGGGTTGTGGGCCCCTGCAGGGAGGTGGGACTCTGTTATACCAATGCTTCCATCTGAAAGGCTGTTTTGGCAGTGGTGAAACATGTCAGTGAAGCCTATGACCAGAGGCAGCAAGAACATACTTTTCAAAAAAGATGCTGGGACCCAATGAAACATCTTCTGTAGCTATCTGTCCAGAAACCAATGATGCGATATTTTGAGGCAAGTGCATACCTTTTAAGAGTTGTCAATCTAGTAGAAAATGATATACTGCCATCCAGTGGGAGTTACCAATCTGCAATAGGCATGCAATCTCATCAATTCTACTCGCATAAAGAGGAGGCCGCTGGAAATATGCAGTTCAGCATTGTCACATAATTTGCCATTTCGTTTTCACAATAAAATTAAGTTAAAACTGCCTCATAATTTGGTCTTCCAATGCAGTACAATTCCAGCGGGTCTGTCTACTACCTGTTGTTATGAATGCATGGTTACAAGTGCCAGAAAACATAACCCATGTCAAGTGATATACATGTCAAAATGGCAACAGGATGTCATAACTGTTCATGGAGGCCATACAGTAGTGGGTTATTATTCGGCTACAGGGACCCTATTGCCGTGAAGGAAGGATTTATGAGCAGGTGCTTCAGAAAACCAGGGCAGGAGGTAAAGCATGCACGCTTAGCTCTAAGGGAGATAAGACCAAATCACCAGGAAGCTGTCAAAATTCGACATAAATGAACTTCTTTGTGACTAAGATAGTTTGTGGGAAGCCCGCTGAGATATCCGGAGAGAGCTCAACTACGAGCACCTGAAAACACTGTAGACATAGATCACCGTGGCCGACAGATTGCAAATCAGTGCAGATGTGCGCGGAGGAGGAGGTGGAACGCGCGGCTGTGTTAAGGCTAGACCTGAAATAGATGGAGGGTGTGGATGAAAGCCCAGCTTGGACTCAGAGGCAGCAGACGGTGCCGATGTGAACCTGTTCGGAACAAGGGATGCAGGGAGCTGGGTTTTGACTGTAAAATATTCCTGAAGGTCCGAGAGTCAGGGAGGTGGTGCAGAGGGAAGAAGGGAAACAGGAAAATTTGCAGTCTACATTTGAGGCCTATCTGTTCTTGAAGGGTGGCAGTGAGAACGTGAGAGCAACGCTGTGAAGACGTGCAATGCGGACAGCAACTCAAATAAACTTAGGCAGGAAAGAGCCTATTAAAACCCACAAGACACAATTAGTATGGGAAAGGCCACTTTAATGAGGCAGGTGTAACTTTACCTTATACAAACCTTGGCATCTAGCCATACAGACTACACACACTGGGCCTAGCTAATACAATGTAAAACCCATACATCCGCCTCTCCATTCCCTCAAGAACCTTTTAACATTCCCCTGCCACTCATACCTCTCCAATCTCTGCTCACACCAAACTTTATCCTTCAAAATAAATGTTAAACGTCATCCAAACGCTTGACTTCCTGTAATCTTCCAAATTGTCCCTTCCTCTCCCCCCTCTGCATCTATGAACTGTGTTAAGCTAACCAACTTTCATGAAATAACTTCTAAACTGTTGAAACTACCCACCACCATGAAAACCTCTTGAGAGTTTTTCTGTACCTCCCAAATCTTTAAGCTGGATCTTACAACAAACTGGACAACATGGTCCTCTATTGTAACAAATACACGTCCAATGCAGCACAGTCAAATGCACCATCGTCTCTGAAATATTGGCTTTCCTAAACCTAATACCCCTATATTCCAACACAAACACACCTTTGTCTCTACAGAACCTCTTAATGTCACAGTTACTTTTTTCCGTGCTCTGTTCTTTGCCACAGGCTTTCTGGTGATCCTCCAACTTGTCCTTGGTAGGAACGCTGTCCAGACCAATGCCGTGCCTGACCACATCCTCCTAATTTCACTCAAGTCCTCCTTTACACATTGCATATGGACTAAACTTTTCTGCACCAAATAATTTTCACCGAAATTCAATACCACTATATCCGGGTGATGAAAGTTTATTTTTGTAACCCCTTCAACCTGGACAGCAATTCTTTCCAGCGCATCCCACCTTTCCTAAACCATTGTAAGTGAAATCTCAAATCATTGAAACCCAGTTGTCTGCCGAGCTTCCCAGAATCTGCCCGGCGTTCCGTCGATTTAAAAAAGGAATGCCCGCAAATCCAGGCCTCAATGTACTCATGCTGCGGCCCTGTAATGCAACCTATATCAAACAGAGAATGCACATCAAACAAAATGTCTACCAAGCAAGGATGCTCTCATATAACATTTGTAACAGTCTGATTTCCACATTCCCAACTTCTGAATCTCCCTTCCTTGCCAACCCCCATCTCTGCCTCAGTTGCCATCCTAATCAAAAAGAATTGGTGCCATATTCTTTTTCCGACATGCTCAACCTACATAATACCTTCCCCAATGTGCCTAAAACAAGAGGCTGCAACACTCTCTCCCAAGAAGCTTGGTGAAAAAGTGAAATCACTGGAGATGCCTCTGTGTAGTTTTGCCACCATTGCACTGGGCATACTGTCCTGTCAGGGTATCTCCTAAGCATAAAAACACCTCCCTCTGTCTTTAAGATTTGTCTTTTACTTAGACATACATATCTGCACTTCACTTTGCAGCACACAGACATCCTTCCCTTGAATGCCTTCATTCTTTTTAGGCCCGATCACTTCACTCACACAGAACACCACCCAATAACAGCCCCACTATCACCACTGAAAATAGAAGGCTCTCATGCAAACTGTTGGACTTGGCATCCGTGGCGTGGTCTCCCCTAACTTTTTGCCTTTGTTTCCCAGGATGTTGATGTGTGATGGACTCTGTTTTTGTTGCTTTTGTTACTCTGGGCACTTTACCACTGCTTTCCAGTCCTAAAGTGCAAGTGCTCCTGTGCAAAACGTATGTGTATTTGGATTTCCCTGATTGGCATATTTGATTTACTGGTAAGTCCCTAGTACAGTGCACTAGAGGTGCCCAGGGCCTGTAAATCAAATGCTACTAGTGGGCCTGCAGCACTGGTTGTGCCACCCCCTTAGTAGCCCTGTAAACATGGCTCAGACCTGCCACTCCAGTGTCTGTGTGTGCAGTTATAAACTGCCAATTCGACTTGGCAAGTGTATCCAGTTGCCAGGCTTAAACCTTCCCTTTTCTTACATGTAGGACACCACTAATGAAGGCCCTAGGTAGCCCCAATGGCAGGGTGCAGTGCATTTTTAAGGTAGGACATATACTAATATTTTTTATATGTTCTTACAGTGAAATACTGCCAGATGTATTTTTCACTGTTGCAAGGCCCGTCTCTCTCATAGGTTAACATGGGGGCTACCTTTAAATATGATTAAAGTGTAGATTCACTTTGGGAGCTGATGGACATGTGGAATTTGGGGTTTCTGTACTCACAATTTAAAAATACATCTTTTAGTAAAGTTGGTTTTGAGATTGTGTGTGTTTGAGAATTCCACTTTTAGAAAGTATGCATTTTCTTGCTTAAACCATTCTGTGACTCTGCCTGTTTGTGGATTCCCTGTCTGGGTCAGTTTGACAGCTAGGCTGTTTGCACCTCTCTCTAGACAGTGACACAAAGGGAGCTGGGGTGTAGCCTGCATATCCTGATGAGCCATCTGTGCTAGGAGGGAGAGTAGGATTGGTCACTTACAACTGAAAGGGCTGTGCCTGCCCTCACACAATGCAGTCTACAACCCCCTGGTGTGTGCCTGGGGCCTGGCCTGGGCAAGGCAGGTTCTCACAAACAAGAGAGATGTTTCTGTGAAGTAGGCCTACTTCAAAGGCCAAAATGGGTATAAGAAGAGCACCCAAACCCCTGAAAAATTAGATCACTTCTGGACATCAAGAGGAACCTATGCCAAGGAGAGGAGCTGAAGAGCTGAGGAGAAGTGCTGCCCTGCCTGTGGCTGTGTTTTGTGGAGCTATCCTGCAGTTGCTGCTTCCTCCTGTGCAAGGGGACAAAGACTGGGCTTTGTTGTGCATTCCTGCTTGTGAAGAAATCTCCACGGACTTGACCTGAGTTTGCCTCCTGTTGTTGAAGTCTCAGGGCATCAAAGACTTCCCCTGTCAGCACCTGGACTCTCTGCTGAGACTCCTGCCCTGCCAACTGATGCCCTATCCAGTTCCTGAGCCCTTGAAATGTAGAGCTGGCAGCCAAAGACTGAAAATCCACACACATTCCGCTGTGCAGGGAAATTTTCGACGCACATTCCGAGATGTGGCTGAGAAATGACACGCCACCAGCTTCGTGGCTGAAATCTACGCCCCAACTGCATCGTGGCTGGAAGATTAACGCAAGTGGCTGGAGAAACAACACGCAACACCTGCTGACGGAAGCTGTTAACGTCTCAACCCCACATAGCATGGTTTTCTGATACCGTGCATCTGGATTTTCAATGAAAAACTTGCTGCGCCTGGAATAATGATGCAAATCCTGCCTGGACCCGGGGTGCCTGTCCGGATCGACGCATCACTCTCCTGTGGTGGGAAAAAATGATGCACGCTGACCCGAGCGGAGGAGGCACGATGCACAGTCTCACCTGCGAGTGAGAAATCAACGCATTTATGGCCTTTTCTGACGCACACTCGCCTGTGCAGTGTTATTTTGACACAACCGAGGTACTTTTTCAAGCTAACAATGCTTCCACTGTTTTCTAAAGGATTTAAGACTCTTTTTGTTTTTTAGTTCATGACTTGTGTATGGTAGATTTTTGTTGTTTTTGTCTTGTTTTTGTTTAGATAAATATTACCTATTTTTCTAAACCTGTGTTGTGTCATTTTGTACTGTTTTCACTGAGTAACTGTGTGTGTTGGTACAAATACTTTACACCTAGACTCTGAAGTTAAGCCTGCCTGCTCGTGCCAAGCTACCAAGGTGGTGAGCAGGGGTTAGCTAAGGATGATTCTCCTTTACCCTGACTAGAGTGAGGGTCCTTGCTTGGACAGGGTATAACCTGATTGCCAACCAAAGACCCCATTTGTAACACACACCATGACAGACTTCCGGCAACACCCCAATCGTTTCAACAGCTGTAGTGTCACTGGCCATCCCACACGTTCATGCAGACTGTTAGAAATGGGGTGTTTGGTTGACAGTCAGGTTACCCCCTGTTCAAGCAAAGACCCTCACTCTAGTCAGGGTAAAAGAGAATCACCCTCAGCTAACCCCTGCTTACCCCCTTGGTAGCTTGGCAGAGCAGTAGGCTTAACCTCAGAGTGCTAGGTGTAAAGTATTTGTACCAACACACACAGTAACTTAATGAAAACACTACAAAATGACACAACACAGGTTTAGAAAAATAGGAAATATTTATCTAAACAAAACAAGACCAAAACGACAAAAATCCACCATACACAAGTCAAGTTATTAATTAAAAATCAAAAAGAGTCTTTAAGTAGTTTTAAAAACACACTAGCGCTGCTAGAGTGAAAATGTACCAGGTGCGTGTCAAAAATAACCCCGCACGGGCGGGTGTGCGTCAAAAATAACTCCGCACGGCGGTACGCAAGTCGAAAATCCAGCCGCACGATGATCCGAAAATCCCGCCGCGCAGGTTGCGATCTCCCAGCCTCCGTCAGCGATGCTGCGCGTCGTTTCTCCTGCTCCGTGCGTCGATTTTTCGGTCGTGTTTCCTGCGAGCGTCGTTTCTCAGCTGCGGAGCCGGCGGCGCGTCGTTTTTTCAGCCGCAGATCGGATTCGCGTCAATCTTTTCCCCGCACGGCGCTCTGTGCGTGGATTTTCTTGTCTTTAGGCTGCCAGCTTCTCCTTTCAGGGTCCCAGGAACTGGATGGGCACCACAGGGCAGAGTAGGAGTCTCTCCAGAGACTCCAGGTGCTGGCAGAGAGAAGTCTTTGCTGTCCCTGAGACTTCAAACAACAGGAGGCAAGCTCTAGATCAAGCCCTTGGAGATTTCTTTTCAAGATGGAAGGCACACAAAGTCCAGTCTTTGCCCTCTTACTCTGGCAGAAGCAGCAACTGCAGGATAGCTCCACAAAGCACAGTCACAGGCAGGGCAGCTCTTCTTCCTCAGCTATTCAGCTCTTCTCCAGGCAGAGGTTCCTCTTGGTTCCAGAAGTGTTTCTCAAGTCTGTAGATGTGGGTGCCCTTCTTATACCCATTTTAGTCTTTGAAGTCACCTTTCTTCAAAGGGGACTCACACCTACTTGTGAAATCCTGCCTTGCCCAGGCAAGGCCTCAGACACACACCAGGGGGTTGGAGCCGGCATTGTTAGAGGCAGGCACAGTCCTTTCAGATGAGAGTGACCACTCCACCCCTCCCTCCTAGCAGAGATGGCTAATCAGGAAATGCAGGTTACACCCCAGCTCCCTTTGTGTCACTGTCTGGTGTGAGGTGAAAAACAACCAACTGTCAAACTGACCCAGACAGGGAATCCACAAACAAGGCAGAGTCACAGAATGGTTTAAGCAAGAAAATGCTCACTTTCTAAAAGTGGCATTTTCAAACGCACAATCTTAAAATCAACTTTACTAAAAGATGTATTTTTAAATTGTGAGTTCAGGGACCCCAAACTCCACATGTCCATCTACTCCCTAGGGGAATCTACACTTTAATCATATTTAAAGGTAGCCCCCATATTATCCTATGAGAGAGACAGGCTTTGCAACAGTGAAAAACGAAATTGGCAGTATTTCACTGTCAGGACATATAAACCACATTACTATATGTCCTACCTTATCCATACACTGCACCCTGCCCTTGGGGCTACCTAGGGCCTACCTTAGGGGTGCCTTACATGTAGGAAAAGGGAAGGTTTAGGCCTGGCAAGTGGGTACACTTGCCAAGTCGAATTTACAGAGTAAAAATACACACACAGACACTGCAGTGGCAGGTCTGAGACATGATTACAGAGCTACTTATGTGGGTGGCACAACCAGTGCTGCAGGCCCACTAGTAGTATTTGATTTACAGGCCCTGGGCACCTCTAGTGCACTTTACTAGGGACTTAACAGTAAAACAAATATGACAATCATGGAGAACCAATTACGTACACATTTTAAACAGGAGCACTTGCACTTTAGCACTGGTTAGCAGTGGTAAAGTGCCCAGAGTAACAAAAACAATAAAATCAGAGTCCAGCACACACCAACAACCTGGGGAACAGAGGCAAAAGGTTAAGGGAGACCACGCCAAGGATGAAAAGTCTAACACGTGTCCCCCCCAGCTAAAAGTGGGAAGCAACTACCCAACCTCATGGGAGTTCTCATCACTAAGGCGGAAGAACCTGGACAGACCATCAGCATTGGCGTGCTCTGTACCAGGACGATGTTCCACCGTAAAGTCCATCCCCTGTAGGGAAATGGACCACCTCAACAGTTTTGGATTCTCACCCCTCATCTGCATTAACCATCTGAGGGGCCTGTGGTCGGTCTGAACTCGGAAGTGAGTCCCAAACAAGTAGGGTCTTAGCTTCTTCAGTGCCCAGACCACAGCAAACGCTTCGCGTTCTATGGCACTCCACCTACGTTCCCTGGGTAGTAACCTCCTGCTAATGAAGGCTACGGGTTGATCTAGGCCCTCTTCATTAAGCTGTGAGAGTACTGCTCCAATACCATGCTCTGAGGCGTCTGTTTGCACAACAAACTCCTTGGAGTAGTCAGGTGCCTGCAGCACAGGTGCTGTGCACATGGCAGCCTTCAGGGCATCAAAAGCGTTCTGGCAAGCCTCTGTCCAGATCACTTTCTTGGGTTGCTTCTTGGAAGTCAACTCAGTTAAGGGGGTAACAATGGTACCATATCCCTTAACAAACCTCCGGTAATATCCTGTGAGACCTAAAAAGGCTCTCACTTCAGTCTGGGTCTTGGGAGGCTCCCAAGCCAGAATCGTGTCAATCTTAGGCTGTAGGGGTGCCACCTGGCCACTCCCCACCTGGTGTCCTAAGTACACCACAGAACCCTGCCCTATTTGGCACTTGCTCGCCTTAATAGTGAGGCCTGCCTTCTGCAGGGCCTCTAACACTCTCCAGAGGTGTTGCAGGTGTTCCTCCCATGTGGAACTAAACACAGCAATGTCATCCAAGTAGGCGGCAATGAACTCATCCAGTCCTGCCAACACCTGGTTGACCAACCTCTGAAAGGTGGCAGGGGCGTTCTTCATCCCAAAGGGCATTACATTGAAGTGGAAGTGCCCATCTGGGGTAGAGAATGCTGACCTCTCCTTTGCCCCCTCAGTTAAGGCAATCTGCCAGTACCCAGATGTTAAATCAAACGTACTGAGGTACTTGGCAGCTCCTAACCGATCAATGAGCTCATCAGCTCGGGGGATGGGGTGTGCGTCAGTCTTGCTGACCGCATTGAGACCCCGGTAGTCCACACAGAACCTAAGTTCTGGAGTGGCACCAGGAGCAGCAGCCTTTGGGACCAAGACCACTGGGCTGGCCCAAGGACTGCTGGAGTGCTCAATAACCCCTAGGGTTAACATTTTGGAGACTTCCTCCTTAATGCAAGCCCTGACCCTGTCAGTCACTCTGTAAACCTTATGTTTAACAGGTGTACTGTCCCCAGTGTCCACATCATGTGTGCACAGGTGCGTGACTCCTGGGATCAGGGAAAACAGCGAGGCGAACTGTCCCAGCACGTGGCGACAGTCCCTCTGCTGTTCCTCAGTCAGGGAGGGGGAGAGGATCACTCCCTCCACAGACCCATCTTTCTCTCCTGCAGACAGGAGGTCAGGAAGAGGCTCACTCTCTTCCTCCACCCCGTCATCTGTCGCTAGGAGCATGGATAGCTCAGTTCGCTCAAAGTGTGGTTTGAGGCGGTTGACATGTAGGACCCTCAAAGGGTTTCTGGGGGATTGCAAGTCTACCAGATAGGTGACCTCGCTCTTTCTTTCCACCACCTCAAAAGGCCCAGTCCACTTATCTTGGAGAGCCCAAGGCTCCACTGGTGCCATGACCCACACTTTTTGTCCAGGCTGAAACTCAACCAGAGTGGCGTTCTGGTCGTACCACCGTTTCATATCCTCCTGGCTTGCTTCCAGGTTCTCCTGAGCGAGACTCCTGAAGCGGGCAGTCTGGTTTCTTAGTGCCAGCATGTAGCTAAATACATCCTGGGGTGGTTTACTAGGAGCTTTCTCCAAAGCCTCCTTCACCAGACTGAGTGATCCCCTCACAGGGTGGCCATAGATGAGCTCAAAGGGGCTAAAGCCAAGTCCCTTTTGAGGCACCTCCCTGTAAGCGAACAGAAGGCATGGCAAGAGAACGTCCCACTTACGCCTCAAGGGCTCTGACAGGCCCTGAATCATGCCTTTCAAGGTGCGGTTGAATCTCTCAACCAGACCATTACTTTGGGGGGTGGTAAGGGGTGGTGAACTTGTAGGTTACCCCACACACCTTCCACAGAGACTTCATATAAGTGGATTTGAAGTTTGTACCTCTATCAGATACCACCTCCTTGGGGAACCCATGCGGGTAAAAAGCCCCATCAAGGCACGTCCCACCACGGGGGCAGTGACCGTCCTTAGAGGAATGGCTTCTGGGTACCGTGTGGCATGGTCCACCAAGACCAGGATGAACCTGTTGCCCATGGCTGTCTTGGGATCCAGAGGCCCCACAATGTCAATTCCTACCCTTCCAAAGGGAGTACTGACTACAGGTAAAGGTTGGAGGGGAGCTTTGCATTTCCCCCACTCTTGCCACTTGCCTGACAAGTCTGACAAGACCTACAATAAGCAGCTGACTGCTTGTGCATCAAGGGCCAGTAAAAGTGGGAGACAAGCCTCTTATAGGTCTTGACCTGCCCTAGATGTCCTGCCAAAGGCACATCATGAGCCAAACCCAGTAGGAAGGCCCTGAAGCACTGGGGTACCACCAGCATACGGGCTGACCCAGGCTCAGGAACCTTAGGCTCACTGTACAGGAGGCCATCCTCCCAATAAATCAGGTGAGTACCTGGCGCCTCGCCAGCCGCCTGGGCTGCAGCCTGCTGCCGCAGCCCCTCAAGAGTAGGGCACTCCTTCTGCGCTGTGCAGAATGCTTCCCTGGTGGGTCCCCCTTCCTGCTGCCACTGCGACAGCTCAGGGACCTCCCCCAGTTCAGCCACCTGCACCCCTGTAGGTTCCAGGGCGTCACCCTCAGGCTCCGCCTCCTCCCGGACCGTGGGAACCTCGGGGGCTGGTTTCCCGTGCCCCCTGCCCTTCCTCTTCTTGGCGGTCCCCTGGGCCACTTTTTCAGGCTCCAGGGGCTCTTGACTACCCTGATTGGCTGCCATAGACCGGGTGGATACACATACCCACCCAGGCAGACCCAACATCTCCAAGTGAGACCTGTGTTCCACTTCCTTCCAAGGGGAATCCTCCAGGTCGTTACCTAGCAAACAATCAACAGGCATGGTTGGACTCACAGCTACTTTCCAGGAACCTGAGACCCCCCCCCCATTCAAAGGGAACCTGCGCCACTCTGCAGAGGCGCTCAGAGTTGTCTACCGCAACTACTTGGTGAAGTACCCGGGGATCAATCTGCTCTTCAGACACCAGGTGACTCCTCACTGTAGTCACACTGGCTCCTGTGTCTCTCAGAGCCTCCACCCTCTGTCCATTGATGGTCACCCATTGCCTGTACTTCTTAGTGTTATCAGGCACTAGGTTTCTCTGGACCATCTCACTGTCCCCTAGTGAGACAAGGGTCATTTCTGCTGGTTCCACCCACCTGAAACCAACTCCTCCCCAAGCGCTACACTGGCCAAACCCTGGGACGGTGCACCAGTGATTGCCGGTGTACTTTTGGGGCATTTGGGGTCGCCCCTCACATGACCCACCTGGTCACATGCATAGCACTTACGTGGGGGGCCACCTGCCACTGGTTTCCCTTTGGACAACCATGGCTTCTTTTCACTGGGGGGTTGGGAATCCTTACCCTGGGAATCAGTTTGGGGCCCTTTAGAGAACTCCCCCTGTTTGCCCTTACCCCCCCCTTTCTTCTGAGAGGGACCCTGCCCACCCTTGGCGTGGTCTCCCACATACCTCCTTTGGACCCTGGTGCTCTCCCAGCGGTCCGCTTCCTGTGCAAGCTTCCTGGGGTCAGTCAGCTTGCTGTCAATGAGGTGCTGGCGCAGCTCTAGAAAACATAAACTGTACAAGTGCTCCCAAGCAATTAAATTGTAAAGCCCCTCATACGTGTTTACCTTACTGCCCTTCACCCAACCATCCAGTGACCTGCAAAAAGAATCAACACATTCCAACCATGTTTGGGATTCCTTTCTCTTGTAGGATCTAAACTTCTCCTTGTACTGCTCAGGGGTGAGACCATACCTGGTAAGTAAGGCCTCCTTCATGACAGGGTAGGTGAGATCCTGAGCATCCCCTAAGGCTGTCAGTGTGTCCCTCCCCTCTGCCTCAAAATGCTTCCACAGGGCTGCCCCCCAATGAGCTTCAGGGACCAGGTTCATGTGGAGAGCTGACTCATAACCCTTGAACCACAAGTAGATATCATCATCCCTCTTATAATCCCTCACAAGGTCTTTTGGGATGTGTACCCTTCTCTCAGGCTGCACTGTAGGATTGCTGCCACCATCCCTACTGGGCTGACTCCTCTGATCTATCTCTTTTAAACTGAGCTCATGAGCCATTGCTAACTTCCTTTCCTCAATGGCCAGCCTTCTCTGTTCCATCTCTAGACTGAGCTTTTTCAACTCCAATTGGTACTCCCTCTCTGCCTGTCTGTCCTGTAACTCTTCAGGTGTCAGACCCTTGGAGGATACACTGCTACTTGCCCTAGAGACTCTTTCCCTGGGAATAACAGGTCCCCCCACTATACCATTATGTACTGATTGCTCTCCCTCCTCATCCTCATCCTCCTCCTCATCCTCAGTGTGCCCTCCAGTGCTTCTGGTTGTCACCCAGGCCCTCAGCGCCTTTTTCAGCTCATCCTTCTTGGAAGAGCTCTTAATGGGACAACCAAAATATTTACAAAACTGCTTTAGCTGAGCCTTGTTATAACTATCCAATTGCTTCAGGTCAAAAACAGCTTCAACTGATGCATCTCCAAGTAGAGACATGATAAAAGGTTAAAAGAGTGCAAAGTTCCAAATGCAGAAAAGCAAGTTCTCAAATGAAGTTCCAGAAAAGTCAATCACCGGATCAGCGAAAAAAGAAACTGAATGCAGAGCAAAAACAGTCCAAATAGAAAAAAAAATAAAAATCACAAGACTAGTAGTATGTGGTCACGTAGTGGTCTGAACTCAAACAGTAGTGTACACTTAATTACTGTATGTCAAGCACAAATACAAGTCCAAATCCCAACCGCTGATCACCAATGTTAGAAATGGGGTCTTTGGTTGACAGTCAGGTTACCCCCTGTTCAAGCAAAGACCCTCACTCTAGTCAGGGTAAAAGAGAATCACCCTCAGCTAACCCCTGATTACCCCCTTGGTAGCTTGGCAGAGCAGTAGGCTTAACCTCAGAGTGCTAGGTGTAAAGTATTTGTACCAACACACACAGTAACTTAATGAAAACACTACAAAATGACACAACACAGGTTTAGAAAAATAGGAAATATTTATCTAAACAAAACAAGACCAAAACGACAAAAATCCACCATACACAAGTCAAGTTATTAATTAAAAATCAAAAAGAGTCTTTAAGTAGTTTTAAAAACACACTAGCGCTGCTAGAGTGAAAATGTACCTGGTGCGCGTCAAAAATAACCACGCACGGGCGGGTGTGCGTCAAAAATAACTCCGCACGGCGGTACGCGAGTCGAAAATCCAGCCGCACGATGATCCGAAAATCCCGCCGCGCAGGTTGCGATCTCCCAGCCTCCGTCAGCGATGCTGCGTGTCGTTTCTCCTGCTCCGTGCTTCGATTTTTCGGTCGCGTTTCCTGCGAGCATCGTTTCTCAGCTGCGGAGCCGGCGGCACGTCGTTTTTTCAGCCGCAGATCGGATTCGCGTCAATCTTTTCCCCGCACGGCGCTCTGTGCGTGGATTTTCTTGTCTTTAGGCTGCCAGCTTCTCCTTTCAGGGTCCCAGGAACTGGATGGGCACCACAGGGCAGAGTAGGAGTCTCTCCAGAGACTCCAGGTGCTGGCAGAGAGAAGTCATTGCTGTCCCTGAGACTTCAAACAACAGGAGGCAAGCTCTAGATCAAGCCCTTGGAGATTTCTTCTCAAGATGGAAGGCACACAAAGTCCAGTCTTTGCCCTCTTACTCTGGCAGAAGCAGCAACTGCAGGATAGCTCCACAAAGCACAGTCACAGGCAGGGCAGCTCTTCTTCCTCAGCTATTCAGCTCTTCTCCAGGCAGAGGTTCCTCTTGGTTCCAGAAGTGTTTCTCAAGTCTGTAGATTTGGGTGCCCTTCTTATACCCATTTTAGTCTTTGAAGTCACCTTTCTTCAAAGGGGACTCACACCTACTTGTGAAATCCTGCCTTGCCCAGGCAAGGCCTCAGACACACACCAGGGGTTTGGAGCCGGCATTGTTAGAGGCAGGCACAGTCCTTTCAGATGAGAGTGACCACTCCACCCCTCCCTCCTAGCAGAGATGGCTAATCAGGAAATGCAGGTTACACCCCAGCTCCCTTTGTGTCACTGTCTGGTGTGAGGTGAAAAACAACCAACTGTCAAACTGACCCAGACAGGGAATCCACAAACAAGGCAGAGTCACAGAATGGTTTAAGCAAGAAAATGCTCACTTTCTAAAAGTGGCATTTTCAAACGCACAATCTTAAAATCAACTTTACTAAAAGATGTATTTTTAAATTGTGAGTTCAGGGACCCCAAACTCCACATGTCCATCTACTCCCTAGGGGAATCTACACTTTAATCATATTTAAAGGTAGCCCCCATATTATCCTATGAGAGAGACAGGCTTTGCAACAGTGAAAAACGAAATTGGCAGTATTTCACTGTCAGGACATATAAACCACATTACTATATGTCCTACCTTATCCATACACTGCACCCTGCCCTTGGGGCTACCTAGGGCCTACCTTAGGGGTGCCTTACATGTAGGAAAAGGGAAGGTTTAGGCCTGGCAAGTGGGTACACTTGCCAAGTCGAATTTACAGAGTAAAAATACACACACAGACACTGCAGTGGCAGGTCTGAGACATGATTACAGAGCTACTTATGTGGGTGGCACAACCAGTGCTGCAGGCCCACTAGTAGTATTTGATTTACAGGCCCTGGGCACCTCTAGTGCACTTTACTAGGGACTTAACAGTAAAACAAATATGACAATCATGGAGAACCAATTACGTACACATTTTAAACAGGAGCACTTGCACTTTAGCACTGGTTAGCAGTGGTAAAGTGCCCAGAGTAACAAAAACAATAAAATCAGAGTCCAGCACACACCAACAACCTGGGGAACAGAGGCAAAAGGTTAAGGGAGACCACGCCAAGGATGAAAAGTCTAACACGTGTCCCCCCCAGCTAAAAGTGGGAAGCAACTACCCAACCTCATGGGAGTTCTCATCACTAAGGCGGAAGAACCTGGACAGACCATCAGCATTGGCGTGCTCTGTACCAGGACGATGTTCCACCGTAAAGTCCATCCCCTGTAGGGAAATGGACCACCTCAACAGTTTTGGATTCTCACCCCTCATCTGCATTAACCATCTGAGGGGCCTGTGGTCGGTCTGAACTCGGAAGTGAGTCCCAAACAAGTAGGGTCTTAGCTTCTTCAGTGCCCAGACCACAGCAAACGCTTCGCGTTCTATGGCACTCCACCTACGTTCCCTGGGTAGTAACCTCCTGCTAATGAAGGCTACGGGTTGATCTAGGCCCTCTTCATTAAGCTGTGAGAGTACTGCTCCAATACCATGCTCTGAGGCGTCTGTTTGCACAACAAACTCCTTGGAGTAGTCAGGTGCCTGCAGCACAGGTGCTGTGCACATGGCAGCCTTCAGGGCATCAAAAGCGTTCTGGCAAGCCTCTGTCCAGATCACTTTCTTGGGTTGCTTCTTGGAAGTCAACTCAGTTAAGGGGGTAACAATGGTACCATATCCCTTAACAAACCTCCGGTAATATCCTGTGAGACCTAAAAAGGCTCTCACTTCAGTCTGGGTCTTGGGAGGCTCCCAAGCCAGAATCGTGTCAATCTTAGGCTGTAGGGGTGCCACCTGGCCACTCCCCACCTGGTGTCCTAAGTACACCACAGAACCCTGCCCTATTTGGCACTTGCTCGCCTTAATAGTGAGGCCTGCCTTCTGCAGGGCCTCTAACACTCTCCAGAGGTGTTGCAGGTGTTCCTCCCATGTGGAACTAAACACAGCAATGTCATCCAAGTAGGCGGCACTGAACTCATCCAGTCCTGCCAACACCTGGTTGACCAACCTCTGAAAGGTGGCAGGGGCGTTCTTCATCCCAAAGGGCATTACATTGAAGTGGAAGTGCCCATCTGGGGTAGAGAATGCTGACCTCTCCTTTGCCCCCTCAGTTAAGGCAATCTGCCAGTACCCAGATGTTAAATCAAACGTACTGAGGTACTTGGCAGCTCCTAACCGATCAATGAGCTCATCAGCTCGGGGGATGGGGTGTGCGTCAGTCTTGCTGACCGCATTGAGACCCCGGTAGTCCACACAGAACCTAAGTTCTGGAGTGGCACCAGGAGCAGCAGCCTTTGGGACCAAGACCACTGGGCTGGCCCAAGGACTGCTGGAGTGCTCAATAACCCCTAGGGTTAACATTTTGGAGACTTCCTCCTTAATGCAAGCCCTGACCCTGTCAGTCACTCTGTAAACCTTATGTTTAACAGGTGTACTGTCCCCAGTGTCCACATCATGTGTGCACAGGTGCGTGACTCCTGGGATCAGGGAAAACAGCGAGGCGAACTGTCCCAGCACGTGGCGACAGTCCCTCTGCTGTTCCTCAGTCAGGGAGGGGGAGAGGATCACTCCCTCCACAGACCCATCTTTCTCTCCTGCAGACAGGAGGTCAGGAAGAGGCTCACTCTCTTCCTCCACCCCGTCATCTGTCGCTAGGAGCATGGATAGCTCAGTTCGCTCAAAGTGTGGTTTGAGGCGGTTGACATGTAGGACCCTCAAAGGGTTTCTGGGGGATTGCAAGTCTACCAGATAGGTGACCTCGCTCTTTCTTTCCACCACCTCAAAAGGCCCAGTCCACTTATCTTGGAGAGCCCAAGGCTCCACTGGTGCCATGACCCACACTTTTTGTCCAGGCTGAAACTCAACCAGAGTGGCGTTCTGGTCGTACCACCGTTTCATATCCTCCTGGCTTGCTTCCAGGTTCTCCTGAGCGAGACTCCTGAAGCGGGCAGTCTGGTTTCTTAGTGCCAGCATGTAGCTAAATACATCCTGGGGTGGTTTACTAGGAGCTTTCTCCAAAGCCTCCTTCACCAGACTGAGCGGTCCCCTCACAGGGTGGCCATAGATGAGCTCAAAGGGGCTAAAGCCAAGTCCCTTTTGAGGCACCTCCCTGTAAGCGAACAGAAGGCATGGCAAGAGAACGTCCCACTTACGCCTCAAGGGCTCTGACAGGCCCTGAATCATGCCTTTCAAGGTGCGGTTGAATCTCTCAACCAGACCATTACTTTGGGGGGTGGTAAGGGGTGGTGAACTTGTAGGTTACCCCACACACCTTCCACAGAGACTTCATATAAGTGGATTTGAAGTTTGTACCTCTATCAGATACCACCTCCTTGGGGAACCCATGCGGGTAAAAAGCCCCATCAAGGCACGTCCCACCACGGGGGCAGTGACCGTCCTTAGAGGAATGGCTTCTGGGTACCGTGTGGCATGGTCCACCAAGACCAGGATGAACCTGTTGCCCATGGCTGTCTTGGGATCCAGAGGCCCCACAATGTCAATTCCTACCCTTCCAAAGGGAGTACTGACTACAGGTAAAGGTTGGAGGGGAGCTTTGCATTTCCCCCACTCTTGCCACTTGCCTGACAAGTCTGACAAGACCTACAATAAGCAGCTGACTGCTTGTGCATCAAGGGCCAGTAAAAGTGGGAGACAAGCCTCTTATAGGTCTTGTCCTGCCCTAGATGTCCTGCCAAAGGCACATCATGAGCCAAACCCAGTAGGAAGGCCCTGAAGCACTGGGGTACCACCAGCATACGGGCTGACCCAGGCTCAGGAACCTTAGGCTCACTGTACAGGAGGCCATCCTCCCAATAAATCAGGTGAGTACCTGGCGCCTCGCCAGCCGCCTGGGCTGCAGCCTGCTGCCGCAGCCCCTCAAGAGTAGGGCACTCCTTCTGCGCTGTGCAGAATGCTTCCCTGGTGGGTCCCCCTTCCTGCTGCCACTGCGACAGCTCAGGGACCTCTCCCAGTTCAGCCACCTGCACCCCTGTAGGTTCCAGGGCGTCACCCTCAGGCTCCGCCTCCTCTCGGACCGTGGGAACCTCGGGGGCTGGTTTCCCGTGCCCCCTGCCCTTCCTCTTCTTGGCGGTCCCCTGGGCCACTTTTTCAGGCTCCAGGGGCTCTTGACTACCCTGATTGGCTGCCATAGACCGGGTGGATACACATACCCACCCAGGCAGACCCAACATCTCCAAGTGAGACCTGTGTTCCACTTCCTTCCAAGGGGAATCCTCCAGGTCGTTACCTAGCAAACAATCAACAGGCATGGTTGGACTCACAGCTACTTTCCAGGAACCTGAGACCCCCCCCCCCATTCAAAGGGAACCTGCGCCACTCTGCAGAGGCGCTCAGAGTTGTCTACCGCAACTACTTGGTGAAGTACCCGGGGATCAATCTGCTCTTCAGACACCAGGTGACTCCTCACTGTAGTCACACTGGCTCCTGTGTCTCTCAGAGCCTCCACCCTCTGTCCATTGATGGTCACCCATTGCCTGTACTTCTTAGTGTTATCAGGCACTAGGTTTCTCTGGACCATCTCACTGTCCCCTAGTGAGACAAGGGTCATTTCTGCTGGTTCCACCCACCTGAAACCAACTCCTCCCCAAGCGCTACACTGGCCAAACCCTGGGACGGTGCACCAGTGATTGCCGGTGTACTTTTGGGGCATTTGGGGTCGCCCCTCACATGACCCACCTGGTCACATGCATAGCACTTACGTGGGGGGCCACCTGCCACTGGTTTCCCTTTGGACAACCATGGCTTCTTTTCACTGGGGGGTTGGGAATCCTTACCCTGGGAATCAGTTTGGGGCCCTTTAGAGAACTCCCCCTGTTTGCCCTTACCCCCCCTTTCTTCTGAGAGGGACCCTGCCCACCCTTGGCGTGGTCTCCCACATACCTCCTTTGGACCCTGGTGCTCTCCCAGCGGTCCGCTTCCTGTGCAAGCTTCCTGGGGTCAGTCAGCTTGCTGTCAATGAGGTGCTGGCGCAGCTCTAGAAAACATAAACTGTACAAGTGCTCCCAAGCAATTAAATTGTAAAGCCCCTCATACGTGTTTACCTTACTGCCCTTCACCCAACCATCCAGTGACCTGCAAAAAGAATCAACACATTCCAACCATGTTTGGGATTCCTTTCTCTTGTAGGATCTAAACTTCTCCTTGTACTGCTCAGGGGTGAGACCATACCTGGTAAGTAAGGCCTCCTTCATGACAGGGTAGGTGAGATCCTGAGCATCCCCTAAGGCTGTCAGTGTGTCCCTCCCCTCTGCCTCAAAATGCTTCCACAGGGCTGCCCCCCAATGAGCTTCAGGGACCAGGTTCATGTGGAGAGCTGACTCATAACCCTTGAACCACAAGTAGATATCATCATCCCTCTTATAATCCCTCACAAGGTCTTTTGGGATGTGTACCCTTCTCTCAGGCTGCACTGTAGGATTGCTGCCACCATCCCTACTGGGCTGACTCCTCTGATCTATCTCTTTTAAACTGAGCTCATGAGCCATTGCTAACTTCCTTTCCTCAATGGCCAGCCTTCTCTGTTCCATCTCTAGACTGAGCTTTTTCAACTCCAATTGGTACTCCCTCTCTGCCTGTCTGTCCTGTAACTCTTCAGGTGTCAGACCCTTGGAGGATACACTGCTACTTGCCCTAGAGACTCTTTCCCTGGGAATAACAGGTCCCCCCACTATACCATTATGTACTGATTGCTCTCCCTCCTCATCCTCATCCTCCTCCTCATCCTCAGTGTGCCCTCCAGTGCTTCTGGTTGTCACCCAGGCCCTCAGCGCCTTTTTCAGCTCATCCTTCTTGGAAGAGCTCTTAATGGGACAACCAAAATATTTACAAAACTGCTTTAGCTGAGCCTTGTTATAACTATCCAATTGCTTCAGGTCAAAAACAGCTTCAACTGATGCATCTCCAAGTAGAGACATGATAAAAGGTTAAAAGAGTGCAAAGTTCCAAATGCAGAAAAGCAAGTTCTCAAATGAAGTTCCAGAAAAGTCAATCACCGGATCAGCGAAAAAAGAAACTGAATGCAGAGCAAAAACAGTCCAAATAGAAAAAAAAAAAAAAATCACAAGACTAGTAGTATGTGGTCACGTAGTGGTCTGAACTCAAACAGTAGTGTACACTTAATTACTGTATGTCAAGCACAAATACAAGTCCAAATCCCAACCGCTGATCACCAATGTTAGAAATGGGGTCTTTGGTTGACAGTCAGGTTACCCCCTGTTCAAGCAAAGACCCTCACTCTAGTCAGGGTAAAAGAGAATCACCCTCAGCTAACCCCTGATTACCCCCTTGGTAGCTTGGCAGAGCAGTAGGCTTAACCTCAGAGTGCTAGGTGTAAAGTATTTGTACCAACACACACAGTAACTTAATGAAAACACTACAAAATGACACAACACAGGTTTAGAAAAATAGGAAATATTTATCTAAACAAAACAAGACCAAAACGACAAAAATCCACCATACACAAGTCAAGTTATTAATTAAAAATCAAAAAGAGTCTTTAAGTAGTTTTAAAAACACACTAGCGCTGCTAGAGTGAAAATGTACCTGGTGCGCGTCAAAAATAACCACGCACGGGCGGGTGTGCGTCAAAAATAACTCCGCACGGCGGTACGCGAGTCGAAAATCCAGCCGCACGATGATCCGAAAATCCCGCCGCGCAGGTTGCGATCTCCCAGCCTCCGTCAGCGATGCTGCGTGTCGTTTCTCCTGCTCCGTGCTTCGATTTTTCGGTCGCGTTTCCTGCGAGCATCGTTTCTCAGCTGCGGAGCCGGCGGCACGTCGTTTTTTCAGCCGCAGATCGGATTCGCGTCAATCTTTTCCCCGCACGGCGCTCTGTGCGTGGATTTTCTTGTCTTTAGGCTGCCAGCTTCTCCTTTCAGGGTCCCAAGAACTGGATGGGCACCACAGGGCAGAGTAGGAGTCTCTCCAGAGACTCCAGGTGCTGGCAGAGAGAAGTCATTGCTGTCCCTGAGACTTCAAACAACAGGAGGCAAGCTCTAGATCAAGCCCTTGGAGATTTCTTCTCAAGATGGAAGGCACACAAAGTCCAGTCTTTGCCCTCTTACTCTGGCAGAAGCAGCAACTGCAGGATAGCTCCACAAAGCACAGTCACAGGCAGGGCAGCTCTTCTTCCTCAGCTATTCAGCTCTTCTCCAGGCAGAGGTTCCTCTTGGTTCCAGAAGTGTTTCTCAAGTCTGTAGATTTGGGTGCCCTTCTTATACCCATTTTAGTCTTTGAAGTCACCTTTCTTCAAAGGGGACTCACACCTACTTGTGAAATCCTGCCTTGCCCAGGCAAGGCCTCAGACACACACCAGGGGTTTGGAGCCGGCATTGTTAGAGGCAGGCACAGTCCTTTCAGATGAGAGTGACCACTCCACCCCTCCCTCCTAGCAGAGATGGCTAATCAGGAAATGCAGGTTACACCCCAGCTCCCTTTGTGTCACTGTCTGGTGTGAGGTGAAAAACAACCAACTGTCAAACTGACCCAGACAGGGAATCCACAAACAAGGCAGAGTCACAGAATGGTTTAAGCAAGAAAATGCTCACTTTCTAAAAGTGGCATTTTCAAACGCACAATCTTAAAATCAACTTTACTAAAAGATGTATTTTTAAATTGTGAGTTCAGGGACCCCAAACTCCACATGTCCATCTACTCCCTAGGGGAATCTACACTTTAATCATATTTAAAGGTAGCCCCCATATTATCCTATGAGAGAGACAGGCTTTGCAACAGTGAAAAACGAAATTGGCAGTATTTCACTGTCAGGACATATAAACCACATTACTATATGTCCTACCTTATCCATACACTGCACCCTGCCCTTGGGGCTACCTAGGGCCTACCTTAGGGGTGCCTTACATGTAGGAAAAGGGAAGGTTTAGGCCTGGCAAGTGGGTACACTTGCCAAGTCGAATTTACAGAGTAAAAATACACACACAGACACTGCAGTGGCAGGTCTGAGACATGATTACAGAGCTACTTATGTGGGTGGCACAACCAGTGCTGCAGGCCCACTAGTAGTATTTGATTTACAGGCCCTGGGCACCTCTAGTGCACTTTACTAGGGACTTAACAGTAAAACAAATATGACAATCATGGAGAACCAATTACGTACACATTTTAAACAGGAGCACTTGCACTTTAGCACTGGTTAGCAGTGGTAAAGTGCCCAGAGTAACAAAAACAATAAAATCAGAGTCCAGCACACACCAACAACCTGGGGAACAGAGGCAAAAGGTTAAGGGAGACCACGCCAAGGATGAAAAGTCTAACACGTGTCCCCCCCAGCTAAAAGTGGGAAGCAACTACCCAACCTCATGGGAGTTCTCATCACTAAGGCGGAAGAACCTGGACAGACCATCAGCATTGGCGTGCTCTGTACCAGGACGATGTTCCACCGTAAAGTCCATCCCCTGTAGGGAAATGGACCACCTCAACAGTTTTGGATTCTCACCCCTCATCTGCATTAACCATCTGAGGGGCCTGTGGTCGGTCTGAACTCGGAAGTGAGTCCCAAACAAGTAGGGTCTTAGCTTCTTCAGTGCCCAGACCACAGCAAACGCTTCGCGTTCTATGGCACTCCACCTACGTTCCCTGGGTAGTAACCTCCTGCTAATGAAGGCTACGGGTTGATCTAGGCCCTCTTCATTAAGCTGTGAGAGTACTGCTCCAATACCATGCTCTGAGGCGTCTGTTTGCACAACAAACTCCTTGGAGTAGTCAGGTGCCTGCAGCACAGGTGCTGTGCACATGGCAGCCTTCAGGGCATCAAAAGCGTTCTGGCAAGCCTCTGTCCAGATCACTTTCTTGGGTTGCTTCTTGGAAGTCAACTCAGTTAAGGGGGTAACAATGGTACCATATCCCTTAACAAACCTCCGGTAATATCCTGTGAGACCTAAAAAGGCTCTCACTTCAGTCTGGGTCTTGGGAGGCTCCCAAGCCAGAATCGTGTCAATCTTAGGCTGTAGGGGTGCCACCTGGCCACTCCCCACCTGGTGTCCTAAGTACACCACAGAACCCTGCCCTATTTGGCACTTGCTCGCCTTAATAGTGAGGCCTGCCTTCTGCAGGGCCTCTAACACTCTCCAGAGGTGTTGCAGGTGTTCCTCCCATGTGGAACTAAACACAGCAATGTCATCCAAGTAGGCGGCACTGAACTCATCCAGTCCTGCCAACACCTGGTTGACCAACCTCTGAAAGGTGGCAGGGGCGTTCTTCATCCCAAAGGGCATCACATTGAAGTGGAAGTGCCCATCTGGGGTAGAGAATGCTGACCTCTCCTTTGCCCCCTCAGTTAAGGCAATCTGCCAGTACCCAGATGTTAAATCAAACGTACTGAGGTACTTGGCAGCTCCTAACCGATCAATGAGCTCATCAGCTCGGGGGATGGGGTGTGCGTCAGTCTTGCTGACCGCATTCAGACCCCGGTAGTCCACACAGAACCTAAGTTCTGGAGTGGCACCAGGAGCAGCAGCCTTTGGGACCAAGACCACTGGGCTGGCCCAAGGACTGCTGGAGTGCTCAATAACCCCTAGGGTTAACATTTTGGAGACTTCCTCCTTAATGCAAGCCCTGACCCTGTCAGTCACTCTGCAAACCTTATGTTTAACAGGTGTACTGTCCCCAGTGTCCACATCATGTGTGCACAGGTGCGTGACTCCTGGGATCAGGGAAAACAGCGAGGCGAACTGTCCCAGCACGTGGCGACAGTCCCTCTGCTGTTCCTCAGTCAGGGAGGGGGAGAGGATCACTCCCTCCACAGACCCATCTTTCTCTCCTGCAGACAGGAGGTCAGGAAGAGGCTCACTCTCTTCCTCCACCCCGTCATCTGTCGCTAGGAGCATGGATAGCTCAGTTCGCTCAAAGTGTGGTTTGAGGCGGTTGACATGTAGGACCCTCAAAGGGTTTCTGGGGGATTGCAAGTCTACCAGATAGGTGACCTCGCTCTTTCTTTCCACCACCTCAAAAGGCCCAGTCCACTTATCTTGGAGAGCCCAAGGCTCCACTGGTGCCATGACCCACACTTTTTGTCCAGGCTGAAACTCAACCAGAGTGGCGTTCTGGTCGTACCACCGTTTCATATCCTCCTGGCTTGCTTCCAGGTTCTCCTGAGCGAGACTCCTGAAGCGGGCAGTCTGGTTTCTTAGTGCCAGCATGTAGCTAAATACATCCTGGGGTGGTTTACTAGGAGCTTTCTCCAAAGCCTCCTTCACCAGACTGAGCGGTCCCCTCACAGGGTGGCCATAGATGAGCTCAAAGGGGCTAAAGCCAAGTCCCTTTTGAGGCACCTCCCTGTAAGCGAACAGAAGGCATGGCAAGAGAACGTCCCACTTACGCCTCAAGGGCTCTGACAGGCCCTGAATCATGCCTTTCAAGGTGCGGTTGAATCTCTCAACCAGACCATTACTTTGGGGGGTGGTAAGGGGTGGTGAACTTGTAGGTTACCCCACACACCTTCCACAGAGACTTCATATAAGTGGATTTGAAGTTTGTACCTCTATCAGATACCACCTCCTTGGGGAACCCATGCGGGTAAAAAGCCCCATCAAGGCACGTCCCACCACGGGGGCAGTGACCGTCCTTAGAGGAATGGCTTCTGGGTACCGTGTGGCATGGTCCACCAAGACCAGGATGAACCTGTTGCCCATGGCTGTCTTGGGATCCAGAGGCCCCACAATGTCAATTCCTACCCTTCCAAAGGGAGTACTGACTACAGGTAAAGGTTGGAGGGGAGCTTTGCATTTCCCCCACTCTTGCCACTTGCCTGACAAGTCTGACAAGACCTACAATAAGCAGCTGACTGCTTGTGCATCAAGGGCCAGTAAAAGTGGGAGACAAGCCTCTTATAGGTCTTGTCCTGCCCTAGATGTCCTGCCAAAGGCACATCATGAGCCAAACCCAGTAGGAAGGCCCTGAAGCACTGGGGTACCACCAGCATACGGGCTGACCCAGGCTCAGGAACCTTAGGCTCACTGTACAGGAGGCCATCCTCCCAATAAATCAGGTGAGTACCTGGCGCCTCGCCAGCCGCCTGGGCTGCAGCCTGCTACCGCAGCCCCTCAAGAGTAGGGCACTCCTTCTGCGCTGTGCAGAATGCTTCCCTGGTGGGTCCCCCTTCCTGCTGCCACTGCGACAGCTCAGGGACCTCCCCCAGTTCAGCCACCTGCACCCCTGTAGGTTCCAGGGCGTCACCCTCAGGCTCCGCCTCCTCCCGGACCGTGGGAACCTCGGGGGCTGGTTTCCCGTGCCCCCTGCCCTTCCTCTTCTTGGCGGTCCCCTGGGCCACTTTTTCAGGCTCCAGGGGCTCTTGACTACCCTGATTGGCTGCCATAGACCGGGTGGATACACATACCCACCCAGGCAGACCCAACATCTCCAAGTGAGACCTGTGTTCCACTTCCTTCCAAGGGGAATCCTCCAGGTCGTTACCTAGCAAACAATCAACAGGCATGGTTGGACTCACAGCTACTTTCCAGGAACCTGAGACCCCCCCCCCATTCAAAGGGAACCTGCGCCACTCTGCAGAGGCGCTCAGAGTTGTCTACCGCAACTACTTGGTGAAGTACCCGGGGATCAATCTGCTCTTCAGACACCAGGTGACTCCTCACTGTAGTCACACTGGCTCCTGTGTCTCTCAGAGCCTCCACCCTCTGTCCATTGATGGTCACCCATTGCCTGTACTTCTTAGTGTTATCAGGCACTAGGTTTCTCTGGACCATCTCACTGTCCCCTAGTGAGACAAGGGTCATTTCTGCTGGTTCCACCCACCTGAAACCAACTCCTCCCCAAGCGCTACACTGGCCAAACCCTGGGACGGTGCACCAGTGATTGCCGGTGTACTTTTGGGGCATTTGGGGTCGCCCCTCACATGACCCACCTGGTCACATGCATAGCACTTACGTGGGGGGCCACCTGCCACTGGTTTCCCTTTGGACAACCATGGCTTCTTTTCACTGGGGGGTTGGGAATCCTTACCCTGGGAATCAGTTTGGGGCCCTTTAGAGAACTCCCCCTGTTTGCCCTTACCCCCCCCTTTCTTCTGAGAGGGACCCTGCCCACCCTTGGCGTGGTCTCCCACATACCTCCTTTGGACCCTGGTGCTCTCCCAGCGGTCCGCTTCCTGTGCAAGCTTCCTGGGGTCAGTCAGCTTGCTGTCAATGAGGTGCTGGCGCAGCTCTAGAAAACATAAACTGTACAAGTGCTCCCAAGCAATTAAATTGTAAAGCCCCTCATACGTGTTTACCTTACTGCCCTTCACCCAACCATCCAGTGACCTGCAAAAAGAATCAACACATTCCAACCATGTTTGGGATTCCTTTCTCTTGTAGGATCTAAACTTCTCCTTGTACTGCTCAGGGGTGAGACCATACCTGGTAAGTAAGGCCTCCTTCATGACAGGGTAGGTGAGATCCTGAGCATCCCCTAAGGCTGTCAGTGTGTCCCTCCCCTCTGCCTCAAAATGCTTCCACAGGGCTGCCCCCCAATGAGCTTCAGGGACCAGGTTCATGTGGAGAGCTGACTCATAACCCTTGAACCACAAGTAGATATCATCATCCCTCTTATAATCCCTCACAAGGTCTTTTGGGATGTGTACCCTTCTCTCAGGCTGCACTGTAGGATTGCTGCCACCATCCCTACTGGGCTGACTCCTCTGATCTATCTCTTTTAAACTGAGCTCATGAGCCATTGCTAACTTCCTTTCCTCAATGGCCAGCCTTCTCTGTTCCATCTCTAGACTGAGCTTTTTCAACTCCAATTGGTACTCCCTCTCTGCCTGTCTGTCCTGTAACTCTTCAGGTGTCAGACCCTTGGAGGATACACTGCTACTTGCCCTAGAGACTCTTTCCCTGGGAATAACAGGTCCCCCCACTATACCATTATGTACTGATTGCTCTCCCTCCTCATCCTCATCCTCCTCCTCATCCTCAGTGTGCCCTCCAGTGCTTCTGGTTGTCACCCAGGCCCTCAGCGCCTTTTTCAGCTCATCCTTCTTGGAAGAGCTCTTAATGGGACAACCAAAATATTTACAAAACTGCTTTAGCTGAGCCTTGTTATAACTATCCAATTGCTTCAGGTCAAAAACAGCTTCAACTGATGCATCTCCAAGTAGAGACATGATAAAAGGTTAAAAGAGTGCAAAGTTCCAAATGCAGAAAAGCAAGTTCTCAAATGAAGTTCCAGAAAAGTCAATCACCGGATCAGCGAAAAAAGAAACTGAATGCAGAGCAAAAACAGTCCAAATAGAAAATAAAATAAAAATCACAAGACTAGTAGTATGTGGTCACGTAGTGGTCTGAACTCAAACAGTAGTGTACACTTAATTACTGTATGTCAAGCACAAATACAAGTCCAAATCCCAACCGCTGATCACCAATGTTAGAAATGGGGTCTTTGGTTGACAGTCAGGTTACCCCCTGTTCAAGCAAAGACCCTCACTCTAGTCAGGGTAAAAGAGAATCACCCTCAGCTAACCCCTGATTACCCCCTTGGTAGCTTGGCAGAGCAGTAGGCTTAACCTCAGAGTGCTAGGTGTAAAGTATTTGTACCAACACACACAGTAACTTAATGAAAACACTACAAAATGACACAACACAGGTTTAGAAAAATAGGAAATATTTATCTAAACAAAACAAGACCAAAACGACAAAAATCCACCATACACAAGTCAAGTTATTAATTAAAAATCAAAAAGAGTCTTTAAGTAGTTTTAAAAACACACTAGCGCTGCTAGAGTGAAAATGTACCTGGTGCGCGTCAAAAATAACCCCGCACGGGCGGGTGTGCGTCAAAAATAACTCCGCACGGCGGTACGCGAGTCGAAAATCCAGCCGCACGATGATCCGAAAATCCCGCCGCGCAGGTTGCGATCTCCCAGCCTCCGTCAGCGATGCTGCGTGTCGTTTCTCCTGCTCCGTGCTTCGATTTTTCGGTCGCGTTTCCTGCGAGCATCGTTTCTCAGCTGCGGAGCCGGCGGCACGTCGTTTTTTCAGCCGCAGATCGGATTCGCGTCAATCTTTTCCCCGCACGGCGCTCTGTGCGTGGATTTTCTTGTCTTTAGGCTGCCAGCTTCTCCTTTCAGGGTCCCAGGAACTGGATGGGCACCACAGGGCAGAGTAGGAGTCTCTCCAGAGACTCCAGGTGCTGGCAGAGAGAAGTCATTGCTGTCCCTGAGACTTCAAACAACAGGAGGCAAGCTCTAGATCAAGCCCTTGGAGATTTCTTCTCAAGATGGAAGGCACACAAAGTCCAGTCTTTGCCCTCTTACTCTGGCAGAAGCAGCAACTGCAGGATAGCTCCACAAAGCACAGTCACAGGCAGGGCAGCTCTTCTTCCTCAGCTATTCAGCTCTTCTCCAGGCAGAGGTTCCTCTTGGTTCCAGAAGTGTTTCTCAAGTCTGTAGATTTGGGTGCCCTTCTTATACCCATTTTAGTCTTTGAAGTCACCTTTCTTCAAAGGGGACTCACACCTACTTGTGAAATCCTGCCTTGCCCAGGCAAGGCCTCAGACACACACCAGGGGTTTGGAGCCGGCATTGTTAGAGGCAGGCACAGTCCTTTCAGATGAGAGTGACCACTCCACCCCTCCCTCCTAGCAGAGATGGCTAATCAGGAAATGCAGGTTACACCCCAGCTCCCTTTGTGTCACTGTCTGGTGTGAGGTGAAAAACAACCAACTGTCAAACTGACCCAGACAGGGAATCCACAAACAAGGCAGAGTCACAGAACGGTTTAAGCAAGAAAATGCTCACTTTCTAAAAGTGGCATTTTCAAACGCACAATCTTAAAATCAACTTTACTAAAAGATGTATTTTTAAATTGTGAGTTCAGGGACCCCAAACTCCACATGTCCATCTACTCCCTAGGGGAATCTACACTTTAATCATATTTAAAGGTAGCCCCCATATTATCCTATGAGAGAGACAGGCTTTGCAACAGTGAAAAACGAAATTGGCAGTATTTCACTGTCAGGACATATAAACCACATTACTATATGTCCTACCTTATCCATACACTGCACCCTGCCCTTGGGGCTACCTAGGGCCTACCTTAGGGGTGCCTTACATGTAGGAAAAGGGAAGGTTTAGGCTTGGCAAGTGGGTACACTTGCCAAGTCGAATTTACAGAGTAAAAATACACACACAGACACTGCAGTGGCAGGTCTGAGACATGATTACAGAGCTACTTATGTGGGTGGCACAACCAGTGCTGCAGGCCCACTAGTAGTATTTGATTTACAGGCCCTGGGCACCTCTAGTGCACTTTACTAGGGACTTAACAGTAAAACAAATATGCCAATCATGGAGAACCAATTACGTACACATTTTAAACAGGAGCACTTGCACTTTAGCACTGGTTAGCAGTGGTAAAGTGCCCAGAGTAACAAAAACAATAAAATCAGAGTCCAGCACACACCAACAACCTGGGGAACAGAGGCAAAAAGTTAAGGGAGACCACGCCAAGGATGAAAAGTCTAACACAGACCCCGCTGTCTGGCCCAACCTTCTAACAATCTCCTCCCCAACTCACCTGCTGATGGTTCATACCCCAATACAGTTTCCCAAAAAAGGCCAAACCTGCCAGGTTATCTGCAATCATCACAGATGACAAACCTTTCTCAACCACAACCATAATGAATTTCAACACATCCTCTCTACGCAAATGCTCTCCTTGCTCAATTCTCCTTCTCCATGCACCTGTCACCCTGAACTCATTCCAGGCCTGATGATATGCAAACCACAGACTCAGACAAGGAACCCTTGAGACGCTGCATCAACCTTCCTCTCCAACTGTCTACAGGTACCCCTGAATTTGTGTCTTCTTAGCATCAGACCCAGGTGCAAGCCCATGGGATCTCTGCCATTGGGAATGAGAAAGAGCCTTGGCAATGCAATTGTCTGCTCCTGCAATGTTCCATGCCCCAAACTCCGCATTCAGCCACAAACATTCTAACACAAAACCTCCTAAGAGCTTTACTTTAGAACATGCCGATCCCTTGATGATTGTCTATTAACAATTTGCACCACTGACAGGTTATCCACATGAAAAAGCGCTTTCTTTTTTAAAACAAACTGACACCGGACACAAACTGCAACCACCAATGGAAAGAATTCCAGAAATGCAATGATACGACCACCCTTTCCCCCACTGATCAGGCCGTTCCTCCGTGCACCAATGTCCTTGCCACAAAATTCCAAAACCTGCCCGTCAGCTGCATCAGAAAACAATTCCAGAGATCACTCTACTTTGTCACTCATCTCTTGCATTGATATTTCATTGAAGTCCTGTAAAAAGGTTCACTATACCCTCAAATCTTCCTTTGCTCCCGCCTTCACCCTGTCTGTAAGATGTCAAAGCAAAGCTACTTACAAGGATAAACCCATTCTGAGAGAAAAAAGGGTCACCCTGCATTGATTGCTCTGCAAGCATAACAGAGGTCCCCAGCAACACCTGAATGTCCTTTACCTTAGCTTTGTCTTTTGCCAGCATCTCACTTAGCTGTCTCAACAATGTTATTCTCTTATCCTCTGGCAACATCACTTCCATTCTCACTGAATCCAGTTCGACTCCCAGGGAGATCAAAACCTCCACCCGTCCCAATTTGTTTCTGGAGCTATGGGAACTCCTGTGTCCTGCAACAAGTCCTGAAAGATTTTGGTGCTCCCACTAAGAAAAAATCATCCAAATAATGCATCATGGCTTGTGAATCTGTAACAATTAGAAACAACTGCTGGAGCATTGCACTGAACGCTTTGAACAATCAAGAAACATAAAAGCTCACGGGCAATGCTTTATCTACAAATGTACAGCCTGCAAATTGGATCCCAACAACTCAAAGTCATATGGGTGGACTGGCAACAGTCAGAAAGCTGCATTGATATCACATTTTGCCATCAGTGCACCTCTTCCCACCCTTCTTATCAAGGGTATCGCTGAGTCCACTGATGCATTGTGCACCCTGCTCCTCTCCCCAGGGATGAAGTCATTGCCAGACTGCCCCTCTGGCCATGAAAGTTGCTGAATCATCCTAACCTCCCTTGGCTCTTTCTTAAGTACCACCCCAATGGAAGAAATAATCAAATTTGGCAACAGCCATTCAGAAAAAGGGCTGGCAATTCATCCTTCACCAGTTTCTCTAATCAATTTGAGCCACATAAGCTCTTCATAGTGCAATTTAAATCCATACTCAAAACCTTGTAACAGGTGTCCTGCTTCGTCTGTCAGTGCACAGTAATGCATCCAATATCTCAAACAATCAATTTTAAGTGTACAGGACGTTTCCTATGTGTGGGCCACCTCTTCCTCTCCCTCTGCCAGTGTCACTGCTATTCTGCTACTAATCCCTACTGTTGTTCTGCCACTGATCCCCTTGGGCAACTCCTTGACTGTTCTCTTTCTGAGGGCCACATTGCAGAACGGGATGTCTCGGGAAGGTTTGTGTAGGAAACGGCAAAACATTCCCATTGCATGTCCACTTGTCAAATGCCCTGCATGTCCCTGATGCGTTTGCCGATCCTCTCCCACTTGACCTCAACCCCCCATGGTGGGATGATCATGAAAGGGCTTGTAATTCACAGACCACCTGCCAGTTGTATGTGTCATCGGGGATGACCTCGCTGGCGTTATTGTTTGCAAAAACAGCTCATCATCCAGTTGTTCCCAGGCACCGTCTGCATCATACGCTACTCTTTCTCTAAATTTGTTTGTCATACCTGATCCATGCCCAACCTCCAAATCTAATCTGTGCCTTGTACACCACATCCAAATAATTGAAAAAGGCTACACATCTGTCTGGAAAGTTTTCAAGTATACACTTGCGTTTATTGAAAAGGCCGACATCCAATTCTAAATGTTCACTGACACCCTGGGGTGCTTGGACAACTCATATTCTTCCTCTTTAGACACTTCTCTTGCCCTCACTTCTCTATGCTGCAACTTGAACATTTTGAGGTACTCACCTTTCCTAATTCTCTCCTTTGTGGCCATGGTAAGATGGGCTCCCAATGGTTTTATGATGCCTATGTATGGAAGCTTCCTATGTCTATTCTCTTTAATATTTTTTTGTCCCCTTCTTCTTTGCCCACCTTCGTGTCTCCTGCCTCTGACCCTTCCCCTTTGTCCTTATTTCCTATCATCATAACCTTGGCTTCCTCCCCATAGCCTGATCTTGGATGTATCCCGCCTCGCTATCCTGAACCCTGCTTCCTCCCCATTTTCCCCCATGCCCACTCCCACCGACTTACATCTTGGCTTCAGACCCAACATGCTAGTCCTACCTGGCTTCAATGTCATGACCCCCAAGCCGCAGTCTGCTGACCCGCCACTGTTCACTTCTTAGTTTGGACTCCAGATCTTTTGTCCTTCATTTCTTTTGCATGGCCTGTAAAACACCTACTGGTGCACCATCATCATCCCCCATGTAGCCATGACGTGAACCGTTGGGGGCCAACCACCACGCTGCAGCCTCCCTCAACTCACCCTCTTCCTATTCTTCCTCTTCATAATCCAACAGCTCATCCATGCCAACATCCACATCCTCATGCATACCTTTACTCATGCTTGGTTATTCTCCATCACCAATACCACCATCACCAGATTGTTCTCTTACTAGTCCATTACGGAGCGCCGTCTGATGCAAGGAGGCCTCTCTTAGCCTCCCCCCAAAACCAACAGTTTGGTCCCTCACTGTCCCGAAGCTGCCTGCAAAGGCATGTGCTCGGACTTCAGAGCGGGGTTGTTAAGCCATATTAAGTTCTCTCTGCTGCACACCTGCTCTGGCCAAGAGTCCATCGAAGTCTCCTACCTGTCCCATCTGGCCTAGCCCCACTAGGACTTTCTCTACCCTGTCATACACACCAGAATCCTTGTTAGGTACCCATTGCCACCTGCCATTGTTTGATCTCACAACACTGACTAGGCCTGCCCTGTTAAATGAGGTCTGAGCATCCTCTCTGGCATTTCTCGTAGCTGAGTCTGCACCCAGCTAGTCAGCCAAATGACCCTCGCTACTGCTCCCCCTAAAGAACCCAAGCACACCTTGCAACCCTTTAGCTCCAAGCCCCCCGCCCCCCACCCCCCTGGCCTGTCCCTGTACCAGCTGGCCTCCCCTACCGTGTTCCATGGCTCCAGTCTCCCTATATGCTGCAGCCCCATTAATGCCTAATTTGTGCCAGGCCGAAAATCCTTAATCCCCCCAACCAGCATGCCAGAGCCCCCCCAATACTGCATTCCCTGCAGGGGTGGCATCTCTCACAGCTTCACTGCATGCCCCTGGTAAGGCCTCCATAAATGGGCTGGGACAAGTTAGGTCCAAGATTGCGGCCGCAACCTCAGCTCCGACACCATCTAACAAATCCAAATTACGAACCTGCCTGCCACTGGATGACAATTCCAGTGGCAGGCACAGATCGCCACAAGCTCTGTCCCCCACCTGCATGTGCACCACCTCGCAGAGCCATGCAGGCTTCTCAATGCATTTCTCCTCAGCAAGTGACGCCACCCTGCTGCGTCCCAGCCCACCCAAAGGCCTACCTCCATTTTCTGGCGCCTCCCCCTCAGCACCAGAAGATCCAAGCGCGAGCTTGGTAAGTCCGACTCCATAACACTGCTGTTGTTCCTGGGCAGCACCACATGCACTGCAGAGCTGCCATGGCCTACCTTCGCTCTTGTGCCCTTTGTAACCATGGACACCGCCTGGTGAGGTCTCTCCACCCCAGAGGGTCCATGGTCTCCGCTTACACCCTGCTTACCTGGGTCTCTTGCTTGTGCTTGACTTTGCCCTTGGGCGGTGGGCAGGCCGTTATGGCTGCCGCCTGTCTGCCTGCCACCCTTCTTTGTGGCCTCGGCCGCCTGGATATACCGGCCTGGTCCAACACCCTGGGCAGTAACAGGTAGGACCGGCTCTCCACTTATAAGGTCAATAGTGCCTCAACTTTAGGCATTTATTTCGAAGTCTCCCCTAATCCAGAGGCACTAATTAAAATTTTGCCTGCCACTCCTGAAAAACCTTCCCTGCTCCTGCCAATGTGTAAATCTATCTGCCCTCACTACCCTAATTCTTCCCTACGCTGTACTCTAACACTCCTTTGCTACTTCTACCAATAATGTCTCTCCTCATCTCTGGACTGCACCACCCACCTGAAAACCCCGGGGCGCTGGCCTACGCTAACTAACCCCAAGGCCACATCCCGCCATTGTTTGCGGGGGCTCTATTCAGCCTCTGACCTATGAATGCCCGTGATTTATTGAATTGCCATTACATTGTGCAGATTGTATTGGTGGTAGCCAAGGTCTTTTGATTTTACTAAAATACTATTTATGAACAGAGCCTCCAGAATTTTGCGATTTTGTGGCCGCTGCATTTTTCGGGTAATTATTGATTTGCTGCGATTGCAACATAATCCATCATAATCTGCAGATTTTAACAATAAACATATTTTTAGCTCAAACAGATCAAACGTTACTGGGGGCCCCTTCCAGTGCTAAAACTATCCTTTAACATTTTTCCTCCTTTGTATTAGTGCTGAACAATGCAGCACAAAGTAGGAAAAACGTGGAGAAGTAAAAAGTTTTCTCCTTGTTACACCTTCCTTGAGGAGGGATACGACTTGGTGCAAATTCCTGTCTACAAATGTTTGTAGATCGGGATTTGTGTCAAAACCCATGGGTGGTTGCATGGGAACTCCATGTACCATCCATGTAATGTGATGATGCAAAATAAGGCTAAGTAGCAATTTTGCATTACTTTGGTAAACTATCCAAATCCTGATTTTCCTTAGAAAGTAAATTCCAGCATAACACTTGGAGTTTGGTTTGCATTACAAACATAATGCAAACCCAGAGCAAACCCAGTGCAAAGCATTAATAACTCTGGGCATTAGTGTACAGCAGCATGTACATCATAATTTCTACTCCTGTTGGGGCCGAGGAAGCGATGGTCCCACGGAAAGAAGTTGTGTTCTCATTTTTTGTTGTTGTAGGTTTTGATTATGCTTTGGAGCTGGATTCGTTTAAGTTGCTTCCCCTGCATACCTTCCTGAGCTGCAAAGTGTAGTGCACCTGTGCAGTTGCACCATGTTCTTCAGATGTGGAGTAGAGTGGGGGGTGCACCACAGTTGTCCTGTCTTAATTCACTGCTAATGTTTTAGGGAGTGGATGTATTTTAGGGTGTAGAGGAAAAAGTTCTTCAAGGTCTCTTTGGCTGTCACAGATTGTCAGGAGCAGCGCACCCTGGGTGGTGAGCAATTGGACCTTTGAGTTCCACAATCACCTTGAGACCACAAAATCAGTTCTACTAGTTCAAAACAGCTTGAAAATAAGAGAGACTGGTGTCGTTGAAGTTGAACGGCAATGTGAAATCTTCTGGTTTCTGAACGTGTTAAGGATGGAGGGAATTCTACTGTGAGATTCGTCTCTACCACTACGAATTCCAAGAGAAAACATTTAGTGCATCAGACTATCCTCTACAGTAAAGGAACTTCCACCAATGGATTTTGGTCCACATTTAGCACCTACTAAGGAAATTAATTTCCTCCACAAGACTTTCCCCTACAGTGGAGGGAATTCAAAAGATGGAATCTCCCACACATTTAGTACTTCTTACAGATAAATGATTATTTCCATCAGGATATCACTAATGGTGGAGAACAATTCAGTGGTGGATTTTCCCCATACCTTTAGCACTTGCTTCCACCAAACTATCCCATATGGGGAGAAAATGTCAACTGTGGCGTTTCTTCCAATGGTTTCCCCTACTGCAGAAAATCATTTCTTCCACCCGACTATCTGCTATGGTGCAGTAAATTCTAGTGGTGGTTTTCCTCCACCTTTAGCACATCCTCTAGAAAATAATTTCCTTCATCACTCTTTCAATTATGGTGGAGGAAATTCCACTGGTAATTTTTCCTAGCATTATGTCCAAAATCTTGATATTTCCCATTTCCAGCTGACTGTATTGCCGGCCAAGACTGAGGGAAATGACATAGCGCCATAGTGCAATTAGGACTTTTTGGTGGTTGTGTTTACTGCTATATTTTGCGACCGCTATCTGGAACAAACTTGAACTTTATTACACGTTCCCTGCTAATTCAGTCCCACATGATGCTAAACTATACTAAATTATGTGTTAAACGTTAACATGGTCACACAAAAAAAGCTGGAATATGTCTTGCTCAGAACTCCAAAAATCCTTAAAATGAGGTTAGAGAGACAGATTTGGAGGCAGAGGTAGGAAGCGAGAGAGAGAGAGAGACAGAGAGAGAAATAGATTGAAAATTCAACGTAGCCAAGGGAGTTCTTGGGAGTTGGGACCCTCAGATAGTGACACTTTTCCCGTGGACTGTCATTTTCTGGTGTGTATGTGTGTGTGTGTGTGTGCACGTGCGTGTGTGCACACGCTTGCATGCCTGCGTGTGTGTAAATGTAGGAGGCTTTTTAGGCCCTCAGCTGTGTTTGTGGCTGACTGCAGCTGTGTCTCTGCTCCACGTGTAGCCTGTTATGTTAAAATAGCTCTTTAGGCCGGTCCGATTAAGAGCTGTTAGTCACCCACAACCCAATGTGCTTCTTGATTGCAAGTTTGTCTGAGGTGATTGCCGCCCTGTTAGGTGTCCATGTAAGCCCTACCCCGCAGGCCCTAAAGAAAACCTGTTTTCTAATGGCCTTCTTCTGAGATTTTTGGCAGATCGTCACAAGTTTTGGCTGCCAGACTGCTAGTTTACGACCCACAGACTTAAGGACTCCGAAGCTCATATTTCTGAAGGTGTCAACGAAAACCGTGGGCTGCACAGTTGAGTATGTCTTGCCAAGGCCTTTTAGACCGGCACCTAGCCCAGACTGCTTTGTGGGCAAATGAAGGCTTATAGGCTAAATTCGCCCAGCTACTGGTAACAAGCTAAGCGAAGTCAGTCCTGGAGAGGTATGTGCTGGAATCACAGTGACCTTATGAATTGCTATATTAAGTTGCAGTTTTAATATGGTCATTGCGTGATTGGCTGAAGGTGCTGAGGAGACAGACAATATTTTAATATCATAAGTCATGATTGTTGTATATCTATAGCTGTACTGAAACATTCTGCTTCTGTCGAGAAACTCAACATCTGCTGAAGCCCGCAAAGGGCTGTGTGTCTGAGCACAGTTGATTGTGTCTGATCACAAGACCGTGTGCGATTTGTGCACGATTTCAGGCTGAAATATGAATGATAACATTTGTGTGAGTGTGTGTGTGGGTGAGGCAGAGGGTGGGAACATAACTACATAACTGTATCTGTGCTTCGTGTCTGGCTTATTATTTTTCTGCAGTGTTAGTGTTGTACCTATTATACAACTTCTGATGCACGCAAATGGAGATGTTATTTTAATCTGCAACCTTTGTATGATAACATACGTGTGCCCACATTGTGTTCACTTGCTTGACCATTGCTCTGTGCCTGCAGCTGAGTGTACGTGTCACACTGCAAATATACGGTGTGCAGTTTTAAATGCTTGTGCCTGCCTTTAGCTGTGTGTATTTATGTGTTGCCTGTGTCATTTTGCAATCATGTGACTACGAAGGTATGGCTGTGTGCGTCCACAACTTCATGGATGTGAAAGTGTGCGTCTACGTGTGTGTCTATCAGCAGCCACGTGTCTGAGTCTTATTGTAGTTGTGTTTGTCTCCTGTTCAGGTGATGCACCTGACTCCAGTTGTATACTGGAGTGTTCTGGGCCAATATTTGGGTTTCTTCTCATAGCTGAGAGTGTCATACTAGACGTGCATTGATGATCATGTCTGCTTAGTCAGCTTTCAGCTTGTCTGTTGTTGGGAGACCTGTTGTCGACAATACCGAATACATTGAACCTTGGGTCTCTTTATAACACAGAATTGGTTGGCTTTCTTGTCACCTTATTTCTTCTCATTCAATGACTGGCAACGATTTTGTGCAAATGATTTTAATTCTGTGCCCTTATGTGTCTTAATCTTTGTGGGCCTGTCAAGTATCCATTTTCTATAGCCTTATATTCATCTGCTAAGGCTATACCCATTGTTAAAGGCTGCAGGCGAGCGCCTATAACAAGAGAGAGAGGCTTTAACAACGGTATAACTGGGGGCAGAAGTGCTATAAGGCTAAGAGAACAGTCCGTCCACAGAGAATTGAATATTCTAAATTAAAAAGGGAGAAACAGAAAGAAGAACATTGGAATGTTTGAGCAGAAGGCTTGCACCATCCGTAATAAACCCCGAGCCACTTCATCGTTTCAGCGAAGCTCCCATCATCCCAATGTTCTAATTTGACTTAAAGGGAGTTTGAGGAGATCACCCAGCCATCAAATACCACACTTCATTCAGGTTTTACAAATATCTGACAAGCATACAAATATACACCTGATACACATCTGTTCGACTGAAGTTTCTCCAAAATGAGCTTTTGCCTAAAACCTTTTAATCTTGGATATCCTGAAAAAGGCATGAGGGACATTTTGTGAACTTAAGATCTTCATTCTGGCCGAAAATGTGTGAACTTTCCTTATTTCAACCAAGAGGAAGTTAAACTCCTCTGCTGCAGCTTCAGTGGAGGATTTGCCTGCCACTGGAGGTTTAGTGGGCCATGTATAATCTTTCAGGCAATGTTGTGCTATCTCTGAGAGCACACTGTAACCCCCACTTAGGTAGGAAGAGTAGGCGGATGGCAACAAACAGCACGGGGGCACATGTGTGTTGGGACCACTAAATTGGTGGGTGGGGTTGCGATATTGTGTGGATATCTGTGTAGTACAGAGACGTGGGATAGAACATTATTCAAGGGTGGGTATGTAGAGATGGTGATGGAGACACCTTCAAGGGGTTATCAGTTTTTACATTGCCCTTGAGGCCCTTTGTGACAGCGAAAATGGTTTCCAGCTGCCGTCCATCTCAGCTAATCTTGTCAGCCTTTATTTTCCTATGACGTTTGGAAGCTTTTCCCTTGCAGTGTTTTAAAAATTTGAAAGAAATGTGCAAAATTATGATTTGACCAGCTTCCCAACTTTGCACACATGGGGCAGAACATTCAATTCTTAGTTTTTAATGTTTTAACCTACTATAGGACATCTAGTCTTACCTATGACCCAGTAATTGTACATATATTTTTATCATCCATGAAAGAATGTCACAACTATTTTCTGAAATTGTTCTTTTTTAGAAATGCAACCCCATCAGTACCAGGCTTTCTTAAACATGATGAATAGACACATACTGCAAACAGTAATTTGCCGTCTTTGCTACAGAAATCCACTGAACTGTAACATTACAACTCGAACCTCACACAATATTGTGGCCTACTTGTGTTTCAGGTGCAGTAAGGTATATAGAGATTATGGAGAGTAAGGGCTGGTGGCTTGTCAATATAACACCTTATTTCAAGGTAAATAAAACAGTGGTCCCTTAAATTAATTAGAATTTACTTTACTGGACATTAGGGAGTAACAGTATTTGTAGAGAGCACAAAGAATATACAGCAGCTGTTCTCAACCTGTGGTCTGGGAACCACTGGGGGTCCATGACGCCTACTCAGGGTGTCCGTGACTGATCAGAAAATAAATTAATTAAAAAAGATTAATACAGTGTATAGCAATAAAGAAGCAAAAAGTAAAATTGAAAACTTAAAAATGTTCTGTAAATGTGAAGGAATCTAAAATTGGAGGCAAAAAATTAAGTTGGCATCGGCTGATTGATTTGTGAAAGCAGTGCATGTACATCAAACCTAATATAGGATGGACAATGGGGGACCTCAATAGAATATAGAAGAGCTCCAACCAGACTACTTCAATTAAAATGCTGTTTTTTATATTTGTTTGTAATGTAAACAAAATATTTAATAATTTGTGTATTTTTTCAAGACATTTTCTTTCTGTAATTTTCTATTTGTTATGTTTTTCAAATCAGTGAAACTGATTAGGGTGAGGTACCTGGATTGTGATAATAACTAAGTGGGGGTCTCCTGATTCCAATAAAAATTAAGGGTGGGTCCACAGAATTTAAAGGTTAAGAAACATTGATCTACAGCACACAGGGTTTCTCTGCGCAAAGGGAAGTCATCAGAATCTCCACACTCCAGCCAATTCATTTGATCTGACTGGAATGATGGGAGTCCCAGATAGAAATAAATCCTGCCCCAGATTCTTTATTCATGCTGCTGCCATGTCCCACAAAAGATCTGCTTTCCAATAATTACATTTTACTCAACTACGTGTATCCTCTTTGCTAGGATATATGGGCCCGACATGCTTGCTGACGAATAGGCTCTACCATTCCAAAGCAAACCTCCCTCAAATGCTTGATGTAATGAGTGCCACCATCCTGAAGACAAGACCAGCATATTTAGGGTGATGAAAGCCATTTCCCAGCGGGGGTCAAGCAGAAACCTAACACACAATGACAAATGCATATCGTAGGTAGTCTTGCACCATCGCCATTACAACTTCTGCCTCTTTTTAGGTCTAGCGCGCAAGCGCTCTGGCCTGTTTTAATCTATCTGTGGGCTTTTAACCATGCCCACCACACTCCCATCACTAGCACTTATTCATGGGCTTGCCTTTCAAACAACCTTTGATATCATTGGGAAATGCTTTAGGTTTGTCCCTCCTTGGGGCGGTTTTGTTACCACCTTGGCCATAGACCCTGTTACATGATTAATCGCAAGTTTGCTGATACGTTTGACTGCAAGCAAAAGTCCTTTTCTTTTTGTCTCTACTTCGCACTCATGCTCATGGCGGTTGCAGCGCTTAGAATCGGCTTGCTTATGTCAACTGTTTTACATTTTATTTTCAATTTAAGTGGCAATAAATGTCCAGTTAGGAATTTACAATGCTAATAACTCTAACTCGAGCAAAAGTGAGACCCATGGCGTTGTAAATGCTTGTTTCCTTTTGCATTAGTGAAAGCATTTACATTGTCAAGGTGTAAGTGGCAGGAACCCGGAGTAGAAGCCTAATTACCTAATTCATTTATTTCATACTAATCTGGGCACAGCGTTTTTTCTGAGTGGTGAAACGTAGCTTTAAACTTATATAGGTGTGTTTTCAATTCTCCATGAGGAGGAATACAAAGTAAGTTGTAACCGTGAGGGAGAAGGAATAGGTCTACTCTTGTGATAAACTTATGAATTTCCTCGATTCACAAAACGTTTTTGCCTAACATAGTTAGAAAATATACGTTCCCCTGGCATTACCATAGAGTACACATCAAAACCTCAACCCTATGACAGTTGGAAATTCTAGCATTAGATTATTTAGGATTTTAAAGGCAATACATTTGCACTCTATCTTTTCACCAAATTTCTCCAAAATGATTTTTTTGTGTAGAAACCTGCCACTAGAAATGTAGGGGTATTCTATTCCCATTTCTCACCAAAGAAAAACAATGAACTTCAACTCGGCGGCCATACATTTCCGTATGAGTAAGTGGACCGCCACATAAAAAAGTATATTCTCTGATTGATGATTTCCCTTTAGAAGCTGGGATTCATTTTTCATACCAGTACATGAAAATACCAGCCAAAGAAGATGATTAATAACTTATTAAGACACCTCTAAGCCTGCCAACTCCAGGTCCATACCAATGTATTAAAGATAAGATTCTACTTTCTGTAGAATCTTGATTGTCCAGAAGTGATCACAGGGAGAGAGATGGAAGCTGCTACCCCGGCATAGCCTTCGGATCCTAGGCGCTGTCCTTTCTACCCTTGGTCTCAAGGACATGAAAGCAACAGCAGAAGCAGAATGGATGCAGCGTTTTAAGAGCCCCGTTTTCTATAGGAACAGAAAGTAAGCACATCAAAGGGCCCTGCTTGTTTTCTGTAGTTTCCATCCCTTGCCCTTCTTCTACCTGTGTCATTGACAACGTGATGCCATCAGGGGTCAAGGCATATGTCTTGTCTCTTCTGCTATCCCTGGAGTTTTGGTGAATATACGTCAAAGTAAGGATCCCTTTCAGCTCATGCAACTGCTCTTAGTATAATATTCTCTATTTATTTTAGGTTGTAGACTTAACTAATTGCTGATAGGCAATCTGGTTTGGCTTCGCTAATATCACTCGCCTTCCTTCCACACACTGCTCATTCATAAAATTGATATATCTTTTGGCACTATCAAAAGATGAGATTTATGATTCTGGAGCCTTTCAGATTGAGCATTTTTCCTATTCATTTGAACATATTTCCACATTGTTCGGTCATATATAGTGTTGTTTACATGTACCTGGATTACAAGTGTCATCTTAATTCTTACAGAGTCGATAACAGAAGATATTGAGTCCATCTGAGTTATGCATTTTTGGAATTTCATCTAAAGGCAACTGAAATCTCAGTGTGAAAAACTAATAGAGAAACACTGATTCCCACACGTCAATAACCCACATAAAATGTTTGTTTCCTTTTCTTTCTTTGTTTGCTTGCTGTGTCTTTATTTTTTAATATTAAACTAGCTTATTTGATATTTTAATAAACATGATGGTCTATTCTGATTCACCCTCAGATACACTGTTTCACAGTTTTGAACAGGTTTCTTTCTTTGTCTTGCCACTTGGACTTGATTTTGCATATCTTCCATAGTTTTGCCCCCTGCTGCTTCCATATGTTATATAGCACTGGGATTAGGATGCAGAGTCGCATATTCTGATTTTGTTTACACTAGCTTCTATGCTTTTGTTTCAAGGTATTATTGTACTGAAAGAAAGTGTCTTATTTACATGTATGTTTCTACCAGTAAACTATTTTTATTGCCTTGTTTTCCTGTTTGGGACATTTGTTTGTGTTTCCGCTGCAACTTTGGTTGCATGCGGTCTATATTTTCTAATTCTCCTTAGTTGATATTTCTTCTTAGAAGTACATGTTTTCATTTGGCTAGCTGTGTCTGTCTGTCTGTATCTTGGTTTATAGGTCAGGTTGTAGGTTTGTGTGTGTATTTTTTCTATTATTTTTTAGTTAAACAAAATAGTTAATCATTTGTGTATTTTTGGAAGACGTTTTGTTTCTGTAATTTTTTGTATTGTTTTGCGGTTCAAAACAATGAATCTGCTTAGGTTGGGGGCACCAGGATTCTAATGATACTTCAATTAGGGTCACCAGATTCCACTAAAGATTAAGTGGGGGTCCCCAGAAGTTAAAGTTAGGAAGCACTGATCTACAGCATAAGAAAGTTTCTCTGTGCAAAGGGAAGCCATCAGAATCTCCACACTCTGCCTATTCATTCGATCTCACTTGAATGTTGAGAGTTCGGATAGATAGAAATCCTGCTCAAGATTCTTTGTGGGTGCTGTTGGCATGTCCCACAAAAGAACAGCTCCATTTCGCTTAACTTGGTGTATCCCCGTGCTAGGACACATGGGACCAACATGCTCGCTGAGGAATATGTTCAACCATTCCAAAGCAAAACTCCCTCAAATGCTTGATGTAATGAGTGCTGCCAACTTGAAGACAAGGCCAGCATATTAAGGTGATGTAAGCTCTTTTGCGAATGGGTAGCTTGCAACTACATGGGAGTGCAGTTGATGGAAGAGTGATTTATCAAACGGTATGTTTAGAAAGTGTAGATGTAGTGTGTGAGGACCAGAGTTGTGCTCTTATCTTGCTTTTTTCATAGGGTCTGTGCCTGACCTTGAAAGGAAAAGGAGTGAGGGACAGGATGCCTAAGCATAAGAGACATGCAGGGGTGTGGAACTCCTATAGCCCGGTTCCCAGGACATATTGTTTGGGGTCAAGAACAACAAGTGTTCATGTTTATTTTGTCCTTGGGACAAGTAGCCCCAACCCTCTGCATCACAAACCCTTTGAATGCCAATTTACAGTATCACTTTATTGATCAAGGAAGGGTGTTAGGGAGCCTGCTTTGGAGTGTGCGCAGGAAAGGGGGTACTCTAACATAATTCCAGTTGCCGGTGGCAAGCAGAGGCCTCGGAGCAACGTCTTGTGAGGCCTACTATCTAGGTCACAATTACAATGATTCTCCCACTGGTTAGCATGACAAAATCTCTATGAGAGAAGTACGGGGGTCAGTTCTCTCTCCCAACATACCCTACACCAACTTCTACACCCCCAAAGCTAAACAACACCATTCCTGGTCCCACCATGAATAGGATTCCAGGAAATGCTTAGCCAGAACCACCCAAATGAAAAAACACATCCCTTTGTACTCCTCTATGATGTCCCTCTGGGATCTCCTCGGACTCCTGGGTCCTTTTACAGCTGACCATCTATCAATCTGGCACGACCACTCCCTTGACATAGTAGGAGATCTCTTCCAAAATGCTCAACTCATAATGTTTGACCATTTGCAGCAGGGTTACAGTGTCTCCCCAGGACAATTCTTACGGCCAACATATAGCGACATTACAATCACTATGGGGTCTGATAAAAGACGAACTGCTTACTGATGAGGTAGTGAACACACTATACAAAATGGGAGAGGGATGTCATTTAATAACATGGCTATACAAGGCCATAAGAGAACATATGAGACCTGTGTTGACCCGACTTGGGCAGCTCGGGGAGGAGGACTTCAGTAGACGGCTACATGATACAGAGTCGGCCAGGACAATTGAATCTCTGCAATCCGTTTCCAGAAATACATGTTTAAAAAATATTCAATTTATGTTACTACATAGGGTGTATTTTACACCAACCGAACTAAATCACATCTTTCCAACAGCCAACTTGTTGTGCTGTAGATGACAAATCCAGTTGGCGGACCTGAAACATATGCTATGGACCTGTCTTGCCTTAGCTAGTTACTGACAAACAATACACTCCACACCAGCAACAATCACAGAATTTAATACATAAGACATCTGGGAGGTGGCGGTTCTGGGCCTCTTTTGCAGGTGAAAGAACCAAAACATTTTGGCACATTTTGCAAATATAGGTCTCTTGCTCGCGAAACGCCTGTTGACCCTCTACTGGAGAGTTCAACACTCCCCAACCATGTCTCAGTGGCAATGCAGGATGTTGAGCTAGGGGGAGGAGGAAAGTTTGACGTTGCACTTGGAAGAGGCCAGACGACTTTGCAAACACCCTATAGCAGCAGCCTGGGACACAATGCTTACACAACTTAAAGATCACATTACAGGGGTTACCCTTCCACCATTCTAGGCTTCCTCCTCTCTTTTCCAGTGAGATCTAAGGCTCTTGAGACACTACACCTCACAGACAACGACTCCCTTAGATTGCAGCACATACCCTTGAACAACCCCTCCACCATTCATCAAGTTTCACCCTTGTCCCCTTGAAGTCTGTTTGTCAGCAGGACCACCCTGGGGCCTCTACAGCCTTCTCAGTCCCTCATTCTTTCACATATACAGTTTTACATACTGTACAATCCTACTACCTCATCATAGCTCACTGATACCACCTGAGCTACTATACCCCCCAGTTCTACCTTTTTTGCCATGAACCACCCCCAAGTTTCAAGTTTTCCTTTCATTCCACATCATTTCAGAGGTTTCCTACCACCCTTTCTTCAACCTAGCTCATGTTTCCTCACACCACCTTCAATATACTGGGACACTGGTTCACAGGCATGCTATTTATGACCCTTTACATAAGGCTCGCACAGTGTTTGTAATGTTCTGGATTTTACAGAAGTGTTGCATTTATACTGCTGTATTACTGTCTGTTTTACTTCTATGTTTTAATTTTTCACTGCCTGTGTATTTTCATGGCAAATTACTATGAACCACACCACTGTATAAAGGCTGTAGATTACAATTTATTTGTATGTTATTAAAGCCGATTTCTGTAATGAATGTACAATACAAAACCAGAATAAAAAGTTTTGAAAAGAAAGAATCAGGTCATTGTCTGTAGTTAAAGTAATATTTGTGTCCATATGTTAAAGCTGTTCAAACTTGTATTTATTGTTCATTAATGCAAAGTTTATTATTAGGGTGAGGGCTCTCATGGAATGTGTGTAAGCACGGACTGCACTGCTGACAGTGGTCCCAGTATAGAAATGTGCAGATAGGTTTGCAAGTTTAACGATATAAGGCTCTAGGAATGCTCTCTGATTAGAAGCACATATCTGCAGAAACTTAAAAGCAGGATTGATGAGTCTTTGCTTTCAAATTACATATTCACAAAAAATGCAACTAGGAAAAAATGATTTGCTAAAGGACTGTGAAATTTTAGGTACCAGTTCTTTGAAGAATCATCTAGTAAAATATGTTAATGCATGCTGGGATTCCCAAACAATATTCATAATGGAAAATCAGTGCAAGCAGTTTCACCAAGATTATGGGAAACATGAAGATAAACAATCATTGGCAAAGCCGATATGTCTGATACTGGACGTCAGACTTTTGGTTTTTGTCAAGATGTCTCTTGTATGACATGGTTTTTGTGAAACTTTATTGTTGTGAGAGCTGCCAGGCCCTCACCATTAGTACAAGCATTGGCAAAAAGCAATAACATTTTTTGATCTAAAAAAAAGCACACATTACCACAGAAGTCCCTGTCATTGAACACATATACTTTGTGAAATTCCAGAATGCTGTCACTCACAGTGAAGCCAGTCTGTAGATAGATAGTTGTGGGGAGGGGGAGGGAGAGAGCGAGAGAGAGAGTGAGGAGAGAGACAGAGAGAGAGAGAGAGAGAGAGAGAGAAGTTTAATAAAAACAAAAGGTATTGATTAGCCCAAGACCTAATTAGGGACCCAATTCTTAAATAAAGTCACAATGGTAATGGTAAAAGATCTTGCATTAGTGCAGACTTACAGCTTGCATGAATTCACAATAATGTCCAAAAGAGGCCGGGAAATTGTACTCCTAGATAACAATTGTGAACTTAATTTTAGCTAGAGCAAATATGCATTTGTAGATTTGATCATGAGAAAATCTGTTGAACATTTACAAGTTTACTTTCACTACAACCACTTTTTCCCCAACCGGGGAAGAAGTTTTGCTTCTGCTTTTGTCAGGATTAAATTTCCATCCTTTGTCAGAATGCAGAAAAGATTAGAGAAGAGCTGGTGAAAATCCCTAAAACATGCAAGTCATGTTGCACAGATTCCAAAGCGTATTTCAACCCTGAAACTATTGCTCAACACTACCTCCAGCCCAATTATCTAGATCTGTGGAAATATAGCAAAATTTGATAGTTGCTAGAATTTAACCCTTACTGTAGTATGCACCATGGCATAATTGGAGAGGCTATTATCAGAGCTCTTATATAATGAGATTGCGGCCATCATTTATTGCTGCACTATGTAGCACCAAAGGGACAAGTGTTCTTTTTTACAGGACAAGTAGATTTATGAAGCAATCTGTCCCGTGGAAAATTTTATTAAACTCCACACACCTGGAGAAGGTCATGCAAGCTGTCATGTATGTAGTCATGCAAGCAGTTGAAAGTTATTGTGTAACTAGGTTTGAAAGTGGTCACCTACCATTTAGGATTACTGCCTAGGAATAGTGGCACTCTACATAACTGAAATTCAGTTAGTGAGGGTGCTGGCTAACATTGTGGCTTGTGTGACTAACAGAATATGTTTAACTAGAAGTGCTTTTCATAGTTGATACATTTCCTCACAGTGCAGTCATGTTGAGAAGTCCATTTATAGTATTAGGAAATAGGGAAGCATTCATCTTGTTGTATGCATTTTTATGATGAGACTGGGCAGGAACAAACTGTTCCTATCAGGGCACTAACAAAACCTCTACCATGTTAAGGTCTAATTAAAGGGGAAGTATGTTTGAACTAGTAAGGAGAGAGTAACAACTGTAGGCTACGTTGACTCTGGATTGAAGTAATCAAAAGAAAAGTAGATGTGTTTTGTTTGCAGTGTGTTAGAGCCTATTGTCTGTCACAGACAGAACTGTCAGATGTTTTTGAAGGGACTGGGACAAAAACCTCATGGTGGGGCTCATGGAGCGTCATTCTCAATTTGAAAAAAAATCTCCTCCTGGAAACACAGCAGATGTAGCATCTGGCACCCACCCTTGAGGTGGGTGCCAGATGCACAAACCCTTGTGGGTGGGTGAGTTGCCTGAAGCCCACCAGTGCTGGAGAAGAGGTAAAACAACTCTATGTCTTAGTAGATATGGTGCTATTTTGACTCTCCCTTTTGATGCAAGGCATCACAGCAACTTCGGTTGCTGGTCTGTGGCATGTGACATTTTGGTAAAAATGTACCCCTGTATATCAACAATGCGCAGTAAAATGCTTCCAGAACACAGAGGGAGATACAGTGTTTCTACATTTTTCCGGTGCCGGCTTCCTTTTAAAAAGAGCGAAGCAGATACAGAACCTTTACATTTAGCGGAGTTTGGTGTCCAGTTCAAAGGAATAGCTCCATTAGTGCAGCAGATTCGGTGGTACTGGGCTCAGATCCCTGAAGGGCCCATAGGACGCTTATAATTGCTCTATTTACTACCCCAACAGCAGACAAAGGGCTCGTTTTTCTTGCTTGCACCAAGGCCCATTGCATCTTTCTCCTGTTTCAGATATTGCATATTTACTGTGCTGAAACTATTCGCCAACCGAGTGAAACTGAAGCACAGAGTTTGCAGTTGCTGCAGGAACCAGCTATGTTCACACAAGAGAAAATCATTAATATTGCGTTTAATGTGTGCACTAGGAATCTGCCTCAGGAAAAACGTGAGTGCAGAGAAGATCTGTAAGCTGACTTGGACTGGGTACTTCCTCTCAAAGGGCAGAGGAGCCTGAGCTTCTATTCTCATTGAGCAGACTGAGCTCCACAGGAACCCAATATCCTTCCGGACAACAGGCTTAGCCGAGTTCTATTCCTGTCTCTGAAGTGTCTGCCGAGAATGACCTTGAGACCAAAAAACAACGTTTCTCAAGGACATGGATGTTTCCAGGGGCCAGAGATGTATCTCAGTGTAGAAAATAATATTACGGGAAATTCACAAAAAGCAGGACAGCACTATTTTTTGTAACCACTAGTCCCCCACCCGAGAGGAAGGCACAATTAGTATGTAATAATGTCCGCAACCTTATTTTCACCCACAGGGGTAGTGTTTCTTTACCACCCTTACTAACTGAGCTCTGCGGTTCACTCCCATGTCGCTGATTTCTGTAACAAACAGAAATTAGTAGTACGTAGCAGCCTGATATCCCTATGACAAGTGTGAGAAGCTAAGCCAATGTTTATGTTATAGGCAACATAACTTACCTGGAAAGCCTGTATTAGCTGAAAGTATTACTGTTAACACGGGCCCGTTGCAACTATGCATGGTCGTGAAAAGGTGCAACAACACATGACTCATGATACACTCAAGTCCCACCTGCATGCCTTTTGTAATATTTACAGTAGTACTGCTGTAATAAACAGATGAGCTAAAGGGCCTGCTGCAGGGGTATGTAACTCAAGGCAAGTGCCAGGCCCCTATGAATAAGTGCAGTATTCTTAGAAGTGGGAGAGCCACAGACATCTTGAGCCAGGTTTGAGCCAGATGTCTGGCTCAGCTCGTGATCCTCTTGAAACCTTAAGCAAAACAATAGCTAAGTTTTCACAGGAGGCGGTGTGGCTTAGTGGCTACAGTTGCAATCACATATCATGGTGAACAAGGTGGTTCGAACCTCACCTAGGTGTCCTCTGTATTCTGGGAAATCTCCCTCTGCCATAAAAAACTGTGAAACTAGCCTGTGTCTGTTGTGAGGCACTCTTATGTCCAGTAAGACTTCTATCCTGCTTGTCACTCGCTGAACTCATAGACATTAAATTTTGATTTCTGGGAGCGATAACTGCCTAGTGGTTGAGGTGCACAGTATGAAACTGGTAAAACTGGGATTAACCCTGGCTTCCGTGTCTGACAATTTCTATGTTCGTAGGGTCATACTTCATTTCATCGGCCTGCTTTTTGCTCATGATCACATAAGAGAGCACCTTCAAATACATGAACTCATATATGCGTTTTACAAAAATCTCTTTTGTGTTTGACTTATTAGAACATGAAGTTGCCCCATCTTTAATAAGAATCTAGGCCATGTGGGGAGTACACATGACAGCTAATCTGCCTCTTAGTTCACTAATATCATTGTCATCAGGGCGGAAGCAGGAAGGATTCGCAGTTCATGTTCAAAACCTCTCAATTTTAATGCATACTTCTCAAATAATCTGATGTACTAAGGTGAAACCCTTCCAATACACTTTTTTGAAGTTTGAAGACACATTACCATATTCTAAGATGATTTCAAGGCTCAGTTCTTTTATAGGCTCTTAGAGCTAGAGCCCACCCTTGGCTGAGCTATTAATATGTTAATAACTGTTTGATGTATAAATAAGCATTTTTAATGATATGCACAATGCCCCAACTCAATGAATACTGCAGTGCTGCTTGGGGAGTATGGGGAGTAGCGCAACCGGGAGATGTTGCATGTTTGATATTGCAGCCAGCCTGGCTTTTTTGCCAGAGCATTATGGCCCAGATTTATATTTTTTCTCATGCAAAACTGCACTAACGCAGTTTTGTGTGAAAAAGTATACCACCAGCTAGCGCCATTCCAAGACGCCGGCGGGGCGTCATATTTATGGAATGACAGTAGCCTGCAGCACGGCCCGGCTAGTGGCATGAAAAAGGGCACCAGCTGGGTGGGGGAGGCATAAGGGAATCCGGAGGTTGTGCGTCAAGGGATGACGCTAATCTGGTTAAAGGCATAAATATGCCCCTAACCAGACTTGTGTCATCCTTTGATGCACAATCCCCATGGACATGACTCCTGCCTTAGTAAAGACAGGAGTCATGCCCACCACCCCAATGGCCAAGCACAGAGGAATTATACCCAAGTTAGGCCAACCATAGTTTTAAAAATAAATAAAACTAGTCACCTGCACTTACCTCACTTAGCTGGGATGGGGTTCCCCATCCTCTGGCGTTCCTCTGGTGTGGGTGGGGGGTGTCCCTGGGGCAAGGAAAATAGGACCACAGGTCCCCTAATGGCTGCCCTGACCCAGGTGTTAAATAATGGCGCTAAGGAATTTTAGTGCCATTATTTAAGGCCCCTTTCCCCCCGTGCTTGATTTTATCATGGGGGATAAACATGGTGCTAAGGCCATATCGTCTTTTTTTGCACGGGAATGCCTACCTTGCATCTCAGTGATGCAAGGTAGTTTCGCACAAGCAAAAAATGACTTTAACTCCAAAACTTTGGCGCTAGACGGGTCTAGCGCCAAAGTATAAATATGGAGTTAGGATTGTGTCGAATTTGCATTAAAAAAATGACGCAAATTTGGTGCAGAGTATATATCTGGGCCTACATGTTTTGAAACGTAGTTTCATTTTTAACATTTAGGTATATATTAAAAAATTACAGAATGCAAAGTGCTTGTTGCTGAAAGGTCAGATCTGGCTAAGAGTGTGATGCTTCATTGGTGTCTACGTGTTACTTATGAAGTGAGAGCATACAATTATTAAGGTTTAAATGCATATGTTTTTCAGTATAGATGAAAGCTAATGATGGAGAAATACAAATCAGCCAATACTAAGCAAAACTGGTTACGCTGCTTGATAAGCTTTTATATGGAACATGTTGCTCATTGCAAACGCATAGCCACCAAGTGGCTCCATGTAATGTATGACATTTCAGGTCAAATTTTGCTCTTAAAATCGCTTCTTCTTTGTGGCCTTTGCACCTGGTAAAGAGTATTCTTGAATCAAGAAATCACCGCCGTGACCCAGGCATTGCGTTTGCAAGTGCATGTTTCGATGTCCCAAGATTTCACCGCCGCTTCCCAGGCTGGACTGAATTCAGAGCACATCGGAGACCCCCCGGAGCACCACTGAAAGTAACTATAGGAGCACGCGCGCTCCTACCGTGCCCCCCCCCCCATCGAAGCGCGCTCCAAGGAGCACCCCCGGGGTACAAGCAGGCACCTACTTTGGTGCCTGCACACCTCTGCGGCTTGGGGCGGGCCTCCTGGATGAAGAAGACGTCGGGCGGGGAAGGAAGCCTCATTGGAGGCTCCCCGGCCCACCGGTCCCTTGAGTCTCCTTCTGCAGGATGGGCAGGGGAGAAGGAAGCCTCAGTGGAGGCTCCCCCTGCCCTGATGACCCCTTGTTTCGGTCTGCTGAGACCACAAGCGGGGGGAAGCCTCGCTGGAGGCCCCTCACACCGCAGGTCCCCTTCTTTGGCCCTACTTGTCATTTTGGGGCATTGTTTTGCCCCCCCTCACCTTGTTGGAGGGCCAGTGGAGGGCCAGATGGGTACCCCAGAGATCGCGGGCCCCAGGAGGGTATAAAACTGGAGGCAGTGTGTGGCACCCCGCCCTCCTTCCCCCATCATCAGAATGGCCCCCAGAGGGAGTGCACGGAGCACCTGGGCCCCATTTCGTTCTTGGCACTGGAAATGCCTTCCCATCATTAAGACAGGTACTTTCTTGGACACACATATGTTTTCTAAATGTGCCTAATATGGAAATCTGGGACTGGTGTTCTTACCTTTTTTCTGGTATAATGATGTGTTACATATATGTGCTGGTGTTCCTTTTATGGGCATAACATGCCAATGTGTTTTCCTGACTTGCCATATGTTTTATAACGTTCCTGATATGGGCATTTATTATAATTCTATGACAAGTGCGTTTGTGTAGTAATGAGATTCCTGACTACTGCTTACATTGCAAAATATTAGGTAACCTGTATGTTATATGTGACTACTGCTGGTTCTCCAGAGTAACTCATGTGTAACGCTCTGACAATTGCTTGGTCTACTAATTGCATTGTGTACAATACATTTTCATACAACTGGGTGTTGTGTTTCCTTTGTGGTGGGGATAGTGCATCACGGGTGTTGTGTGTGTTGTGCTAACGTTTTACATTGCCTTTGGGATAGGCCTGACTGCTCGTGCCAAGCTACCAAGGAGGTGAGCAGGGGTTATCTTGGACGTGTAACTCTCTTGCCCTGACTAGAGTGGGTGTGTTCTGCCTGGCTTAGGTGCATACCCTAGCCTACTAGAAACCCCAATCTAATATATATATATATATATATATATATATATATATATATATATATATATATATATATATATATATACACATATGAAGAAAAAAAATAATAGCTCAAGTGTGAAGATCACAAACCTCCAGCCGGACTCGTTTCCCTCCTTTTTTTCCGACTACATAACTTAAGGGCTCATACTGAAAGGTGATCGTACTGTTTTTGATTGACAAATACATTTTTTGTCAATTAGTGCAGAAATATCTAATTCTAAGTATATCATTCATCAAAGCCCAAAAAACTATGTATCTCCCCCTCACTCTCTTTGTCTCTCTCTCTTTTGATCTCTTTCTCCCACTCATACATTCACCCAGACCCTTACGCACCCATTCACAGCCCCATTCAGAGACTTATGTACCCACTCACAGACCCAGTTAGACCCTTGTTCACCCCCTCACAGCCCCACTCAGGCCCTCATGCACCCAACAACAGACCCACACAGACACTCACGCACTCACTCACAGACTGACTAAACTTATACACCCCCACACACAGACCCACTGACACCCTCATGCAGCCACTCACAGACCTGCACAGGCACTGACACACCCACTAAAACACTGATGCATGCACTCCCACACCAAGACAGAGACTCTAACAGCCACTCTAACCCAAGATACACCCTCTTACACCTATTCTCACACCCAGAGACATAGGCTGCGGCCAACTACTGCCGTGCGCGGCCAAAGGGCCATGTGCAGAGAAGGGTTGGGTGATTAGAGGCTTGGCTGCAGGGACTGGCTGCAGGACAGCCCTTGCGGGCGACTCCTGCTGGGTCCTTATAGGGGGTTGACCTGAGGCCAGGCCCTATGGCCAACTGCCACTGCACATGGCTGAAGACCGTGCATGGCGATGCCTGGATTAATGCATAGTAATGAAAATTACTATATGTTAAAAAAAACATCGAAATTTAACTGAAAAAAAACAAAGGTTAGAGAGACATAATAGTTAGGAAATAGAATTGAAAAAACATAAAAATTTACTTAAAATACCAAAGGTTACATGGACTTTATAGTTAGGCCTACATTCTAAACGTACAAAACCTCAAGTAACTATAACTCGTGCCCTAAGGTAACTATAACTGACGCCCTTGCCATGCACTGCCAATTACCCCACAAATTACGGCACTCATGACATCTTTGATAGTATCATTCATAATAGCTATGTAATATTTGCAGTAATATTTTTGACCAAAAAACTGCATGGCGGGGACGCGAGTTGTAGTTACTTGAGGGAACTATAACTATAACTGGTGAATTTCTATGGTTTTGTACGTTTAAAAAGTGAGCCTAACTCTAAAGTTCATGTAACCGTTGGTATTTAAGTGAATAGATATATATTCATATATATATAGCTGTGGAGTTAAGAAAAGTAAATCTATACTTACCAATAGGCACTTTCCTTCTTGATACTTTTGTCCTCAATATTTTAGTCAAGATATTTTGGTAGCACATCGTTTATGTTGTCTATATTTCGACATATGACACTTTGCATTATGAAAAACAAATTAATGTGATATGCTACTCGTGGATCCACAGTCACTTTCTAATACTAGGTTGGTTCTCGGCTTTTAAATGCTCTAAATGCTGCTGCTCTGAAGTGATGATAAATGCATCCAATGCCACCGAGCAGGTCGTGTGGCCCACTGCCTTATTCATGGATATACAGCCCTTATCCGAAACAGGAAGGGCAGTGCTGACAGGACTCTGAGACATGTAGGGGAGGAAATTGCGCAGACTGAAGACCCAAGTTACAGTTTATTCTGATTGCTGCCTCAAAGATGGTGACTCCACTGTTGCTTCTTATTCAGTCAATTTTGAGCTGCCTGCTGGATGACCATCAGAGTGACAGAGGGCCGCTGGTTACAGCATGCACCTTTGAATCAGGCCCTTCCCCAGCTCACGAAACACCGCGGGATGCTGCAGCATGGCCAACTCTCCATGATCCTGACTCCACAACGGTGTGATGAGCAGATCAAATCCATCACCGATCACAGCGAGACTCACTCAATATTGCGGTGTTCCTACCCATACACCAGCACTGAAGATAGGCATCTGAGTATTTCACTGTGGATTACAGTGTATGAAATGTACAGTTTAGGAAGACATCATGCACTGAGGCGATCGCAGACGTCTGGTAGACCATATATAGCCATGGTTCTTTCTTATTTATCGGCTGAGTTATGGATTTGTTTAAAATGTCTTTAAAGCATATCAGAACGTTTCCTTCCTTGTCACCTTGTCCTTTTCCTTCTTTCTTGGTCCTCCTCACTGATCCCTCTATTCTTTCCTGTCATCACCTCCTAAGACTCGTTCAGTCACTCGTTAGTGCTTCTGTCTCTACTTCCTTCAAAGGCTATAGCAACATTGGCAGAGATGTAGAAGGCACCTCAGAAGAAATTGGCCCATTTATTTTTAGAAATTTCTCTTGCACTGTTTTCATCTTAAGCATTTTGTATAAATGCTGCCATTTCTTTCCCGATATTGCATTTTTTCCTTTCCTTCCGCTGTACTTGTTTCTGACGACTTATATTTCCTAAGACTGCTGCGTTGAAAAGAAGGACTATCTGAAGTTTGTGCTTTTGCTTCTCGCGTTCCGTTCGTGGTCAAACTAGGTGATCTGATTTTATCTCTTTCTCTGTCGAGCTGCTTGAGTAGAGCTGCTTTTCCTCACCATGGGAAGTAATGATTTTAGCAGCATGGATTATTTTTCTAAGACAATTGACTTTTCTGTCCTAGAGCCTATTCAGTCTTCCGCAGACAGCTAATCAGATTTTTGCTGATGTCTCTCTCTTGATTCTAATTTGAGATATTTTCATAGAGCTGAGCAAACCAAATCTCCCATATGCTGTCTGACACATTTCACTAGATGGCCAATTGGTGCTCTATTTATCAAGCGCTTCAATTATTGCCTTTGAAATCTATATACATTGAAGTATGGAAGTATGGCCCTCACCCACAATTCACAAATGTGATTCATTTAGTTCCTTGATCACAATATTGACTGGTCTAATGTTGTATTTTGTCACAATTGTGCCTCCTGTCTCATAGTAGCTGTAATCTGAAACAAAAGGTTAATTGGTACAAAATTGACTTTTTATATTAGCTTGACCCAATATGTTGAAAGTATTACTCTGAGTTTAATATTATTTTTCTCTCTCTTCATTTTCAAATTGTGTAAACAAGAGTTCCACAGATTCTGTCTTCAGGTTGAAAAGAATATTTATGACTTTGCTGACTGTTAATAGAACCTGTGACAATTGGCTGATATTTTTCTCTTTGAATATATGTAAATTAACCATAAAATGTCTTCTGTTAGAAGTTGGCTGTTGATTGATTGTTTTTCTTCACTAGAAGTCTCTTATTTGATCGTGTCAGTGAAAAGATCAACTTAACTGTAAGCCACTTGGTTCTCTCGCTTGTGTTTTGTGTGTACTTATTGGTAGGATTTTGCAAGGCCAACTGTTTTCTAAGGCTTGAGTCTCCATATTTCCTGCAAGTCGATTATCTCAAAAGTTAGTGCCAAGGTTCTGAAACCCAGATCACACACTCTCTAGCCCTGCAATGTTTCACAGAATGATTGTGATTTCTGACTAGAAGATTTATGTGATTCTGCCTTTGCTTTTTGGGGTTTGGTTGTGTATGCATTGGTTATTTGTCACTATTCTGGGACTGTGGCCTTGATTTCTCTTGAGACTTCTTCACTTAAGGGGTACATTTCCTGCAGCTGTCAACTCTAGCTGTGGTTGAACTCATTCCAACCTTTGTTTTTACCACATCCTGTGTAAGGTGGAGTTGGTGGTCCAAACGTAATCTAGTTTGGCTTACTTTCAGGCCCCTTCTTTCCACCTTAATTGGGGCTGGTATTCTACTCAAGTAAGATGACTGTGGGCAGTGAGGATGATTTCAGAGGAAGGAGGGGTGTGGTATCTATATTTAGTATATTGGAATGTTGGTAGCTTCAAATGGCTGGTAGAAGCCCGTAACCCTATTATTCCAATGTTTTCGTTCACAGCTGTTGCTACGATCAAAGCCCTCACAGAGCAAGAGGGGATTTCAATCCCCTCGGGTTCCATGAGGCCTTTTGTAAAGATCGACTCCATACTGTACGCAGGAACTTCTTGTTTTGTTGAAGTAATAAACACCAACACACTTCAGTGGGGTACGGTGAGGTAAAACACAATGGGGGTCATTCTAACCCTGGCGGTCCAAGACCGCCAGGGCTAAAATGACGGGGGCACCGCCAACAGGCTGGCGGTGCCCCGCTGGGCATTCTGACCGCGGCGGTTCGGCCGCGGTCAGAAGTGGAAAACCGGCGGTCTCCTGCCGATTTTCCGCTGCCCAAATGAATCCTCCATGGCGGCGCAGCAAGCTGCGCCGCCATGGAGGATTCTGACACCCCATACCGCCATCCTGTTCCTGGCGGTTCTCCCGCCAGGAACAGGATGGCGGTATGGGGTGTCGCGGGGCCCCTGGGGGCCCCTGCAGTGCCCATGCCATCCCGTAAGAGGGCCCCAAAAAGAATTTCAGTGTCTGCTTTGCAGACACTGAAATTCGCGACGGGTGCAACTGCACCCGTCGCACCTTCCCACTCCGCCGGCTCAATTCTGAGCCGGCGTTCTCGTGGGAAGGGTGTTTTGCACTGGGCTGGCGGGCGGCCTTTTGGCGGTCGCCCGCCAGCCCAGTGCAAAACCCAAAATACCCTCAGCGGTCTTTCGACCGCGGAGCGGTATTTTGGAGGGGGGAACTCTGGCAGGCGGCCTCCGCTGCCCGCCACGGTGAGAATCACCCCCCATGTGTCTACACCACACAGACCCTCTCAGCATCTGACCCTTTACCCCTTCACTGCCAGGCCTTTTCCCCTCAGGTGCCAGGCCTTTTGTTGGCTATTTGGGGCAGTTCTCACTTAGGCCCTCATAATTTTTTGTCCACATAAGCTACCCACGCTAAATTTGCGTCCTTTTTTACAACATCCTAAGGATTCTAGTGGTACCCAGACTTTGTTGGTTCCCCTGAAGGAGACCAAGAAATTAGCCAAAGTACAGCGAAAAGTTCGGTTTTTGAAAAATAAATGGGAAAAAAGGGCTGCAGAAGAAGGCTTGTGGTTTTTTCCCTGAAAATGGCATCAACAAAGTGTTTGTGGTGCTAAAATCTTCCCAGCTTCCCAGCTTTCAGGAACGGACAGACTTGAATCAGAAAACCCAATTTTCAACACAATTTTGGCATTTTACTGGGACATACCCCATTTTTACTATTTTTTGTGATTTCACCCTCCTTCCAGTTAGTGACAGAAATGGATGTGAAACTAAATTTGGATCCCAGAAAGCCAAACATTTTTGAAAAGTAAACAAAATTCAGATTTTAGCAAGGGGTAATTTGTGTAGATCCTACAAGGTTTTCCTACAGAAAATAAGAGCTGAAATAAAGAAATATTAAAATTGAGGTGTAAAAAAACAGCAATTTTTCTCAACGTTTTACTCTGTAACTTTTTCCTGCAATATCAGATTTTTGAAAGCAATATACCGTTACGTCTTCTGGACTTTTCCGGTTGCATGGATGTATAGGTTTGTAGGTTCATCAAGAACCCTAGGTACCCAGAGCCAATAAATGAACTGCACCTTGCAATAGGTTTTCATTCCATACCGGGTATACAGCAATTCATTTGTTGAAATATAAAGAGTGAAAAATAGGTATCAAGAAAACCTTTGCATTTCCAAAATGGGCACAAGATAAGGTGTTGAGAAGCAGTGGTTATTTGCACATCTCTGAATTCTGGGGTGCCCATACTAGCATGTGAATTACAGGGCATTTCTCAAATAGACGTCTTTTTTACACACTATCTTATAATTGGAAGGATAACATGTAGAGAAAGAAAAGGGGCAACAACACTTGTTTTGCTATTCTGTGTTCCTCCAAGTCTCCCGACCAAAATGGTACCTCACTTGTGTGGGTAAGCCTAATGCTCGCGACAGGAAACGCAACATGGACACATCACATTTTTACAATTAAATCTGACGAGTCGGTTGCAAAGTTCCTAGCTGTAGATTTTGGCCTCTAGCTCAGCCGGCACCTAGGGAAACCTATCAAACCTGTGCATTTTTAAAAACTAGACACCTAGGGGAATCCAAGATGGGGTGACTTCTGGGGCTCTCACCAGGCTCTGTTACCCAGAATCCTCAAAATGTGGCCAAAAAAACCACTTTTTTCTCATTTCGGTGACAGAAAGTCCTGGAATCTGAGAGGAACCACAAATTTCCTTCCACCCGGCGTTCCCCCAAGTCTCCCGATAAAAATGGTACCTCACTTGTGTGGGTAGGCCTAGGCCCATGAAAGGAAATGCCCCAAAACACGACGTGGACACATCATATTCTCCCAAAGAAAACAGACCTGTTTTTTTGCAAAGTGCCTAGCTGTGGATTTTGGCCTCTAGTTCAGCCGGAACCTAGGGAAATCTACCAAACCTGTGCATTTTTGAAACCTAGACATCTAGGGGAATCCAAGGTGGGTGTCTTGTGGGGCTCTCACCAGGTTCTGTTACCCAGAATCCTTTGCAAACCTCCAAATTTGGCCCAAAAAAGCACTTTTTCCTCACATTTCGGTGACAGAAAGTTCTGGAATCTGACAGGAGCCACAAATTTCCTTCCATCCAGCGTTCCCCCAAGTCTCCCGATAAAAATGATACCTCACTTGTGTAGGTAGGCCTCGTGCCCCCGAAACGAAATGCCCCAAAACACTATCTGGACACATCAAAATTATCAAATACAAAACTACCTGTTTTTGCGAGGGGGGCACCTGCGTTTTTGGTCGTGGGCTCAGCAGCCATCGAGGGAAACTTACCAAACCCAAACAATTCTGAAAACTAGACACCTGAGGGAGTCCAGGGAGGTGTGTCTTGCGTGGTTCCCCTAATGTTTTCTTACCCAGAATGCTCAGCAAACCTCAAAGTTAGCAAAAAAATCTAATTTTTCCCATATTTTTGTGTAGGATCACTGCACCGGGACAAGTTTCCTACCACCCAACATTCCCCTTAGTCTCCCGGTAAAAATGATACCTCACTTGTGTAGGTGGGCCAAGTGCCTGTGACAGGGAAGAGCCAAAAACATGTCAAAATTGAGGGGAACCAGAGCGGGTCCAAAAGGGCAGTTTGACAAGTGCAGCAGAATTTTTATCGGTATAGATGAGACAATGCTGGGTGGTAGGAATTTTGTGAATTCCTGTAGATTCCGGAAGGTTCCATCACAAAAATGTGGGGAAAATGTGTGATTTCAAGCAAAGTTGGAGGTTTGCAGGGCATTGTGGGTAAGTAAATGGTGTGGGGTGCATGTGAAGCACACCACTGTGGAATTACACAGATGTTAGTTTTTAGATGTGTCTCGGTCTTGTGGATTTTTCTACATGGCAGCGTCCCAAAGTCCAAAAAGTGCATCCCTCACCATTCCAAGTGGGACGATTTTGAGAGTTAGCCAAGCTCTCATGGCCCAAATGTAAAACTAAAACCCAAAATAATCAAATGCCTTCTTGCTTGCTGTGGGATAAGATGTTTTAGAGTGCGGGGATAGCTGAAAGACTCTTACCCCCTTCAGTTGAGGTGGGGGCGTAACCAGGACCATACTGGTTGGTAGCCACCACCCCAATATATTTTTTGTTTTTTTTAAATTCCCTGGCATCTATTAGACTTTCTGCCCCCCCCCCCCCAGAGTGTGGATCGGTGGTAATTCCCCCATCTGCCCACTAGTGGGCAGAACAACTTTGGCCCCATTTATTTGGGGTGGGGATATGGCCATACCCCCACCCTCTTATTTTGGAAAAAAAATCTTCCCTGGTCTCTTGTGGACTTTCTGCCCCCTTTGGGGACAGATGGGCCTTCCAAAAATAGGCCGATCTGCCCCCAAGGGGGCCATAAATGCCCAATAGTAATGTGCCCCATGGGGAGCGACTCTTGCCCAAGGGGCTGCTCTCACCAAACAAAACACACATACTCACACACCAATCCCTGGTGCCTAAGTGGTTTCTGCCCCCCCCGGGGCAGAGGGGCCTAATAGAAATAGGCCGGTCTGTCCCCAAGGGGAGCAGAAAAGGCCTAAAATAAATCCCCCCCACCCCCCCAAGAGGAGCGACCCTTGCCTAAGGGGTCACTCCCCTTGCGTGACATTGGCACAAAAGAAATTCCTGATGCCTAGTGTTTTCTATCCCCCTTGGGGGCAGATCGGCCTAATAAAAATAGGCCAATCGGCCCCCAAGGGGGCAGAAATGGCCTAAAATAAATTTACCCCCCAGGGGAACAACCCTTGCCTAAGGGGTCACTCCCCTTGTGTTAAATTGACACAAACAAATAGAAAAATACCTGGTGTCTAGTGGTTTCTACCTCCTTTGGGGGCAGATTGCCTAAAAAAAATAGGCCGATCTACCCCCAAGGGGGCAGAAATGGCCTAAATACAATTTGCCTCCCTGGGGAGTGGCCCTTGCCCATTCTAGAATGCCAGCTGACTACAACATAATAAGAGGGTTCTAACCCTGGTTCTGTGTCCTGTGACATACACTCTCAGAAGTGCGTATCTGCTACCATAACACATCCCCCCTTTATAAAAACACTAGATATATAAAAAACATTACTCATAATAAACATTTTAATAAATTAATAACATGGAATGAAGGATGTGCATTCAATCCGAAAGGTACATCATTCAGAAAGGTATATTATGTACTAACACACATAACATGTAAATTTACCTATAATAAACAATTTAGTAAAATAATCAGATACAATGATGGAAGTGCCTTCAATTAAAAAGGTGCGTCATGTACTAACAAAACCTAGTACATGTTCCCAGTTCTAACACTCTACATTAGGGGATAAGGCATCCATACGCATAAAGGTTCGGAATCCAAAATAACCAGTTAATCATACACAAAGTCTTTAAATTGTCTGGGTTTAAGAACAGCACATACTTTCCTGCTTCTTATATTACTATCTTAGGTGTTCCCTTCTTGGGTTGAACTACTACCTTCATGTGAGTATTCCATCCCTAGATGCTGCTCCGAACTTCATTGACTCTGGTTATCCACATGATCATTGTCACCTGGTGCCACATTGCTTTGGGCAATATCATCATTCCCCGAAATTCCTTGACTCTGGTTATCCACATGATCATTGTCACCTTGTACCACCATACTTTAGGCATCATCATCATTATGCAACCACTCAAATCTTTGTTGAGTTCCTATTGCTATTTCCTGCTGAACACCACTCTAGTTTTGTGGAATATGGTTACTACTACTTATGTTTCCATTGCCCTCCTTTCTAATACACAAAAAAAGTGCACACAAATGCCAGACTTTATCATTACTTTATAGTAGAGCATTGCAAAAAACTTTCTCTACTACCAGGGGGTGCTTAAAACGATGTTGGTTTTTAACAATGAAACCACTTATTTTCACCCTTACTCTGTCACCAATTCTCACATGTACAGCTTTGCTTTTATGCTTTAAGTCATACTGTCTTTTGCACACACTTTGTGCTTAAAATACATTCTCTTTCACTGGCTCAGGTGACCAATCGACTCCTTTGGCTGCTTTCAACCATCCAATATTATCTTTAGACATGTGAGTTCTTCCCCTCGAAAGTTCAAAAAGACTGGATACAGTACTCTCATTTGGGGTAATTCTGTATGCCCATACCATCCTGTGTAATTCACTTCTTCACACAAGATTATTATTAATGGCCAACTGTAAATCCCCTAAATAACACAGTTATTTGTTCCACTGCTCCATTCGCTGCTGGATGGTACACTGAAGTAGTCTTGGGTATGGTGCCATCTGTTTCCAATTTTTTTTTTTTACTTTCGAAAATGAATTGGGGTCTGTCGTCAATAAGATTGTACCTGGGTAACCCTTCTCTAATGAACACTTTGTCCAGGAATTTGATTACACTAGTGATATCAGCTCTTTGAACTATTTTGATTTCCGGCCACTTGGTAAGGGGATCTATCAGAACAATCACATACCCTTGTTCTTGATGTTCCCATATAGGCCCCATTATACCTTTTCCAATTCTTTCCCAAGGTATTTCTGGACTGGGTAAGGGATGTAGAGGAGCCTGAGTGTTACTTGCGTCTTATAGGAATTCTCACACCGTATGCAACTTCTGACCTTCCTTTCTATTCCTTTGTCACAACCTGGACACTGATACCAACTCTTGATTCCATTCTTGGTTTTACCTGCCCCATAATTCCCTTCATGGCAAATTCCAGGATTTCAGGGGGCACCATCTTTCCTTGTCTTAAAATTAAACCACCTTCTGAGGACAACTCATGTCTAAGTTCCCAGTATGTAAGTAACTCTTTACTGAGGGACATCTTATCTGGCCAACTGATTGATAACATCCTACTTACTTCCTTGAAAACTGAGTTCTTTTTTGGGGGCTTTTTCCATTCTTCACCTGAAATACTAGGAAATTCCTGTGAAATATTAGCAACACAAAACTCTTTCAAAGCAACCTCATTTGCTTCACACAAGGGAAGTGGTTTTTGGCTCAGAAGGTCTGCAACAACATTGTTTGCATTTGGCATGTATTGTACTTCATAATTGAAATCAAATAGTCTCACTGACATACGGGCTAATCTGAAGAATGCATCATACAATCCCTTAGTAGCTAACACTCTTGTAAGAGGTTTATGGTCACTCCGCAAGGTAACCTTTTTGCCCCCAAATAAGTTAGAGAAATGCTATGGACCCCATACACAGGCGAGTGCTTTCCGTTCTATAACTGAGTATTTTTCTTCAGTAGGGGTAAGTGAACTGGTAGCAAACGTAAAATCATCTTCCATACCCAACTTATTCTTTCATGTAAGGCCTGCACCAATCCCTCTACCACCACCCACAGTAGTAACAACATTAGCTAATTTGGGGTCAAATCCTTGGAAAGGAGGTAAATTGCAAATGTCATTCTTAAGGGATATAAATGTATCCTGACAACAACTGCACCACTCAAACTTGTTGCTAAGTTTGAGTAGTTGTCTAATTTCATAAATCTTGATTAAAAAATCTTTCACAGACTTAGACTAGAATTCTACCAACCCCAAGAACACGCTCAACTCATCATTGTATTTGGGAATAGGTGCTCTCTTATTGCATTCAACAATTCGTTTTTTGGTTTAATTCCTTCACTTGTAATTGCATGCTTTGGATGTGAAACCTGTTTTTTGCAAATTTCCATTTACTGAACTCCGCAGTCATACCTTTTTTTTTTCAGTATACTGAGTACCTGCATCAATGTCTGGTCATGCTGTTCCCTATATCTCCTAGAATGTTGTCTTAGAAAATCAATAGATTTTTAACTCCTTTAAAAATTATATGCATCAATCTTTGGAACATAGCCATAGCTAAGCTTGACCAAAAGGTACTCTTTTGACCCTACAGCACCCAAACGATGTAATAAAAGTGGTGAGCTTCCTGCTGTCAGGGTGTAACGATACCTGGTGATAGACTGCAGTAAGGTCAATTGTGGAAAACATGTTTAGGGTTTAAGGGGTAACATCTCATTAATTCTTGGCAAGAGGTACTTGTCCACAATAATGTTTTGGTTCAACTATAAGTACAGGTTCTGGGCTGTTTGGATTCAAAGTTATTCCCAACTTGCCGTGATCCATCCATCCCAGTACTGAAGGACCAGTGGCAGATATATATAATTTGCCCTCAGTTTCTCTACTTTTAAACATGAACTTAGGTTTCCTATGCCCAACAGTCTCAATGGGTTCACCAGTGAATGTTTTAAGGGAAATGTCAGAGTGTTCCAACTCTCACCCCATTGCATGTGCAAGTTTTTCATCCCACTTTTCTTTATTGACTATTGTGTACGGTGAGCCAGAATCAGCCACTATTGAAATATCTACCCCACAAATAGACCTTTCACACCTTGGTTTCTTCCTTTTACCATTAGCACCAGTATTTATATCAAATATTTATGCATCATCAACATTCAGAACGCACATATCTAATTCAGAATCATCAGACGGACATTAGTTGCTCTCATCCTCCTGGTCAACCATTTGAACTTTACCTCTGACTTCCTCTGGCAAATGTTCTAAAAATGCCCTATAATTCCACACTTTTCACATTTCTGCATGCATGCTGGGCATTTCCTATCAATTACTATGTGTCTGGTGCTGCCACACCTATAACACTTCCTGTGGTTTAAACTTTTCACATTACTTCTTCCCTTCGCCTCTGTCTTCTCCTTGTTCTTCTTCTTGAACAGTGCTTGAGCAGACGACTCAGTGCCGCTTACTTTGGCTACTACCAAGTGCTCCTGTTTAACCTTGCTGTCATATAACACCACCTTTGCGCATCTTCCAGTCAATTCAGCTCTTATGACAATGTCAATTACATCTTGCAGCGTTTTTTCACCATTTGCCCACAAATGTTCTTGAATTTTGAGTTAGAAGCTCACATTACTATCTGATCCCTAATAAGTTCATTGTTCATGGTTCAAAAACTACAGGTAAGGACCAAATTTCTGAACACAGACACATAATCCTCTATAGAGTCTTCTTTCCCCTGTTTTCTGTGGAACATTGTAGATCAATCCTCCACAACACATACAGTGGAATTGTAGTAATTGTGCAAGTCTTCCAGGGCATTAGTATAAACATCCCCTTGACCTTCTGCATAAACTTTTTTATTAATGCGATTTTACACATTGAGACATCTTGTTCCCAAACAATGCAAAAAAATATTTTTATTTTCAGGTGTTAACTCTCTATCTTCGTCATCAAACGTAGAAATGTAGTTTGTGAAATATCCTTGCCATGCCCCACGCTTTAATACAAGTTCTCCAGCCGAAGGTGAAATCTTGTGGTGGGGAAAGATTGTATACATTTCCAGATGCCATGGGGAACAATGAATGTAAAATTAGAAGAAACTCAAAATACTGGTGAAAGAACTTGAAAAAAAAATCCTTGTTATTCCAAAAATTATATTTTAGAAAGAGGAAGTCAGCGCATGTTGCGTGAAATACTGTGGTTACTATTTAAAGAATATACAATTAGTGCTTCCAATGAAAATTTGAAGTACCATCTCATAAACATGCTAAAATACTTTGTGAAAAATGGATCAGAGTAGTTTCCATGTGACCATAGGAGCAAAGTTTCATTGAGGAATGAGGCGGAATGTGAATTTCAATTAATTCAAAAATGTGGGCACGCATCTGGGCATACCTTCTGAAGTGCGTACATTTTTCCTCTGTTAAAGATGGCGGCCTGTAGAGCTGGAACGCATGCATGCACAGTGGTGTTGAGTTCCTGTGATGTCAGTAGTGTTGTTGAAGGAAGCTGTTGAGACTGTTTGAAGCTGCCAGGTAAGGAATTGCTTTAACTGCCAAGTAAATTAAAATTGGCCATAAATGGCCACATAACATTTTTAAAAATAGCGATAGTACTTGCTGGTCAAGGACGATTTTGGTAATGGGCAGCGCTGAACCAGGGTGCTGAAATGCATGTAAAAGGTTCAAAGGTGTATTGGAGGGCATCTTCAAAATTGTAAACATCGATTCTACTCGGTATGCAGGAACTTCTTGCTTTATTGAAGTTATATACACCAACACACTTTAGTGGAGAATGGCGAGCTAAAACACAACACATCTACTCCACACAATTTCTCTCAGCATCTGACCATTAATCTGCTGATCAGCTGGGCATTCTAGAATTCTAGCCGACTACATCGTAATAACAGTGTTCTAACCGTGATACTGGATCCTACGAGATACACTTTCAGAAGTGTATACCTGCCATCATAATACCTTTGTTTTATTATTACAACATTCTGCACTGTAGTGGAGGAATGTTTTAATAGCTATATAGCCCTCTGTAGGTGGGCTATACAGGCATTAAAGTCCTGCTCCCTTGTTAAAGGTCCTCGCCTTTGTCTCGTGCTATTAACACTGGAGTGGGTCTTTAAAGCCTGGAATAGCCCACTACAGTGGGCTATAAGGCTATAATGGAAAACATTTCAATAGCGGAGGATTATGTTCATAGGCTTGGATTGTATAGTGTCCCTCTCTGTATACTCAGAGCTCTCACTTGGTCTCTGTGCATCTACTCAAAAATCCTCATAATATTATTTTCAGTTCCAAATGTGCCATGTTCCCGTAGTCTCCTTGCACCTGAGAAGCTTGCTAATTGTGTTTTGAGCTACCTTAATATCTCCTCTTCCATGATGCTGAGTTTGTGCTTGGGAAAGGTGGACCTTGAATACCACCACACTTCACAGCAGAACTGCCATTTGTTTCTTTTTTCTCTGGCCTTAGACATACTACTCCTCAGTTTCTCCAAGGTTGAGTATGATGGTTCTGTGCCATGATGTGTACTTTATAGTTACCTTTCTGTGAGTAGTACTTCCCTAAGATTGATCATTTCGGTTTGTGTATAAATTACACTTGTATTATCTAACATACGTCTAACAGAATAACTAGTAAATTGACTGATAAATATCTCTGGTGCATGACCAATGTGCGATAGAATTAAATATGGATAAAATGGAAATTAGGTTCTTTTAAAGTCATTGTAAATGCTGTCAGTCGTGAATGGCAGGCCAATGACTTTGCGGTTAGACAGCTAACGAAGATGAAAAGAAAGTTTCTTAATGAAGATTAAACAGCTGTAAACATACACAAGGGTCAGATTCATCATCCTTTCATGAAGCGCAATGCAGTAAGCCACCTTGCTGTACTGCACTGAGTGAAAGGGAAAATGCAGGGATAATTATCACTTTACAGCACCTTCCTGTCCTTTCCTAGTGCTTGTGCACTTGTATCTGCCTAGTGCTAATGGAGGCCCCCTTGCATCTTGGTGGAAGGGTGCCTGCATCGTATGCAGGATTGTTTTTGTGCACGAAAGCACACCTTCTTGCACATAAACAATCCTAAAAGGCTTTTCCATCTTTCTACATGTACTGCAGAATAAAACACACATAGAAAGAGGAAAAAATAAGGAGAAGTAAAAATATTTCTCCTTGTTAAGCCTCACCTGGGGAGGCATAGCATTTTGATGCTTTCCTGGGTCTACCACTAATGGTAAATCTGGGAATGCGCCAAAATTCAAGGGTTGAGACATGGGAATACTCACACTCCACCCATGAAGCGCCTCCCTGCTGCAGAGTAACGCAAGGCAGTGATTGGTGCTGCCTTGCGTTACCCTAGATCTATCAAGCCATGCAGGGCCATGCAAGGTAGCCTTACATGGCTTGATAAACCTCATGTAGGTTTTGCATTGGCCTTGCGTTAGCGGTGGCACCTTCACCATGACGGCGGAACGTCGCCCTGCCACGAGCAGTAGCTGCAAATTGAAAAATAAAAACGATAGTACACAATGTTTATTATCATTTTGATTTTTCAAGTGGCGGGTCACGGGTGATGACAGGGACGGAGAGGGACAGTGCGCATGTATGTTTGTCCGGCCGTCTCAGGGCGGCCAAACACACATACACACTGAGCTATTTCCATCCCAGCACTGTTTTGCTGGGTTGGAGAGAGCAGGCACAGGCTCCCACTCTGCCTGAGAGTGCCAAGCCAGGGCACTCAGGCCAATCCTAACACTGCTCTCTTGCTGTCAGCAGTATAAGAGGAGCGTTATGATTGGCCGCAGGGCAGGCTAGGAGCCTGTGCCTGAAAGTGGAGCAAGAAGAGCGGTGGAGCAATGCGGCTGTTGTGTTTGTTTTGTGTCCCCCAATTTTCCCCAACAGAAGCCGCCCCTGCTTTGCGTAGCGCAATGCAAAACTTTGGTAAATCTGTCCCAAGTATATACTAAAATGTGCATGTCTTCATTTAAGTCTATTGATTTAGTAGGTATGGGCATTGACATCTGTCAGGCATTTAGATATGTGTGAACATTGATCGATTAAACAAATGTTGAAAGATGCTAGTTTCAGATTCATGTTTTAACAAACTGCAAAAAATAAATATGGATAAACATAAACATTAGCAAAACATAAATGTGAACAAGTACTGATGGAAATGTAAAAAAAATAAGAACCATTATAATAACGGAACACTATACATTAGAGGCGATACTGAAGAGAAATAGTAAGAAGGGTTTGTTTCATGGCTCATGGCTATCATTTAACGAATGCTGCACAAGAGAAACAGCTCATTGACACTGCATGAAAGAGTATACTAATAACTTAAATTATTTCCAAGTACCTCATTGAACATTGATGAATATTTTACTGCTAAATGAAGATTGAGAACAGAAATGAAGGATGCAAGGACTGAATCTACCACAAAGCTATGAGGCATTAATGAAGGCAGCCTTATTGAAATGTACTGCTTTGTTTTAATACTACCACAACCTGCTTTATGTTTTTGTAATGTCATGAATGTATGTAGCAGGAACGTGGGTACGTAAAAAACAGTGCTGCACATTTGAGGGGGATACAGTGATTTAAAAGATGAAACGGGAAGGGCAATATTGATGTGGCAGCATTGGCTACAGAAAGGATGGAGAGAGGAATGGTGGCAACTGTGGGGTGGTGTGGCGTGATAGGTGTGTTGCGGTGGGAGCGTGTGGTAGGCTATGGGTTGGCGAGATAGGACAGATGAAGAAAGAACAAGGAAAAAGCTCTCCATACTGCTAAACATGGCAAAACTCTTGGGGTGATGGTAGAGGCCCTAAGGAAATTAAAAATTAGTAGGTTTGCAGAATCTTCAGCCTGCATCAAAACAAAGTTTGAGGGAGTAAAAGTATGCAAAAATACATTCCAAATGCGGGCTTATTAGCCGACACGACTATAGTACATTGTGATAGGGGACACAGTGTTGCAGGGAGGTTGGGCTGGAAATAGTTTTAAGTAAATATATTATAGAAAGGATGAGTTGGGCTATGTTTAACTCTGTGTCGCATATGGATTGTATAAATACTAAATTGGGTTATATTTCCCTGTAACCGAGTGTATAAAATAGTGTTGTATAAGGGCTCGGCTTTACTGTATTCTTTATGAGCTGTAGTCACATTGTAAATAAACTGAAATAGATTACATTGTATATGAATGTTTCAGGATAGTTGTAGACACCAGTTTGAATTACTTCGCTAATTTTTCTTGAAAGAAGAACATACACACTTCAAGGGGTGTACTGTGACAGTTAACGCTTGCCAGACACCTCACTACATTGGAGTAGTACCGGACCCCCCTGAAGGGTTGGGCAACACGATGGGTCAGTAAGCTAAGTATTAATTGCCCATATCTATGTGTGATAAGTAGGACATCTTTTCAGTTCCCTACAGGGCGAACACAGTCTTTCACCCTTCTGTGTGTAATACATTTAGGCCCATATTTATACTTTTTGATGCAAACCAGAGCCGGCTCTGGTTTGCGTCTAAAATTTTTTACCACCAGCTAACGCCTTTCCTACGCGCCATGCAGGCGCCTTATTTAGGGAATACCGTTAGCCGGCGCTGCGGACTGGTCTGAGTATAAAAAAAATGACTCAAACCAGGCAGCGCCGGCATTGGGGAAAATGGGGCTTGTGCGTCAAAAAATGGTGCAAGTCAGGTTTCAGGCAAAAATCATGCCTCAAAACGGAATTGCACGATTTTTTGCTGCACAACCCCCATTGAAATGACCCCTGTCTTAGCAAAGAAAGGAATCATGCCCCCTTGCCCAATGGCCATTCCCTGGGGACTTCTGTCCCCTGGGCATGGTCATTGGGCACAGTGGCATGTTTGGGGGCCCAAATTAGGCCCCCCCATGCCACTTTAAAAAAATTAAACAAAATACTTACCTCAACTTACCTGTACTTACCTGGGATGGGTCCCCGCATCCATGGGTGTCCTCCAGGGGTGGGCGAGGGAGGAAGGGGGTGTCCCTGGGGGCAGGGAAGGGCACCTCTGGACTCCTTCCATGGTCAGAGACCATTGAAGTGAGCCCACAGGTCCCTTAACGCCTGCCCTGACCCAGGCATTAAAAAACGGTGCACATCAGACTATGCGCCGTTATTTAAGGCCTGCCCCCTCCTGTGCATCAAAATAACGCAGGAGTATAAATAAGGCTCACAGGCCTTAAAGTCATTTTTTGGGCGGGAACGCCTACCTTGCATGACATTAACGCAAGGCAGTTTCCCCCATCCAAAAAATGACTCACACAGAGGAATTTTGACGTCCGCGGGCTCGGGCTTCAAAGTTTAAATATAGTGCACGGTTTGCGCCGAGTGTGCGTCAAAAAATTTTACGCACATTCGGCGCATACTGAGTATAAATATGCCCCAAAGTACCACTGGATGAGTAATAAAACCTCTAGATATGTACAGTGATAAGGAATGGCAAAATTGTAATAGTAAGCACTATTTAACAGACATTATTATTTGACTGACATCCAACTTGAAGACTAACAACATGGCCTCAGATTCACCTGCGGCCGGGTCTTGCTGTAAAGACAATACCTAGGGATCTGGGATATAAAGTCTTACTTCCCCCACTATAGAAATGGGCCTAGAGGTACCAACATGCAGAGTGCTAGTGCATGCTGCAGGGCTTGCTGAAGCCAGCACACTTTCTCCCGCTAATTGCATACATTGTGTAAGTATCCCTCATATCGGTGAGGTCTGAGTCCAACATCTGATGACTGCCTGCTGGGGGTATGAGTACAGTATCTTAAGAGGATCCTCTGGATCTTAGCCAATGAACTGCTCTTTCACCTTCACACAGGTTTAATACCCATTATCGGACTGAATCCATAATGCCAAGGTGGTACAATGGGTTAGCTTCCGAGGTCACATGCATCTCTTCTTTGAATGACATTCAAAAATAACTTTCTGTGGATTTAAGTGGTTGAACTGCAGAACATCTGTTCAAACACTGAAGAATGTTTGTAGTGAACCAGTACCAATATTGAGATATGGAATAAACTTGTCAGTGCCAGAGATGCATTCCTTGGAGAGACACGCCGCTTGTCTAAATATCACGCATCTTACTCTCGGATAATTAGATTAAACTGCTTTTAGACGCACGTTTCAGACCTTGGCAATGGGGATGTTAGGACTCAGTTACAAATGAAAGAATGTTTTGAATATTCAGATTAAGGTTACATTTACCTCATGTTTTGACTATTCAGAATCAAGTTAAACGTGCCACATTATTAGACATCAGGAAGCAGCGCATTGGAATGTTTGTGAATGGTTCACCAACCATGCATGTGGCCTGTTAAATCATACATGGGAGGAGCTGTGGCTGAGGGAAGGTGTGTGGCTTAGGGCCAGATGTAGCAAAATAAATTTTTGCGACTTGCAAATTGCGAGTCTGAGCGACTCGCAATTTGCAAGTCGCAAAAACGGATGCAGAATGGTGTCTCAGACACCTCTGCGACTCGCTATGGGGTCGCAAAGACCCACCTCATCAATATTCATGAGGTGGGTCGCATTTTGCGAGCCCATAGCGAGTCCCTGAACTCACAGGGATGGTGGCCTGCTGTAGTCAGCAGACCTCCATGTCTGTGACTGCTGTGTAAATAAAGCACTTTTTTTTTTTTCATTTTGCAGCCCGTTTTCCTTAAAGGAAAACAAGTTGCAAAATGAAAAAAATACCGAAACCTTTTGGTTTCGTTTTTTTCAGAGTAGGCAGTGGTCCATAGGACCCCTTCCTATTTGCGAGTCGCATTCACAAATTGCGAGTCGGTACCGACTCGCAATTTGTGAATGAGCATCGCAAAAGGCTTTTTGCATGGTGCAAACTGCGATTTTCGCAGTTTGCACCATGCAAAAAGCTTTCTACATCTGGCTCTTAGTCATAGATTTTAGACCATCAAGACTGGGTCCGAGTCACCTCCACGACACTTGCCTTAATATTGTGTGATGCGGGGTAAATCACTTAATCCCTCTGTGGCTAATGAAATTTGTGTAAAATATGTCTGTGTATTCCTCACTTGATGTATATGATCAGAACGCTGTCTTCCAGCCCCCCCATGTAATGTACAGCATTCTGTGGCACTGTATTAAAGAATGGATTCAGAAGCCGTGCACTACTAAGGGAGGCATCAGTAAAGCGGGCAATTCTGTGTTTTAAAGAATAGTTGAGGTTTCCTTTACTGGCCTCCGAGTGGATGGTGTGTAGCGTTTCCAAATAGAAGTATTTTTCTGCATGACACTTCTTAAAGAAAAATGAAAATAGCTAAAGCATGGCTAAAGTAGCATCACTGTGAGAAAACATTCTGCATTGAAATGCGGCATATAGGGGGTTATTACAACTTTGGAGGAGGTGTTAATCCGTCCCAAAAGTGACGGTAAAGTGACGGATATACCACCAGCCGTATTACGAGTTCCATAGGATATAATGGACTCGTAATACGGCTGGTGGTATATCCGTCACTTTACAGTCACTTTTGGGACGGATTAACACCTCCTCCAAAGTTGTAATAACCCCCTTAGTGTTTACCAGGAGCTAAGATAAATTCATTCATCTAACCCAGCACTTTTTTTTCTGTGATATGCCCTATCTTGTGAAGTAATGTGGCTTTGTACTCGAGCCTATTCCCAACCTATTGGAACAGGACCTAGGCTGATTTGCAATTGGTTGGCCTTGTCAGTAGTGACACAATGAAAGGCTACAATGCAGCCTACAGTAATCATCATTTCTTCATATGTCTCTATAAAACGTCAACAGAGATCTGTGTTTTTCAAAAGAGTGGGCTTCTATAACCACGTCGGACAATCTTGTAAATTGATGCAATCGACATCTGCTGTAAAATTAGTATAAATCTGCAGAAATGTGTCCTAATTTAATTGGAAAGGGGACATAAATTCCATGGAAACGACAGTGAAAATCATCGTAGACCAATGACAGAAGCAGTGAGAAAGACGCATCTAAGAAAACTCTGTGAATGTATATTCAAGTGATCCTCAGTGTTGCAGAACAAGGTAAATTAAATGTGTAGGGTCCCTGCCCCTATCTCTCACACCTTTCCTCCGGAAGAGTTCATGAGTCTGATATCAAGGTCCTTACTCTCGCACAAATCTGCCAGTCCACAAATCTCTCAGCATCATCTCCTGTCTGTACATGCCAGGTTATTTGAACCCTTGCATGTTTGTACACCTATCAACACACACATGCTTTCAGTATTCTCTTTCAAGGGAAGAGGTCACTGGGTGACTGAAGGACTTGGGCTGGATGGCTTGCCTCCAAAACCTGATTATGCAGGTGCCCTCTGTTCAGCTCAGCCTGAAACGAAGCTTACAGGCTATTAAAACTAATGAGGACCTCAGACAGCGCCTGCAGTGGTAGTTTATGTTAATAGCTGCCCCTGTGGCTATGCCTCCCTGGCCTCTGTCATTCAGTTTTCATTCCTAATATTCCTATCGACTTAGATTCTGTCTGGAAGATCAGAAAGAGGTAGAAAATCTCCACATAACCTCAAAACTTTCCAAATCTGCTGACATTTTGCAACATGTACAAAATTAGCAAGGAGTTCGGAAATCGGTTTAAGAACTAAGAAATCCCTGTTCCCGATTACAATTTTACTCCGCAGATTCTGACTATCCTTCTTTAGAAGCAATGAACAGTGTCTTGCTGGATTCAAGTGTTCTGAGAATCTCTCTGATCGGTTGACTATTGTTTAAGACGTCTGTGGGTGCAAAAGTCCTGGAGTTATATCATGAATGTGCCCGCTGGTGCAGAATAGAGCTGTGTCACTGATTTTAAGACACGTAAACTGGACATTCTTTGAGGTAATGCATGAGCTGCAGAGAACACAGCTCAGAATTAGGGTGAGGCACCACTGCTCCCTTTTACAGGTTGTCTGCAGCTCATGCCCACATTTTCTTGATAGGGCCCCTGGCACCGACAACATCAGCAATTATGTGACGTGAAGAGCCTTAGCAAGATACTGACTTGCACTGGAGACAGGAGTGCATTTAGGGCCCGCTGAGGGAGCTGTGACCTGATTGTTGCCAGCGGAAGAGAACGATAAACGCTAATAGTGGTGACTGCGGGGCCGCCGAGTACCTGTTTTGGAGATGAGATTGAAGCTAGAGCAGCAATTGCCCTCTGACTGCCGTCAGTATCTGCTTTGGAACCATAGATATAGATATCCTGTAGACAGAGACGGGAGGTGACGAGAACGCAAATTATGCAGCGTTTGCCAAGCACAGCTCAAACCACAGGTGTAGCGCAGGCCCCTCAGCACCTGCATTGCGTGGAGGCCCCCAACATTTCAGGGGACTACCAGCATGTGAGGGGGCCCGCGGCAAATCAAGGCTGAGACTCAAGGGCCGCTACTCACATTCTGCAGGGATGCCCGTCGATTTTCTTTATGCCACCGCTAAATTATGAGTGTTGTCAATGTGTAAGAGGGAAATACATGAACAGAGACAGGCTAGACTGGTGTAAAAACAAGGACTGATTCTTCCCACAGAGAGACGAAGATACAAGACCTGCAGCAGGGCCAACATCATGGCATGTCAGCCTTTTCAACGTAGAAGGGCATGATCTCCCTGCTATGCCTCCGTCCCAATGATGGATAGAAACTGTAGCCTGCATCTCCAGCCAGGAATGTAGCCAGGAATATTTGATTAGGACATACCGCCACTAATGGGAACATGAAAATAATGATCAGGAAGCTGGGCGGAGGTTGCTGCCTGACTAACTTACAAATTTTAAAACATTGATGCTGTTCCATCCGGGTATTTGTGTGATGGGGATAGACCTCATGACGTGTGATTGAGGTCCAATCGCAGAGCTGTGTATGAGTCCCAGTGCTGGATTAGCAGTGCATGCTACAGAACAGGATCAACGTGTGTTGTCATAGCTGTTTGGGAGTTTCCGTGTTTAATCTGCAGGGTGTGCTCCAGGACAGTTGTAGGATACTCTGGCAGAGCTGTGGGTAAAACTCTGTGTTAATATACCAGTGTACCCATGGATAGCATCAAGACGAGGCACTGTAGGTCTACCTCAGGGATGCACTCTCCTTCCTTCTCTCCATCACACATCCACTCTCCCACCTACTGCTCCTCTGCCTCCTCTCTTTCTACCCCTTTCCTTACCCCTACCCTTCTCAGCTCTCTTACATCTTCTTCCTTTGCTTCCCTTACTTCTCCACTCTTCAACATCTTGGTCACTCTTCGGCCCCTTGCTTTGCCCTGCTGAATGCACATTACCACTCATTCAGCTCCCACTTCTCTGCTAGCTCACCCCTGTTAGACCTGGAATTCATAGGGGGAGGGGGGTTCTTACCCCAGACCTTTTGCCTTTCACCTCCTGTTTTGCTCTCTCCCTTTTTGTTGGTCTTAAGACTCTGAGCACCTTACCACTGCTAACCTGTGCTAAAGTACATGTGCTTCCCCCATAATCATGGTAACATTGGGGTATCCACAATTGGCATGTTTAGTTTACTTGTAAGTCCCCTATAAAGTGGTATACCATGTACCCAGGGCTTGTAAAATTAAATACTACTAGTGGACCTGCAGCACTGATTGTGCCACCCAATTAAGTAGCCCTGTAAACATGTCTCAGGCCTGTCATTGCAGAGCCTGTGTGCAGTTTTACTGCCACTTCGACATGACATTTAAAACCTCTTTCCAAGCATTAGATTCCCCTTTTCTTACTTACAAGTCACCCCTAAGGTTGGCCCTAGGTTGCCGAAATGGCAGGGTGCCATGTAAGTAAGAGGCAATGTATGTACTTTTAAGTTTCACATGCCCTGGTAATGAAAAGCTCCCAAAGTAATTTTTCATTGCTGTGAGGCCTGCTCCTCTCATAGGCCAGCATTGGGAATTCCTTAAAATATTTTTAAGCTGTTATTCCTGATCAGAAATAAGTAGCTGCATCATGTTTCATATAATTGGAAGATAATGATAAGTCCTCCTTACAGGTAAAGCCGGATTTATTATTACTATTTTAGAAATGCCACTTTTAAAAATGATGCATTTATCTGCTCTCACTGCTCTGTGTGCCTGACAGCATGTCTCCATACACTTCTGGTTTGAGCTGGGTGACAGCTACATTTGTGCATTCCCTCCCGACACCCACAACACAGAACACTCAACTACATCTGCATTCAACTGTACACTGATGGGTCTTCCTGGGCAGGGAGGATGGGAAGGGCTCACACTCAAACTTTAAAAAGTAGTGGCCTGAGCCTCACACAACTGGATGATTGTCCCTAGTCTGGAGCCAGGGCTGGACTGAACAGGGGACCTGTGCTCTTCAGAGAGATCCTTTGAAGTCATTCCCCACATCAGAGGCACTTTTTTGTGTAAGTACTGGGTGTCGGACCCTCTGAAATTAGTACAATTCAGGATCTGAAAAGGATCCTGCTTGGGTAAAGACTGCTGTGCCTTAAGGATTGCCACTTTGCCAGAATTTACTTTTCCCAGGAACTGCTTTGCTGTGCTGGCCTGGTGCCTGTTGATCTCTGCCCTACCAAGGTCCAAGGACCAAGAACTAAACCAGAGTAACTCTAAGGGCTTGTTGGCTTTCCCCCTGTTCTCTTTGAGGTCTCTGAGGTGTTGTGCATTCATCTCAGCCCTCTACACTGTTCGGAGCATGCCTATTACCCGCTGGCACATCGGAGAAGAGAGTACAGTGCTTTGTCTCACCGTTCTGTGAAAGTGAACCTTCCCCATTTAGTGTTACTCATAATCGACAGAAGAGCAGCGCCTCTCTACTCGCCAGCGCTGATGGAGCAGCTCTGACCGAATCATCTGACAGGGCTGTGCTCCCGTATCTGTGAGTGCTCGAAGAGCTGCATCGCAGGAGTCCTTGATCAGCATGTGTGCCACGGCCCCACGTTCCTGACGGCCCAACACCGGATGACTGTGTACCTCACCTGGGGGCCATACAGCAGCTCATCTTGCCTTCCAGCAATGCGAGTCCTGGTGCAAGGCCCAATGACAGCCCCAATGGCTGCGTTTCTCCACCAAAGGTTCTGGGGCGTAGGAACGCAATGAGTCCTGTATCAAACTTTTAACATTGTATCACTCTTAAGGAATTACTGTAAAAGCTCTAAAAGGAGCCCATTGAAATTAAGCACTGCTTGAGAGCGCAAGCACTTTGGCCTGTTGTAAGTAGTCTGTGGGCTTTTAACCAAGCCCATGTCATGCCCATCACTTTCAATCACTCGTGGGCTTGCCTTTCAAAACTCCCTTCATGTGATTGGTAAATGCTTTAAATGTGTCCCAACTTGAGGGTGTATTTGTCACACCTTGCAGGCTTACCCTCTTACATGGATTATTGCACGATTGCTGATATACCTCTTCATGGGAGAGCTCTTTCTTTTGCCTCTCTCCTTCGTGCTGCATGGCAGCCATGACGCTCACAGCACAAACAGGCACTACAGCGTGCCCTCCTTGTATAAATCTTATCTGTTTATTCAGAATATTTTGTATGGATACAATGCACTTTTAACGTTCCTTTCACCCTTCCAAAAGTAACATAAGCCTCTTTATTCTGTATATTTTTATGTTGTTGCACCCCTTGTATACTGCCCTTGGGGGTACCTCGAGCGTGTTATAGAGGTTCACAAAATAAACAAAAATAAAGTGCCTGTGGCCTGGCTGCCTGGTGTTTATTCCATCCTAGCTTGGCAGATTGAGTTTCCTGTCCCTTCAGCTGGCACACAGCAGAACATAACACAATATAACACAATATTGCATAGCATAACATAACACAACATAGCATAGAAAAACATAACACAACATGGCATAATATAACTCAACATAGCAAAACATAGCACAACATAGTATATCATAACATAATGCAATATAACACAACATAGCATAATATAACATAACATAGCATAACATAGCATAGCACAACACAGCATAGCATAGCTTAACATAACACAACATAGCATTGCACAACATAATACAACATAGCATACAATAACACAGCATAACATAGCATAACATAACACAACATAGCATAACATAACATAACATAACATAACATAACACAACATAACACAACACAGCATAGCATAGCATAACATAACACTACATAGCATAGCATAACATAACACAACATAGCATAACATAACACAACATACCATAGAAAAACATAGCACAACATAGCAAAACATAAAAAACATAACACAATATTGCATAGCATATAACACAATATAACACAACATAGAATAACACAACACAACACAGCATAGCATAACAGAACACAATATACCATAGGATAACATACCACAACATTGCATAGCATAGCACAATGCAGTATAGCATAACACACAAAATAACACAACAAAGCATAACATACCATAACACTACATAACATAACATACCATAACACAACATAGCATAACATAACACAAAATAACAAAGCATAAAATATCCCAACATAGCATACCATAACATAGCATAACATACCACACTGAAACATAGCATAACATATCATAACACAACACAACATAACATAGCATAACACAACATAGCATAACATAACACAATATACCATAGCATAACACAACATAGCATAGCATAAAATAACACAACATAGCATACTATAACAACACCACATAGCATAGCATAACATAACACAATATAACACAACATAATATAACATAAAAGAGCATAGCATAACATAACACGATATAACACAACATAGCATATGTTAGACCTGGCATCCTTAGTGTGGTCTCGCCTGTCTTTTTTGCCTCTACTTCCTGTTTTGACCATGTGCTGGACTTTGTTTTTGCTGTTTTGGTACTCTGGGCACTTTACCACTGCTGACCAGTGCTAAAATGCAAGTTCTCCTGTGTAAATTGTATGTGTAATCGGCTTTTGGATGATTCGCATATTTGATTTACTAGTACGTCCCTAGTAAAGTGCACTAGAAGTGCCCACGTCCTGTTCAAATGCTACTAGTGGGCTTGCAGCACTGGTTAGTCGCCCTTTAAATATGGCTCAGACCTGCCACTGCAGTGTCTGTATGAGCAGTTTTAAACTGCCAATTCGACCTGGCATGTGTACCCTCTTGCCAGGCTCAAACCTTCCCTTTTTTTACATGTAACGCAACCCTAAGGTAGGCCCTAGGTAGCCCCATGGGCAGGGTGCAGTGCATGTTAAAGGTGGGACATGTACTAATGTGTTTTACATGTCCTAACAGTGAAATACTGCCACATTCGTTTTTCACTGTTGCAAGCCTATCTCTCTCATAGGTTAACATGGGGACTGACTTTAAATATCTTTTAAGTACAGTTTCCCTTTGGGAGCAGATAGAGATGTGGAGTTTGGGGTCTCTGAACTCACAATTTAAAATTACATCTTTTGGTAAAGTTGTTTTTTAAATTGTCTGTTTGAAAATGTCACTATTAGAAAGTGGGCATTTTCTTGCTTAAACCGTTATGTGACTCTTCCTGCTTGTGTAATCCCTGTCTGAGTCAGACTGACAGTTAGGATGTTTGTGAATCACCTATAGACAGTGACACAAAGGGAGCTGGGGTGTAGCCTGCATATCCTGATGGGCCATCTAGGCTAAAGTGGAGGGAGGAGTGGTCACTGACACCTGAGTAGGCTGTGCCTGCCCTCACACAATACAGTCTCCAATCCCCTGGTGTGAGTCTGGAGCCAGGCCTAAGCAAGGCAGGAACTTGTGAACAACAGAGACTTTCCTTTGAAGTGTGCCTTCAAAAAGGGTATAAGTAGAATACCCAAAACCCCAGATTGTCAGATTACGTCTGGAACTAAGAGGAACCTCTGCCAAGGAGAAGAGCTGTAGAGCTGGAAGAGGAGTACCGCCCCTTTGCTTGTGACTGTGCTGTGCTGGGATGGCCTGCAGTTGCTGCTTCTGCCTGAAAGAGGACAAAGACTGGACTTTGGTGTATATTTGGTGTATATTCCTGTTTGTGAAGAATCTCCAAGGGCTTGGACTGAGCTTGCCTCCCGTTTTGAAGTCTCATGGCCATCAAAGACTTCCTCTGCCAGCACCTGGACTCTCTGCTGGGATTCCTGCCCAGACAGCTGGTGCCCTATCCAGTCCGTGGGTTCTTGAAAGGTGAAACTGGTAGAACAAGGACTGAAATCCACACATTGGGAGCCGTGTGGGAAACAATTGACGAACCACTTGCAACGCGGGTATAAAAACAATGCGCTACCCGACTTGCGGTTGAAATTGACCATGACCTGCATCGGGGCTAGAGAAACGACGCAACACCTTCTTGCGGCTGCTGAAAACGTCGCAAAAAACACATAGCACAATTATCCATCACCGTGCGGCTGGACTTCTCATGCATCATCGCTGGGTATCAAAATCATTGTTGCGGATCCAAGGTGCCCCATCTGGAAACTGACGCATCGTTTGATTTAGATAAATATTGGCTTTTTTTCTAAACTGGTGTGGTGTCCATTTTGTAGTGTTTTCATTGTATTACTGTATGTATTTTGGTACAAATACTTTACACATTGCCTTTGAGATAAGCCTGACTGCTTGTGCCAAGCTACCAATGGGATGAGCAGGGGCTATCTAAGTGTGCCACTCCATTGCCCTGACTAGAGTGAGGGTCCCTGCTTGGACAGAGTGCAAACTGACTGCCAACCAGCGACCCCATTTCTAACAGCATAGCATAACAACATAACTCAACACAGGATAGCATAACATAACACACCATAGCATACCACAACATAGCATAACATAACACAATATAACACAGCATAGAATAACTTAAAAAACAATATAACACAACATAGCATAGAATAACATTACACAAATTAACACAACACAGCATAGCATAACGTAACACAACATAAAAAAACATAGTGTAGCATAACATAACACAACATAGCATAGCATAAAATAACACTACATAGCATAGCATAACACAACATAAAATAGCACTACATAGCATAGCATAACACAACATAAAATAACACTACATAGCATAGCATAACACAACATAAAACAACTTAGCATAACATAGCATAACATAACATAACACAACATAGCATAACATAGCACAACATAGCATAGCATAACACAATATAGTATAACATAACACAACATAACATAGCATAACATAACACAACATAGTATAACATAACAACACAACATAACACAACATGGCATAACATAACCCGACATAACACAGCATAACATACACAACATAGCATCACATAACACAACATAACAAAACACAAAATAGCATAGCATAACATAACACATTATAACACAACATAGCATAACATAACACAACATAACACAGCATAACATACCAAAACTTAACATAGCATAACGTAACACAACTAGGCATAACATAATACAACATAACATAGGAAAATTTAACACAACATACACAATAAAACATAGCATAACAAAACAACACTACATAACACAACATAGCATAGCATAACATAACACAACAACACAGCATAGCAGGTAATAACATAACACAACAAAGCATAACATAACATAACACAACATAGCATAGTATTACATAACACAATATAACACAACATAGCACTAGCATAACATACCACAACATAGCATAGTGTAACATAACAGAACATAGCGTAGCATAACACAACATAGCATAATACAACACAACATAACACAACATAGCATAGCATAACATAATGCACATAGCAAAACATAACACAACGTATTACTGCATAACATAACACAACATAGTAAAACATAAAACAACCTAACACAACATAGCATAGCATAACATAACACAATATAACATAATATAGCATAACATAACATAGCACAACATAACATAGCATAAAATAGCATAACAAGCACAAAATAACACAGCATAGCATAACATAACATAGGACAACATAGCATAACATAATAGAACATAGCATAACATAACATAAAACAACATAGCATACCAGAACACAACATAACACATCACCTAGCATAACACAACATAGTCTAGCATAGCACAATATAAGACAACATATAGCATAATATAACGCAACATAGAAGACAGCATAACATAACACAACATAGAATAACAAAACACAACATAGCATGGCATAGCATAACATAACACAATATAACACAACGTGGCACAGCTGACCATAACACAACATAATACAACACAGGCTAGCAGAACACAAAATTAGACAACATAGCATGTCATAGCATAACACAACATATGACAACATAGCATAGCACAGCATAACATAACAGAACATACAACATAGCATAGCATAACATAAGACGACATAGCATAACAGAACACAACATAAGACAACACAGCCTATCATAGCATAATACAACTTAAGACAACATAGCCTATCGTAGCATAACACAACATACAACATTGCATAACATAACAACACAACATAGCAAAACATAGCGCAACCTAGTATAGTGTAACATAACACAGCGTAACCCACATAAGTCCACATCACACCACATACATCCACTCCATTCCAAACCAAAACACAAGGGTAAAAACATTGTCATTTACGCCAATAGCTCTAACTCTAGCAAATGTGAGACCGCTTGAATTGCAAATGCTTGTTAAATATTATATCTCCTGATATACTGATTTTTGTCATTTTGGTCTTATTTAATTCACACAAATAATCCCTATTTTTCTAAAGCTCTGTGTGTTTTTTTTGTGGTGTGTTCGTGGTATTCCTGAGTGCATGTGTTGCACAAATACTTAAAATAATGCCTCTTATGATAAAGCCTGCCTGCACTGCGCCAAGCTGCCAGAGGGTGAGGGCTGGTTATCTTAGGTGTTTAACTGATTTACTCTTACTAGCGTGGTGGGTTCAGCCTGGCTTGGGTCTAACAACCTCTCAACATTCTTGCTGCCTTGTTACATTTCCAAGGACGGCTCCTCCGTTAGGGTGGAGGAGTGTCACCCCCTCGCCAGTAGCAGAAGCTGCAAAACCTTTAACAAACAAAAGGATAATAAACAATGTTTATTATCCTTTTGTTTGTTAAAGGGGCCACGGGGTGACAAGCAGTGAGGGAAGTACACAGTGCACTCCCTAAGTTTGCATGTATGTTTGGCCAGAAGTCTTGGGCCGGCCAAACAAACATGCGCAGTAGACTCTCTCCAGCCCAGCAACACAGTTGCCCGGCAGGAGAGAGCCTGCTCACAGTCTTTCTGAGAGCGCCATGGCTGGTTGGTAAGTTTTGTATTTTATTTTTTCTTAAATTTTTTCCCCTCCCAACCCCATTCCCCCATGCGCCGCACCCGCCCCTTGTGACTGAAGCGAGCCGCTACTGCACTATTCTGATGCTTCCTCTCCCGCTGCCCTCCAAATGTCACACTTTACCTCTCTGCTCTGTATCAGTCAGTGCACTCAGCACATGAGACACTCATACATAATTCCGGGTCCTTGACCTGACCTCCATGTTCTGCCCTCCCAATAGGTTTTGGTTTCTGTAAAGTCAGGAAGGAGGAAGAAGGTCTGGGCATTGAGTGCCCCTCACCCTGCCCTGATCTGGTCGATTCAAAACCTGCCCAACTCAAATATCAGCAGATGTAAGCTGCGGGGTCACTGGGAGCCAGACAGGCCCAAAAGCTCTGGTTACAGGGTAAGTGATCGCTTGCAGAGAATGCCCTGTCCCTACCAAGTGCTCACACCGTGTTTGCAATTAAGGGTTTGTTTATTAAGTATTTGCTGTCTTTATTTGCCTTAATCTTATCTTATAAAATTGTTTTGGTCTTTGCAGCGTCTATTGGAATGTAGTGCTGTTCATATACAGGATCGTTTCCTACAGTGATTTGAGTCAGTGCAGGGGCGGCTCCTCTGCAAGAGCGGAGGAGCGTCAACCCACACCAGCAGCATCAGCAGCTGCAAACCTTTGAATATAAAATGATAAGGGATGGGCCACAGACTGTGACGAGCACTGAACGGAATGTACAGCACTCCCCCTCATGGCACATGTATGTTTGACCGGCTGTCTCAGCCGGCCAAACACACATGCGCAGTAGCTTTCTCCAGCCCTTCCCTGTTGCTGGGCTGAAGAGAGGAAGCATAGCCTCCCAGTCTGCCTGGGAGCACCCTGGCTAGGCTCTCCCAGCCAATCCTAACGCTGCCCTGAGCAGTGTCAGGATTGGCCGCAGGTCAGGCTGGAGCCTAGTCCTGTAGTCGACTCGAGGACGAAGGAGCGGGATGAAGGAGCAGAGTAGTGTGCTACAGAATTAAGGTACGTTTTTTTCATTATTTTATTTTTTATTCTCCCCCCTCGTCCCACTCCTTTTCCCTCCCACAAGCCGCCACTGTGTCAGAGCCCTCTTAATCTCAGTCTGCTATGAGTCATGGAATCAGTCTGTTGCAGAAATTGGACGTGCCTAACACCAGAGAGCAAGAGCGAGATCCAACTCTGAAAACAGAGACTTGGGGCTAGATTTACCAGAATTTGGTGAAGGGCAGTACAGTAAGTCATCTTGCTGTGCTACCCTGTTTCAAAAGGAAAGGGCAGGAATGCACTGTATCTAGGCGATACGGGACATTCCTGTCCCTTCCAACTGTGCTGGTGCCATTTTGACTGCCTAGTATCACTTCAGGCACCCTTACACCATGGCGTAAGCGTGTCTGCATTGTTGGAAGGTTTGTTTATGTGCAGGAAGGGGCATGTACTTGTACAAAAACAATCCCAGGAGGCTTTTTCCTCTTTCTTACGACCAAATTCACAAGAATTTGTTGCAGGACAGTGCAGCAAGTCATTTTGCTGAGATGCCCTGCTTCAAAAGGAAAGGTCAGAAATGCACCATATGTATGTGATGCATTCCTGTCCCTTCAAATTGCACTGGTGCCATTTTTGCTGTCTAGCACCAACGCAGGCATTCTTGCACCATGGTGCACGGGTGTCTGTGTTGTCTGCAGAATTGTTTTTCTGCAGGATGGGGCACCTTCCTGCACAAAAACAACTCCGGGAGGCTTATTCGTGTTTTATGTATTCTGCAGAATGCAGCACTAATAGAAAGAGGAAAAAAAGAGGAGAAATGAAGATATTTCTCCTCGTTGTGCCAACCAGGGGAGGCGTAAAGTTTCAGGACATCACCAGGTTTACACGCTCTTGTAAATTTGAGGATGTATCAGAATCCATGGGTTTTGGGTGGAAACACCCACCACAATGCCCGTGGAATGCCTCCCTGGTGCAGAGTAAGGCAACACAGCGATTTGCGCTGCCTTGCCTTACTTTTGCATGGCTTCAAAGATATTGTTAAGAGGTTTGCACGGCTGCTGCGTCACTCAAAGTGACATATCTGCGGTGCAAACCTATGATAATTATGCCTCTAGGTCTCACCTGCTGCTTTCTTCAATTTGGTCCTTTACAGGTGCCTGGATGCAAAGACCATTTGTGGCAATTTACCAAAATATAATCTACCACTGTTTAGTAAATCAGAATGCCACCTATGGTTAGTAAATAAGTTAGAAATTATAAGTATAGGCTCGAGGCAAGATGGCGGCCGCGGTTTCGCGGTCTTGACCTTTGTCATCTTTCTAGCCCCACGAGGCAAACAGCGGCGGATGGCCCCGAAGGCCGCACGCGGCAGCCGGCCAAAACCAGGGTCGCAGGATCGGCGACCTTTGGACTCTCAGCCCCCCGCTTGGGGGGGGACATCCAGGAGCAGCATCTTTGGAAATGCTGGCAGCTGTGAGAGTGCGTTTGAGGGCAAACAGCCAGCACCAGGGAGCTCCGCGGCCCTGGGGCAGACGCACAGGGTGAAAAATGGCGCAAAACCGATTGGAGAAAAGGAGGAAGGGGTGACTATAGCCCGGATGTTTAAAATTCCTCACAATTCAGCCCCTACTGGGGGTGGTATCACTATAAAGGCCTCTGATTTTGGATCTACACGAGATGTGGCGGCACTGACTGTGGAGGGTGACAGCACTGGCCCAGGACGTCTGGCTTCTCTAGATAGTGGGGGTTTACCTCAGGTGAAAGTCGATGTTGGTGGCAGTCGATCCCTGGACGCGCACAATACTGTAAGTTATGCTGCTGGGGGATTTTCACAGGCTTCTGCTCCTTGTACTGGGGGTAATGGTCTTGCAGCAGCATCTGAGGGGGAGGCTGACCAGCCGTTACGTGCCCCTGGATACCAGGGTAATGTAAGGCTTGCGCAGGAATCGGTGACAGGGGCAGGGTATTGTGAGCAAGCAGCAGCAGCATGCTTATTGCCAAGTACCGACCCGCCAACTCTGGCTTGTACTCTGGAGGCGATCCGTGATTTCCGGCAGGGCAGGGAGGATTCGTTAGTTCCGGGTGAAGTTGGGGAGAAATTTTTTTCTCTGTCGGATCAATCTCGAGACTCGGACGAGGCCAGCACCAACCCCCCCATAGACTCAGAGACATGTGACAGCTCTACAGCCCCTTTGACTCCTATTTCTGTGCTGAGGGGTACCGCAATTAAATGTCGACCAAGACAGAGTGAGGTATCTAGGTCAGACAAAGCTGGAGAGTCTAGTGAGAAGAGGAAAAAAAAGAAGAAGACGTGTAGGACGAGTGCTATGTCCTGGGATTACACAGGAACACAACAGCTACTGCACAGTTTGGATGATCTCTCGGTGGCCCCAGCCCGTTCAGAGACCGATGCTCTGAATGCAGAGACTGTTTCCCCCTCCCCTTCTTTGCATCTTATCTATCAGACCATCATGGCACAACACAAGCAAACGCAGAGGGACAGCAAGAAAGCCAGGGTGGCCACGAAGCAGCTACAAGTGGCAGTTAGCAAGGTTGCAAAGACATGTTCTGAAATTGGGGAGCGGATTGCTGCTATTGAGTGCCGGGCAGACGTGCTGGAGTCAGACTTGGGGGCGGTGACAAAACAAGCTGCTATGCATGAGACTCAACTCTCTGATATTCAGTGGAAAGTAGAGGACTTTGAAAATCGGCAACGTCGTAACAACTTGCGCTTAATAGGGATATAAGAAGGAGTAGAAGGGCAGGATTCAAGGGCCTTTATAATCAGATTGTTTAAAGCAGCATTTCCGGAGCAGACTGGATGGGAGTGGGAGAAGGAGATACAAAGAGCCCATCGGTTTCCACTACATCTGAGGAATCAACAACTGGTAGGAGTAAACGGAACAGCCCAACAACAGCCTAGGGCCTTCATTGTTTATTTTGGCAATTACTTGCTGCGCCAATTAGTCTTCGAGAAAGCCCGCCCTGATGCAAGGATTAGCTGTGAGGGCTGTACATTTTTCTCCCGTCCCGACTTTCGCCATGCTACGGTAGAGAGATGCTGGAGCTTGAGACAACTGATCAGCTCCTTGCAGGAGAAGGGAGCCGAAGCTTATCTACTGTCCCCGGCCCGACTCAAGACAATATATAAAGGGTCAGTACGAGAGTTCTCATCTGAGATCAAAGCCAAGCAGTACTTGCAGTCTTTGACTTAATTGTCTATATGTGGTTTATAAAAAACGTTTAAAAAAAAGAAAAAAAGAGGAGGTGGGTTAAAAAGACAAATGAAAAGGGGGGTGATAGGGATGGGCAGCTGGGGAAGAGAAGAGAAGGAGGAGGGATTCTCTTCTTAAATGGTAGGCTTATGGGGGTTTTGTCTCTAGGGGAAACAGCTTTTGGTAGTGAACTTGTTTAATTTAGGAGTTGCCGCAGGAGCCCTCAAAGGGGGGGGGCTTGTCCATCTTACAGACTACAGTCTGGAAGCCCCATCTGGTAGGGTGGGGGGTGGATTGGGGGGTGAGGTAGGGTTTTCATTTTTGGGGGGGGTGTGGGGGCAGGTGGGGTGGCTTGGGGTTGGGCAGGTTTTGCATGGGAGATGCACAGAAATATGTACTTGAAGGCACAGGAGTTTATTAGGTGTATGATGAAGCAAGATGTAAGTTTGGGTGTATTTATTAGAGCTTTCAATGGGGGACCGTAATGTTCTGCGGGTGGCCACCTTAAATATATGTGGGCTAAACGATTCCACGAAAAGACGCCTTGCCATTCATGAGCTCAAAACATTAAGGGCGGATATAATTTGTTTGCAAGAGACACATGTTACCCCGACCAAAAAGCATCTGTTGGACTTTCCTGGTTTCCAACTAGTGGCGTACACCACTCAAGAAACTAACACTAGAGGGGTTGCAGTACTAGCACGGCGAGATCTTCTTAAGGTGGTTAAGAAAAGGGTTGATAACATGGGCCGATGGGTTATAATAGAATGTGCTATGGGACAATCGAATTTTACTGTGTGCTCTATTTATGGCTCGAATTTTGATGATCCGGCTGGTATTAATATGTTGAATACTGAACTTGTGCTTTGGGCCTTACCGCTTATTATATGTGGGGACTTTAATATACATACTGAGACTAATATCCCCTTACAGAATCAGGATTCATATTTGGGACGGAAACCGAAGGTGTTTCGGGCTTTACAAACGCTGGTGCAGACTCATGGCCTTGTGGATGCATGGCAGCATTGTATGCCTATGGATCCTGGGTACACTTTCTTCTCTTATCCGCACCGAAAGTCTGTCCGGTTAGACTATTTTTTTTTGTCGTCATCGCTATGTGAAGGACTTTTGGTGGAAAAATTCCCTAGGGTCATATCTGACCATAATCCTTTGGTAGTACAATTTCCGGACTTGCGTAGAGAGCGACATTTAAAACCCTGGTCTTTTGACCGGGGTTTGCTGCTTGACTCAGCTTATGTGTCACGGATGAAAGAATGGATAACGGAATTTTTGGGTTTTAACAGGGACACGGTCCCACCGGGGATGTTATGGGATGCTTTAAAGGCTGCTATCCGCGGGGAAACCCTGAGCTATGCCCTTTGGCGGGAAGAAACAACGCTACCTAGTTATATCTGCAGCCCAGATTGAATTGGCTTCTCTGGAGAGTCAGATAGTGGGGCTGGCAAGGAACAATGCTCTGATACAAGATACTTTGGATAAGATTGTTGCCATGAAGGCCAAGATCACTCAGCTGTATCTAGATCAAGACATTATCAAAGCCCAGACTTACAGGCAGGAGTGCTACGAGTTTAGTGAGAGGGTGGGTAAGGTGCTTGCATATAAGACCAGACAGAAGGAGGCTCAGAGCTCCATTTTGGCAATTAAAGATAGGCAGGGGCAGGTTGTGTGTGGAGATGCGTCGGTATTACAGGTGTTTAAAGAATATTATTCTGTATTGTATCAGCAGGAAAATCTCTCCTCGGATTCCAGAGACGAAAAGATTACTCAGTATTTGAGTGATATCCCATGTCCAAAGTTAACGCAAGATGAGGATTGTTAACTGACTGCTCCCATTGAGTTGGATGAGATCATCTTGGCTTTAACTGCTTTATCTAATGGGAAACCTACTGGTCCTGATATGATCCCAATAGAATTCTTTAAAACCTTTTTTGAGGAATTGAAGGATGATATTCTGGCACTCCTTACGTCAGTGCAGCCTGGAGAGCGGGTGCCGGGCTCATGGCTGGAGGCCAATATTGCAATATTCTTTAAAAAAGAGAAGAACCCACTTTTACCAGGCTCCTATCGACCTATTTCATTGATAAACGCGGACGCCAAATGGTATGCCAAAATTCTCGCAGTTAGGCTGAGTCGAGTTATTAGTGGGCTTGTTTCCCCTTGGCAACATGGGTTTATTCCTGGGCGGGGGACCGCCGAGCATGTTAGGCGTGTTATTACCATGCTAAATGCATCTCAGGTTATGGCGGCCCCTATGTCATTAATACTATTAGAAGCCGAAAAGGCTTTCGATCGGGTGAGCTGGAAATATTTATGGACAGTGCTCAGTAAAGCTAATATAGGGGCTGGTTTTATCAGGGCTATACAAGGTTTCTATCAGAAGCCCCTTGCTATAATTCAACTAGCCGGGGCAACCTCGGAACCCTTCTACATTACAAGAGGAACCAGACAGGGCTGTCCCTGCTCCCCCTTACTTTTTGCACTTTATATAGACCCTTTGATTAGGAAGCTATTGCGAAGTACTTTCATCTCGCCCATGGTAATGGCGGAGGGCAGGTTTAAAATCTTGGCATATGCTGACGATATAGCTGTCACTACACCTGAACCAGGGAGGGCGATTGAAGAAATAGAGAAGCTAGCCGCGGAGTTTGGCGAGGTTTCGGGCTATGCATTAAATAGGAGTAAATGCCAAATACTGGGCAATGAGTGGGCCATTATTGAAGACAACAGGAGGGCCAATCAAGTGACTTATTTAGGTGTCAGATTGTTGGCCAATTTGGACCAGATAGTGGAGAGTAATCTTGCCCCTGTCTTAGCTAAAACCAGGAAAGAGTTGCATCATATGAACAATTTGCATTTAACGATTGTTGGTAGATGCAATCTTATTAAAATGATCTTTTTACCTAGGGTCTTATATTTTTTCCACACTATTCTGCTGGAAATTAGCAAAGCTTGTTTCAAACACATGGAGAATTTAACGAGTGGCTTTATTTGGTCCTTTAAAAAAGTACGGCGGGCATATAAGTACTTAGTGATACCCAGAAAGAGGGGGGGGTGGGCGGCCCCTCACTTTCTTTTTTATTACTGGGTATCTGCACTGCAATATATTCAACCATTAATTAGCTAACATGCTGATAACAGAGATTTTGGCGAAACTTGTCCTACTATATATAATATGATTTGGGGAAGATATGCCAATGCATCTTTTCTGAGAACAGTGGAGCCTAGTTATTTAAAAAAAGTTAAGTTCAAGACTGTCTGGGCTGCATTTAAGGTGTGGACTAATGTTTAAAAAAAAATTGGAATTGGGCGGATTAATTTTTATACCCTAATTTCGAATTCTTCTGTACTTCCTGATATTTTTAAGGATGAATATTGTGCCAGGTGGGCTCAGTTGGGTGTTCGGCTTTACTGTATTCTTTATGAGCTGTAGTCACATTGTAAATAAACTGAAATAGATTACATTGTATATGAATGTTTCAGGATAGTTGTAGACACCAGTTTGAATTACTTCGCTAATTTTTCTTGAAAGAAGAACATACACACTTCAAGGGGTGTACTGTGACAGTTAACGCTTGCCAGACACCTCACTACATTGGAGTAGTACCGGACCCCCCTGAAGGGTTGGGCAACACGATGGGTCAGTAAGCTAAGTATTAATTGCCCATATCTATGTGTGATAAGTAGGACATCTTTTCAGTTCCCTACAGGGCGAACACAGTCTTTCACCCTTCTGTGTGTAATACATTTAGGCCCATATTTATACTTTTTGATGCAAACCAGAGCCGGCTCTGGTTTGCGTCTAAAATTTTTTACCACCAGCTAACGCCTTTCCTACGCGCCATGCAGGCGCCTTATTTAGGGAATACCGTTAGCCGGCGCTGCGGACTGGTCTGAGTATAAAAAAAATGACTCAAACCAGGCAGCGCCGGCATTGGGGAAAATGGGGCTTGTGCGTCAAAAAATGGTGCAAGTCAGGTTTCAGGCAAAAATCATGCCTCAAAACGGAATTGCACGATTTTTTGCTGCACAACCCCCATTGAAATGACCCCTGTCTTAGCAAAGAAAGGAATCATGCCCCCTTGCCCAATGGCCATTCCCTGGGGACTTCTGTCCCCTGGGCATGGTCATTGGGCACAGTGGCATGTTTGGGGGCCCAAATTAGGCCCCCCCATGCCACTTTAAAAAAATTAAACAAAATACTTACCTCAACTTACCTGTACTTACCTGGGATGGGTCCCCGCATCCATGGGTGTCCTCCAGGGGTGGGCGAGGGAGGAAGGGGGTGTCCCTGGGGGCAGGGAAGGGCACCTCTGGACTCCTTCCATGGTCAGAGACCATTGAAGTGAGCCCACAGGTCCCTTAACGCCTGCCCTGACCCAGGCATTAAAAAACGGTGCACATCAGACTATGCGCCGTTATTTAAGGCCTGCCCCCTCCTGTGCATCAAAATAACGCAGGAGTATAAATAAGGCTCACAGGCCTTAAAGTCATTTTTTGGGCGGGAACGCCTACCTTGCATGACATTAACGCAAGGCAGTTTCCCCCATCCAAAAAATGACTCACACAGAGGAATTTTGACGTCCGCGGGCTCGGGCTTCAAAGTTTAAATATAGTGCACGGTTTGCGCCGAGTGTGCGTCAAAAAATTTTACGCACATTCGGCGCATACTGAGTATAAATATGCCCCAAAGTACCACTGGATGAGTAATAAAACCTCTAGATATGTACAGTGATAAGGAATGGCAAAATTGTAATAGTAAGCACTATTTAACAGACATTATTATTTGACTGACATCCAACTTGAAGACTAACAACATGGCCTCAGATTCACCTGCGGCCGGGTCTTGCTGTAAAGACAATACCTAGGGATCTGGGATATAAAGTCTTACTTCCCCCACTATAGAAATGGGCCTAGAGGTACCAACATGCAGAGTGCTAGTGCATGCTGCAGGGCTTGCTGAAGCCAGCACACTTTCTCCCGCTAATTGCATACATTGTGTAAGTATCCCTCATATCGGTGAGGTCTGAGTCCAACATCTGATGACTGCCTGCTGGGGGTATGAGTACAGTATCTTAAGAGGATCCTCTGGATCTTAGCCAATGAACTGCTCTTTCACCTTCACACAGGTTTAATACCCATTATCGGACTGAATCCATAATGCCAAGGTGGTACAATGGGTTAGCTTCCGAGGTCACATGCATCTCTTCTTTGAATGACATTCAAAAATAACTTTCTGTGGATTTAAGTGGTTGAACTGCAGAACATCTGTTCAAACACTGAAGAATGTTTGTAGTGAACCAGTACCAATATTGAGATATGGAATAAACTTGTCAGTGCCAGAGATGCATTCCTTGGAGAGACACGCCGCTTGTCTAAATATCACGCATCTTACTCTCGGATAATTAGATTAAACTGCTTTTAGACGCACGTTTCAGACCTTGGCAATGGGGATGTTAGGACTCAGTTACAAATGAAAGAATGTTTTGAATATTCAGATTAAGGTTACATTTACCTCATGTTTTGACTATTCAGAATCAAGTTAAACGTGCCACATTATTAGACATCAGGAAGCAGCGCATTGGAATGTTTGTGAATGGTTCACCAACCATGCATGTGGCCTGTTAAATCATACATGGGAGGAGCTGTGGCTGAGGGAAGGTGTGTGGCTTAGGGCCAGATGTAGCAAAATAAATTTTTGCGACTTGCAAATTGCGAGTCTGAGCGACTCGCAATTTGCAAGTCGCAAAAACGGATGCAGAATGGTGTCTCAGACACCTCTGCGACTCGCTATGGGGTCGCAAAGACCCACCTCATCAATATTCATGAGGTGGGTCGCATTTTGCGAGCCCATAGCGAGTCCCTGAACTCACAGGGATGGTGGCCTGCTGTAGTCAGCAGACCTCCATGTCTGTGACTGCTGTGTAAATAAAGCACTTTTTTTTTTTTCATTTTGCAGCCCGTTTTCCTTAAAGGAAAACAAGTTGCAAAATGAAAAAAATACCGAAACCTTTTGGTTTCGTTTTTTTCAGAGTAGGCAGTGGTCCATAGGACCCCTTCCTATTTGCGAGTCGCATTCACAAATTGCGAGTCGGTACCGACTCGCAATTTGTGAATGAGCATCGCAAAAGGCTTTTTGCATGGTGCAAACTGCGATTTTCGCAGTTTGCACCATGCAAAAAGCTTTCTACATCTGGCTCTTAGTCATAGATTTTAGACCATCAAGACTGGGTCCGAGTCACCTCCACGACACTTGCCTTAATATTGTGTGATGCAGGGTAAATCACTTAATCCCTCTGTGGCTAATGAAATTTGTGTAAAATATGTCTGTGTATTCCTCACTTGATGTATATGATCAGAACGCTGTCTTCCAGCCCCCCCATGTAATGTACAGCATTCTGTGGCACTGTATTAAAGAATGGATTCAGAAGCCGTGCACTACTAAGGGAGGCATCAGTAAAGCGGGCAATTCTGTGTTTTAAAGAATAGTTGAGGTTTCCTTTACTGGCCTCCGAGTGGATGGTGTGTAGCGTTTCCAAATAGAAGTATTTTTCTGCATGACACTTCTTAAAGAAAAATGAAAATAGCTAAAGCATGGCTAAAGTAGCATCACTGTGAGAAAACATTCTGCATTGAAATGCGGCATATAGGGGGTTATTACAACTTTGGAGGAGGTGTTAATCCGTCCCAAAAGTGACGGTAAAGTGACGGATATACCACCAGCCGTATTACGAGTTCCATAGGATATAATGGACTCGTAATACGGCTGGTGGTATATCCGTCACTTTACAGTCACTTTTGGGACGGATTAACACCTCCTCCAAAGTTGTAATAACCCCCTTAGTGTTTACCAGGAGCTAAGATAAATTCATTCATCTAACCCAGCACTTTTTTTTCTGTGATATGCCCTATCTTGTGAAGTAATGTGGCTTTGTACTCGAGCCTATTCCCAACCTATTGGAACAGGACCTAGGCTGATTTGCAATTGGTTGGCCTTGTCAGTAGTGACACAATGAAAGGCTACAATGCAGCCTACAGTAATCATCATTTCTTCATATGTCTCTATAAAACGTCAACAGAGATCTGTGTTTTTCAAAAGAGTGGGCTTCTATAACCACGTCGGACAATCTTGTAAATTGATGCAATCGACATCTGCTGTAAAATTAGTATAAATCTGCAGAAATGTGTCCTAATTTAATTGGAAAGGGGACATAAATTCCATGGAAACGACAGTGAAAATCATCGTAGACCAATGACAGAAGCAGTGAGAAAGACGCATCTAAGAAAACTCTGTGAATGTATATTCAAGTGATCCTCAGTGTTGCAGAACAAGGTAAATTAAATGTGTAGGGTCCCTGCCCCTATCTCTCACACCTTTCCTCCGGAAGAGTTCATGAGTCTGATATCAAGGTCCTTACTCTCGCACAAATCTGCCAGTCCACAAATCTCTCAGCATCATCTCCTGTCTGTACATGCCAGGTTATTTGAACCCTTGCATGTTTGTACACCTATCAACACACACATGCTTTCAGTATTCTCTTTCAAGGGAAGAGGTCACTGGGTGACTGAAGGACTTGGGCTGGATGGCTTGCCTCCAAAACCTGATTATGCAGGTGCCCTCTGTTCAGCTCAGCCTGAAACGAAGCTTACAGGCTATTAAAACTAATGAGGACCTCAGACAGCGCCTGCAGTGGTAGTTTATGTTAATAGCTGCCCCTGTGGCTATGCCTCCCTGGCCTCTGTCATTCAGTTTTCATTCCTAATATTCCTATCGACTTAGATTCTGTCTGGAAGATCAGAAAGAGGTAGAAAATCTCCACATAACCTCAAAACTTTCCAAATCTGCTGACATTTTGCAACATGTACAAAATTAGCAAGGAGTTCGGAAATCGGTTTAAGAACTAAGAAATCCCTGTTCCCGATTACAATTTTACTCCGCAGATTCTGACTATCCTTCTTTAGAAGCAATGAACAGTGTCTTGCTGGATTCAAGTGTTCTGAGAATCTCTCTGATCGGTTGACTATTGTTTAAGACGTCTGTGGGTGCAAAAGTCCTGGAGTTATATCATGAATGTGCCCGCTGGTGCAGAATAGAGCTGTGTCACTGATTTTAAGACACGTAAACTGGACATTCTTTGAGGTAATGCATGAGCTGCAGAGAACACAGCTCAGAATTAGGGTGAGGCACCACTGCTCCCTTTTACAGGTTGTCTGCAGCTCATGCCCACATTTTCTTGATAGGGCCCCTGGCACCGACAACATCAGCAATTATGTGACGTGAAGAGCCTTAGCAAGATACTGACTTGCACTGGAGACAGGAGTGCATTTAGGGCCCGCTGAGGGAGCTGTGACCTGATTGTTGCCAGCGGAAGAGAACGATAAACGCTAATAGTGGTGACTGCGGGGCCGCCGAGTACCTGTTTTGGAGATGAGATTGAAGCTAGAGCAGCAATTGCCCTCTGACTGCCGTCAGTATCTGCTTTGGAACCATAGATATAGATATCCTGTAGACAGAGACGGGAGGTGACGAGAACGCAAATTATGCAGCGTTTGCCAAGCACAGCTCAAACCACAGGTGTAGCGCAGGCCCCTCAGCACCTGCATTGCGTGGAGGCCCCCAACATTTCAGGGGACTACCAGCATGTGAGGGGGCCCGCGGCAAATCAAGGCTGAGACTCAAGGGCCGCTACTCACATTCTGCAGGGATGCCCGTCGATTTTCTTTATGCCACCGCTAAATTATGAGTGTTGTCAATGTGTAAGAGGGAAATACATGAACAGAGACAGGCTAGACTGGTGTAAAAACAAGGACTGATTCTTCCCACAGAGAGACGAAGATACAAGACCTGCAGCAGGGCCAACATCATGGCATGTCAGCCTTTTCAACGTAGAAGGGCATGATCTCCCTGCTATGCCTCCGTCCCAATGATGGATAGAAACTGTAGCCTGCATCTCCAGCCAGGAATGTAGCCAGGAATATTTGATTAGGACATACCGCCACTAATGGGAACATGAAAATAATGATCAGGAAGCTGGGCGGAGGTTGCTGCCTGACTAACTTACAAATTTTAAAACATTGATGCTGTTCCATCCGGGTATTTGTGTGATGGGGATAGACCTCATGACGTGTGATTGAGGTCCAATCGCAGAGCTGTGTATGAGTCCCAGTGCTGGATTAGCAGTGCATGCTACAGAACAGGATCAACGTGTGTTGTCATAGCTGTTTGGGAGTTTCCGTGTTTAATCTGCAGGGTGTGCTCCAGGACAGTTGTAGGATACTCTGGCAGAGCTGTGGGTAAAACTCTGTGTTAATATACCAGTGTACCCATGGATAGCATCAAGACGAGGCACTGTAGGTCTACCTCAGGGATGCACTCTCCTTCCTTCTCTCCATCACACATCCACTCTCCCACCTACTGCTCCTCTGCCTCCTCTCTTTCTACCCCTTTCCTTACCCCTACCCTTCTCAGCTCTCTTACATCTTCTTCCTTTGCTTCCCTTACTTCTCCACTCTTCAACATCTTGGTCACTCTTCGGCCCCTTGCTTTGCCCTGCTGAATGCACATTACCACTCATTCAGCTCCCACTTCTCTGCTAGCTCACCCCTGTTAGACCTGGAATTCATAGGGGGAGGGGGGTTCTTACCCCAGACCTTTTGCCTTTCACCTCCTGTTTTGCTCTCTCCCTTTTTGTTGGTCTTAAGACTCTGAGCACCTTACCACTGCTAACCTGTGCTAAAGTACATGTGCTTCCCCCATAATCATGGTAACATTGGGGTATCCACAATTGGCATGTTTAGTTTACTTGTAAGTCCCCTATAAAGTGGTATACCATGTACCCAGGGCTTGTAAAATTAAATACTACTAGTGGACCTGCAGCACTGATTGTGCCACCCAATTAAGTAGCCCTGTAAACATGTCTCAGGCCTGTCATTGCAGAGCCTGTGTGCAGTTTTACTGCCACTTCGACATGACATTTAAAACCTCTTTCCAAGCATTAGATTCCCCTTTTCTTACTTACAAGTCACCCCTAAGGTTGGCCCTAGGTTGCCGAAATGGCAGGGTGCCATGTAAGTAAGAGGCAATGTATGTACTTTTAAGTTTCACATGCCCTGGTAATGAAAAGCTCCCAAAGTAATTTTTCATTGCTGTGAGGCCTGCTCCTCTCATAGGCCAGCATTGGGAATTCCTTAAAATATTTTTAAGCTGTTATTCCTGATCAGAAATAAGTAGCTGCATCATGTTTCATATAATTGGAAGATAATGATAAGTCCTCCTTACAGGTAAAGCCGGATTTATTATTACTATTTTAGAAATGCCACTTTTAAAAATGATGCATTTATCTGCTCTCACTGCTCTGTGTGCCTGACAGCATGTCTCCATACACTTCTGGTTTGAGCTGGGTGACAGCTACATTTGTGCATTCCCTCCCGACACCCACAACACAGAACACTCAACTACATCTGCATTCAACTGTACACTGATGGGTCTTCCTGGGCAGGGAGGATGGGAAGGGCTCACACTCAAACTTTAAAAAGTAGTGGCCTGAGCCTCACACAACTGGATGATTGTCCCTAGTCTGGAGCCAGGGCTGGACTGAACAGGGGACCTGTGCTCTTCAGAGAGATCCTTTGAAGTCATTCCCCACATCAGAGGCACTTTTTTGTGTAAGTACTGGGTGTCGGACCCTCTGAAATTAGTACAATTCAGGATCTGAAAAGGATCCTGCTTGGGTAAAGACTGCTGTGCCTTAAGGATTGCCACTTTGCCAGAATTTACTTTTCCCAGGAACTGCTTTGCTGTGCTGGCCTGGTGCCTGTTGATCTCTGCCCTACCAAGGTCCAAGGACCAAGAACTAAACCAGAGTAACTCTAAGGGCTTGTTGGCTTTCCCCCTGTTCTCTTTGAGGTCTCTGAGGTGTTGTGCATTCATCTCAGCCCTCTACACTGTTCGGAGCATGCCTATTACCCGCTGGCACATCGGAGAAGAGAGTACAGTGCTTTGTCTCACCGTTCTGTGAAAGTGAACCTTCCCCATTTAGTGTTACTCATAATCGACAGAAGAGCAGCGCCTCTCTACTCGCCAGCGCTGATGGAGCAGCTCTGACCGAATCATCTGACAGGGCTGTGCTCCCGTATCTGTGAGTGCTCGAAGAGCTGCATCGCAGGAGTCCTTGATCAGCATGTGTGCCACGGCCCCACGTTCCTGACGGCCCAACACCGGATGACTGTGTACCTCACCTGGGGGCCATACAGCAGCTCATCTTGCCTTCCAGCAATGCGAGTCCTGGTGCAAGGCCCAATGACAGCCCCAATGGCTGCGTTTCTCCACCAAAGGTTCTGGGGCGTAGGAACGCAATGAGTCCTGTATCAAACTTTTAACATTGTATCACTCTTAAGGAATTACTGTAAAAGCTCTAAAAGGAGCCCATTGAAATTAAGCACTGCTTGAGAGCGCAAGCACTTTGGCCTGTTGTAAGTAGTCTGTGGGCTTTTAACCAAGCCCATGTCATGCCCATCACTTTCAATCACTCGTGGGCTTGCCTTTCAAAACTCCCTTCATGTGATTGGTAAATGCTTTAAATGTGTCCCAACTTGAGGGTGTATTTGTCACACCTTGCAGGCTTACCCTCTTACATGGATTATTGCACGATTGCTGATATACCTCTTCATGGGAGAGCTCTTTCTTTTGCCTCTCTCCTTCGTGCTGCATGGCAGCCATGACGCTCACAGCACAAACAGGCACTACAGCGTGCCCTCCTTGTATAAATCTTATCTGTTTATTCAGAATATTTTGTATGGATACAATGCACTTTTAACGTTCCTTTCACCCTTCCAAAAGTAACATAAGCCTCTTTATTCTGTATATTTTTATGTTGTTGCACCCCTTGTATACTGCCCTTGGGGGTACCTCGAGCGTGTTATAGAGGTTCACAAAATAAACAAAAATAAAGTGCCTGTGGCCTGGCTGCCTGGTGTTTATTCCATCCTAGCTTGGCAGATTGAGTTTCCTGTCCCTTCAGCTGGCACACAGCAGAACATAACACAATATAACACAATATTGCATAGCATAACATAACACAACATAGCATAGAAAAACATAACACAACATGGCATAATATAACTCAACATAGCAAAACATAGTATATCATAACATAATGCAATATAACACAACATAGCATAATATAACATAACATAGCATAACATAGCATAGCACAACACAGCATAGCATAGCTTAACATAACACAACATAGCATTGCACAACATAATACAACATAGCATACAATAACACAGCATAACATAGCATAACATAACACAACATAGCATAACATAACATAACATAACATAACATAACACAACATAACACAACACAGCATAGCATAGCATAACATAACACTACATAGCATAGCATAACATAACACAACATAGCATAACATAACACAACATACCATAGAAAAACATAGCACAACATAGCAAAACATAAAAAACATAACACAATATTGCATAGCATATAACACAATATAACACAACATAGAATAACACAACACAACACAGCATAGCATAACAGAACACAATATACCATAGGATAACATACCACAACATTGCATAGCATAGCACAATGCAGTATAGCATAACACACAAAATAACACAACAAAGCATAACATACCATAACACTACAAAACATAACATACCATAACACAACATAGCATAACATAACACAAAATAACAAAGCATAAAATATCCCAACATAGCATACCATAACATAGCATAACATACCACACTGAAACATAGCATAACATATCATAACACAACACAACATAACATAGCATAACACAACATAGCATAACATAACACAATATACCATAGCATAACACAACATAGCATAGCATAAAATAACACAACATAGCATACTATAACAACACCACATAGCATAGCATAACATAACACAATATAACACAACATAATATAACATAAAAGAGCATAGCATAACATAACACGATATAACACAACATAGCATATGTTAGACCTGGCATCCTTAGTGTGGTCTCGCCTGTCTTTTTTGCCTCTACTTCCTGTTTTGACCATGTGCTGGACTTTGTTTTTGCTGTTTTGGTACTCTGGGCACTTTACCACTGCTGACCAGTGCTAAAATGCAAGTTCTCCTGTGTAAATTGTATGTGTAATCGGCTTTTGGATGATTCGCATATTTGATTTACTAGTACGTCCCTAGTAAAGTGCACTAGAAGTGCCCACGTCCTGTTCAAATGCTACTAGTGGGCTTGCAGCACTGGTTAGTCGCCCTTTAAATATGGCTCAGACCTGCCACTGCAGTGTCTGTATGAGCAGTTTTAAACTGCCAATTCGACCTGGCATGTGTACCCTCTTGCCAGGCTCAAACCTTCCCTTTTTTTACATGTAACGCAACCCTAAGGTAGGCCCTAGGTAGCCCCATGGGCAGGGTGCAGTGCATGTTAAAGGTGGGACATGTACTAATGTGTTTTACATGTCCTAACAGTGAAATACTGCCACATTCGTTTTTCACTGTTGCAAGCCTATCTCTCTCATAGGTTAACATGGGGACTGACTTTAAATATCTTTTAAGTACAGTTTCCCTTTGGGAGCAGATAGAGATGTGGAGTTTGGGGTCTCTGAACTCACAATTTAAAATTACATCTTTTGGTAAAGTTGTTTTTTAAATTGTCTGTTTGAAAATGTCACTATTAGAAAGTGGGCATTTTCTTGCTTAAACCGTTATGTGACTCTTCCTGCTTGTGTAATCCCTGTCTGAGTCAGACTGACAGTTAGGATGTTTGTGAATCACCTATAGACAGTGACACAAAGGGAGCTGGGGTGTAGCCTGCATATCCTGATGGGCCATCTAGGCTAAAGTGGAGGGAGGAGTGGTCACTGACACCTGAGTAGGCTGTGCCTGCCCTCACACAATACAGTCTCCAATCCCCTGGTGTGAGTCTGGAGCCAGGCCTAAGCAAGGCAGGAACTTGTGAACAACAGAGACTTTCCTTTGAAGTGTGCCTTCAAAAAGGGTATAAGTAGAATACCCAAAACCCCAGATTGTCAGATTACGTCTGGAACTAAGAGGAACCTCTGCCAAGGAGAAGAGCTGTAGAGCTGGAAGAGGAGTACCGCCCCTTTGCTTGTGACTGTGCTGTGCTGGGATGGCCTGCAGTTGCTGCTTCTGCCTGAAAGAGGACAAAGACTGGACTTTGGTGTATATTTGGTGTATATTCCTGTTTGTGAAGAATCTCCAAGGGCTTGGACTGAGCTTGCCTCCCGTTTTGAAGTCTCACGGCCATCAAAGACTTCCTCTGCCAGCACCTGGACTCTCTGCTGGGATTCCTGCCCAGACAGCTGGTGCCCTATCCAGTCCGTGGGTTCTTGAAAGGTGAAACTGGTAGAACAAGGACTGAAATCCACACATTGGGAGCCGTGTGGGAAACAATTGACGAACCACTTGCAACGCGGGTATAAAAACAATGCGCTACCCGACTTGCGGTTGAAATTGACCATGACCTGCATCGGGGCTAGAGAAACGACGCAACACCTTCTTGCGGCTGCTGAAAACGTCGCAAAAAACACATAGCACAATTATCCATCACCGTGCGGCTGGACTTCTCATGCATCATCGCTGGGTATCAAAATCATTGTTGCGGATCCAAGGTGCCCCATCTGGAAACTGACGCATCGTTTGATTTAGATAAATATTGGCTTTTTTTCTAAACTGGTGTGGTGTCCATTTTGTAGTGTTTTCATTGTATTACTGTATGTATTTTGGTACAAATACTTTACACATTGCCTTTGAGATAAGCCTGACTGCTTGTGCCAAGCTACCAATGGGATGAGCAGGGGCTATCTAAGTGTGCCACTCCATTGCCCTGACTAGAGTGAGGGTCCCTGCTTGGACAGAGTGCAAACTGACTGCCAACCAGCGACCCCATTTCTAACAGCATAGCATAACAACATAACTCAACACAGGATAGCATAACATAACACACCATAGCATACCACAACATAGCATAACATAACACAATATAACACAGCATAGAATAACTTAAAAAACAATATAACACAACATAGCATAGAATAACATTACACAAATTAACACAACACAGCATAGCATAACGTAACACAACATAAAAAAACATAGTGTAGCATAACATAACACAACATAGCATAGCATAAAATAACACTACATAGCATAGCATAACACAACATAAAATAGCACTACATAGCATAGCATAACACAACATAAAATAACACTACATAGCATAGCATAACACAACATAAAACAACTTAGCATAACATAGCATAACATAACATAACACAACATAGCATAACATAGCACAACATAGCATAGCATAACACAATATAGTATAACATAACACAACATAACATAGCATAACATAACACAACATAGTATAACATAACAACACAACATAACACAACATGGCATAACATAACCCGACATAACACAGCATAACATACACAACATAGCATCACATAACACAACATAACAAAACACAAAATAGCATAGCATAACATAACACATTATAACACAACATAGCATAACATAACACAACATAACACAGCATAACATACCAAAACTTAACATAGCATAACGTAACACAACTAGGCATAACATAATACAACATAACATAGGAAAATTTAACACAACATACACAATAAAACATAGCATAACAAAACAACACTACATAACACAACATAGCATAGCATAACATAACACAACAACACAGCATAGCAGGTAATAACATAACACAACAAAGCATAACATAACATAACACAACATAGCATAGTATTACATAACACAATATAACACAACATAGCACTAGCATAACATACCACAACATAGCATAGTGTAACATAACAGAACATAGCGTAGCATAACACAACATAGCATAATACAACACAACATAACACAACATAGCATAGCATAACATAATGCACATAGCAAAACATAACACAACGTATTACTGCATAACATAACACAACATAGTAAAACATAAAACAACCTAACACAACATAGCATAGCATAACATAACACAATATAACATAATATAGCATAACATAACATAGCACAACATAACATAGCATAAAATAGCATAACAAGCACAAAATAACACAGCATAGCATAACATAACATAGGACAACATAGCATAACATAATAGAACATAGCATAACATAACATAAAACAACATAGCATACCAGAACACAACATAACACATCACCTAGCATAACACAACATAGTCTAGCATAGCACAATATAAGACAACATATAGCATAATATAACGCAACATAGAAGACAGCATAACATAACACAACATAGAATAACAAAACACAACATAGCATGGCATAGCATAACATAACACAATATAACACAACGTGGCACAGCTGACCATAACACAACATAATACAACACAGGCTAGCAGAACACAAAATTAGACAACATAGCATGTCATAGCATAACACAACATATGACAACATAGCATAGCACAGCATAACATAACAGAACATACAACATAGCATAGCATAACATAAGACGACATAGCATAACAGAACACAACATAAGACAACACAGCCTATCATAGCATAATACAACTTAAGACAACATAGCCTATCGTAGCATAACACAACATACAACATTGCATAACATAACAACACAACATAGCAAAACATAGCGCAACCTAGTATAGTGTAACATAACACAGCGTAACCCACATAAGTCCACATCACACCACATACATCCACTCCATTCCAAACCAAAACACAAGGGTAAAAACATTGTCATTTACGCCAATAGCTCTAACTCTAGCAAATGTGAGACCGCTTGAATTGCAAATGCTTGTTAAATATTATATCTCCTGATATACTGATTTTTGTCATTTTGGTCTTATTTAATTCACACAAATAATCCCTATTTTTCTAAAGCTCTGTGTGTTTTTTTTGTGGTGTGTTCGTGGTATTCCTGAGTGCATGTGTTGCACAAATACTTAAAATAATGCCTCTTATGATAAAGCCTGCCTGCACTGCGCCAAGCTGCCAGAGGGTGAGGGCTGGTTATCTTAGGTGTTTAACTGATTTACTCTTACTAGCGTGGTGGGTTCAGCCTGGCTTGGGTCTAACAACCTCTCAACATTCTTGCTGCCTTGTTACATTTCCAAGGACGGCTCCTCCGTTAGGGTGGAGGAGTGTCACCCCCTCGCCAGTAGCAGAAGCTGCAAAACCTTTAACAAACAAAAGGATAATAAACAATGTTTATTATCCTTTTGTTTGTTAAAGGGGCCACGGGGTGACAAGCAGTGAGGGAAGTACACAGTGCACTCCCTAAGTTTGCATGTATGTTTGGCCAGAAGTCTTGGGCCGGCCAAACAAACATGCGCAGTAGACTCTCTCCAGCCCAGCAACACAGTTGCCCGGCAGGAGAGAGCCTGCTCACAGTCTTTCTGAGAGCGCCATGGCTGGTTGGTAAGTTTTGTATTTTATTTTTTCTTAAATTTTTTCCCCTCCCAACCCCATTCCCCCATGCGCCGCACCCGCCCCTTGTGACTGAAGCGAGCCGCTACTGCACTATTCTGATGCTTCCTCTCCCGCTGCCCTCCAAATGTCACACTTTACCTCTCTGCTCTGTATCAGTCAGTGCACTCAGCACATGAGACACTCATACATAATTCCGGGTCCTTGACCTGACCTCCATGTTCTGCCCTCCCAATAGGTTTTGGTTTCTGTAAAGTCAGGAAGGAGGAAGAAGGTCTGGGCATTGAGTGCCCCTCACCCTGCCCTGATCTGGTCGATTCAAAACCTGCCCAACTCAAATATCAGCAGATGTAAGCTGCGGGGTCACTGGGAGCCAGACAGGCCCAAAAGCTCTGGTTACAGGGTAAGTGATCGCTTGCAGAGAATGCCCTGTCCCTACCAAGTGCTCACACCGTGTTTGCAATTAAGGGTTTGTTTATTAAGTATTTGCTGTCTTTATTTGCCTTAATCTTATCTTATAAAATTGTTTTGGTCTTTGCAGCGTCTATTGGAATGTAGTGCTGTTCATATACAGGATCGTTTCCTACAGTGATTTGAGTCAGTGCAGGGGCGGCTCCTCTGCAAGAGCGGAGGAGCGTCAACCCACACCAGCAGCATCAGCAGCTGCAAACCTTTGAATATAAAATGATAAGGGATGGGCCACAGACTGTGACGAGCACTGAACGGAATGTACAGCACTCCCCCTCATGGCACATGTATGTTTGGCCGGCTGTCTCAGCCGGCCAAACACACATGCGCAGTAGCTTTCTCCAGCCCTTCCCTGTTGCTGGGCTGAAGAGAGGAAGCATAGCCTCCCAGTCTGCCTGGGAGCACCCTGGCTAGGCTCTCCCAGCCAATCCTAACGCTGCCCTGAGCAGTGTCAGGATTGGCCGCAGGTCAGGCTGGAGCCTAGTCCTGTAGTCGACTCGAGGACGAAGGAGCGGGATGAAGGAGCAGAGTAGTGTGCTACAGAATTAAGGTACGTTTTTTTCATTATTTTATTTTTTATTCTCCCCCCTCGTCCCACTCCTATTCCCTCCCACAAGCCGCCACTGTGTCAGAGCCCTCTTAATCTCAGTCTGCTATGAGTCATGGAATCAGTCTGTTGCAGAAATTGGACGTGCCTAACACCAGAGAGCAAGAGCGAGATCCAACTCTGAAAACAGAGACTTGGGGCTAGATTTACCAGAATTTGGTGAAGGGCAGTACAGTAAGTCATCTTGCTGTGCTACCCTGTTTCAAAAGGAAAGGGCAGGAATGCACTGTATCTAGGCGATACGGGACATTCCTGTCCCTTCCAACTGTGCTGGTGCCATTTTGACTGCCTAGTATCACTTCAGGCACCCTTACACCATGGCGTAAGCGTGTCTGCATTGTTGGAAGGTTTGTTTATGTGCAGGAAGGGGCATGTACTTGTACAAAAACAATCCCAGGAGGCTTTTTCCTCTTTCTTACGACCAAATTCACAAGAATTTGTTGCAGGACAGTGCAGCAAGTCATTTTGCTGAGATGCCCTGCTTCAAAAGGAAAGGTCAGAAATGCACCATATGTATGTGATGCATTCCTGTCCCTTCAAATTGCACTGGTGCCATTTTTGCTGTCTAGCACCAACGCAGGCATTCTTGCACCATGGTGCACGGGTGTCTGTGTTGTCTGCAGAATTGTTTTTCTGCAGGATGGGGCACCTTCCTGCACAAAAACAACTCCGGGAGGCTTATTCGTGTTTTATGTATTCTGCAGAATGCAGCACTAATAGAAAGAGGAAAAAAAGAGGAGAAATGAAGATATTTCTCCTCGTTGTGCCAACCAGGGGAGGCGTAAAGTTTCAGGACATCACCAGGTTTACACGCTCTTGTAAATTTGAGGATGTATCAGAATCCATGGGTTTTGGGTGGAAACACCCACCACAATGCCCGTGGAATGCCTCCCTGGTGCAGAGTAAGGCAACACAGCGATTTGCGCTGCCTTGCCTTACTTTTGCATGGCTTCAAAGATATTGTTAAGAGGTTTGCACGGCTGCTGCGTCACTCAAAGTGACATATCTGCGGTGCAAACCTATGATAATTATGCCTCTAGGTCTCACCTGCTGCTTTCTTCAATTTGGTCCTTTACAGGTGCCTGGATGCAAAGACCATTTGTGGCAATTTACCAAAATATAATCTACCACTGTTTAGTAAATCAGAATGCCACCTATGGTTAGTAAATAAGTTAGAAATTATAAGTATAGGCTCGAGGCAAGATGGCGGCCGCGGTTTCGCGGTCTTGACCTTTGTCATCTTTCTAGCCCCACGAGGCAAACAGCGGCGGATGGCCCCGAAGGCCGCACGCGGCAGCCGGCCAAAACCAGGGTCGCAGGATCGGCGACCTTTGGACTCTCAGCCCCCCGCTTGGGGGGGGACATCCAGGAGCAGCATCTTTGGAAATGCTGGCAGCTGTGAGAGTGCGTTTGAGGGCAAACAGCCAGCACCAGGGAGCTCCGCGGCCCTGGGGCAGACGCACAGGGTGAAAAATGGCGCAAAACCGATTGGAGAAAAGGAGGAAGGGGTGACTATAGCCCGGATGTTTAAAATTCCTCACAATTCAGCCCCTACTGGGGGTGGTATCACTATAAAGGCCTCTGATTTTGGATCTACACGAGATGTGGCGGCACTGACTGTGGAGGGTGACAGCACTGGCCCAGGACGTCTGGCTTCTCTAGATAGTGGGGGTTTACCTCAGGTGAAAGTCGATGTTGGTGGCAGTCGATCCCTGGACGCGCACAATACTGTAAGTTATGCTGCTGGGGGATTTTCACAGGCTTCTGCTCCTTGTACTGGGGGTAATGGTCTTGCAGCAGCATCTGAGGGGGAGGCTGACCAGCCGTTACGTGCCCCTGGATACCAGGGTAATGTAAGGCTTGCGCAGGAATCGGTGACAGGGGCAGGGTATTGTGAGCAAGCAGCAGCAGCATGCTTATTGCCAAGTACCGACCCGCCAACTCTGGCTTGTACTCTGGAGGCGATCCGTGATTTCCGGCAGGGCAGGGAGGATTCGTTAGTTCCGGGTGAAGTTGGGGAGAAATTTTTTTCTCTGTCGGATCAATCTCGAGACTCGGACGAGGCCAGCACCAACCCCCCCATAGACTCAGAGACATGTGACAGCTCTACAGCCCCTTTGACTCCTATTTCTGTGCTGAGGGGTACCGCAATTAAATGTCGACCAAGACAGAGTGAGGTATCTAGGTCAGACAAAGCTGGAGAGTCTAGTGAGAAGAGGAAAAAAAAGAAGAAGACGTGTAGGACGAGTGCTATGTCCTGGGATTACACAGGAACACAACAGCTACTGCACAGTTTGGATGATCTCTCGGTGGCCCCAGCCCGTTCAGAGACCGATGCTCTGAATGCAGAGACTGTTTCCCCCTCCCCTTCTTTGCATCTTATCTATCAGACCATCATGGCACAACACAAGCAAACGCAGAGGGACAGCAAGAAAGCCAGGGTGGCCACGAAGCAGCTACAAGTGGCAGTTAGCAAGGTTGCAAAGACATGTTCTGAAATTGGGGAGCGGATTGCTGCTATTGAGTGCCGGGCAGACGTGCTGGAGTCAGACTTGGGGGCGGTGACAAAACAAGCTGCTATGCATGAGACTCAACTCTCTGATATTCAGTGGAAAGTAGAGGACTTTGAAAATCGGCAACGTCGTAACAACTTGCGCTTAATAGGGATATAAGAAGGAGTAGAAGGGCAGGATTCAAGGGCCTTTATAATCAGATTGTTTAAAGCAGCATTTCCGGAGCAGACTGGATGGGAGTGGGAGAAGGAGATACAAAGAGCCCATCGGTTTCCACTACATCTGAGGAATCAACAACTGGTAGGAGTAAACGGAACAGCCCAACAACAGCCTAGGGCCTTCATTGTTTATTTTGGCAATTACTTGCTGCGCCAATTAGTCTTCGAGAAAGCCCGCCCTGATGCAAGGATTAGCTGTGAGGGCTGTACATTTTTCTCCCGTCCCGACTTTCGCCATGCTACGGTAGAGAGATGCTGGAGCTTGAGACAACTGATCAGCTCCTTGCAGGAGAAGGGAGCCGAAGCTTATCTACTGTCCCCGGCCCGACTCAAGACAATATATAAAGGGTCAGTACGAGAGTTCTCATCTGAGATCAAAGCCAAGCAGTACTTGCAGTCTTTGACTTAATTGTCTATATGTGGTTTATAAAAAACGTTTAAAAAAAAGAAAAAAAGAGGAGGTGGGTTAAAAAGACAAATGAAAAGGGGGGTGATAGGGATGGGCAGCTGGGGAAGAGAAGAGAAGGAGGAGGGATTCTCTTCTTAAATGGTAGGCTTATGGGGGTTTTGTCTCTAGGGGAAACAGCTTTTGGTAGTGAACTTGTTTAATTTAGGAGTTGCCACAGGAGCCCTCAAAGGGGGGGGGCTTGTCCATCTTACAGACTACAGTCTGGAAGCCCCATCTGGTAGGGTGGGGGGTGGATTGGGGGGTGAGGTAGGGTTTTCATTTTTGGGGGGGGTGTGGGGGCAGGTGGGGTGGCTTGGGGTTGGGCAGGTTTTGCATGGGAGATGCACAGAAATATGTACTTGAAGGCACAGGAGTTTATTAGGTGTATGATGAAGCAAGATGTAAGTTTGGGTGTATTTATTAGAGCTTTCAATGGGGGACCGTAATGTTCTGCGGGTGGCCACCTTAAATATATGTGGGCTAAACGATTCCACGAAAAGACGCCTTGCCATTCATGAGCTCAAAACATTAAGGGCGGATATAATTTGTTTGCAAGAGACACATGTTACCCCGACCAAAAAGCATCTGTTGGACTTTCCTGGTTTCCAACTAGTGGCGTACACCACTCAAGAAACTAACACTAGAGGGGTTGCAGTACTAGCACGGCGAGATCTTCTTAAGGTGGTTAAGAAAAGGGTTGATAACATGGGCCGATGGGTTATAATAGAATGTGCTATGGGACAATCGAATTTTACTGTGTGCTCTATTTATGGCTCGAATTTTGATGATCCGGCTGGTATTAATATGTTGAATACTGAACTTGTGCTTTGGGCCTTACCGCTTATTATATGTGGGGACTTTAATATACATACTGAGACTAATATCCCCTTACAGAATCAGGATTCATATTTGGGACGGAAACCGAAGGTGTTTCGGGCTTTACAAACGCTGGTGCAGACTCATGGCCTTGTGGATGCATGGCAGCATTGTATGCCTATGGATCCTGGGTACACTTTCTTCTCTTATCCGCACCGAAAGTCTGTCCGGTTAGACTATTTTTTTTGGTCGTCATCGCTATGTGAAGGACTTTTGGTGGAAAAATTCCCTAGGGTCATATCTGACCATAATCCTTTGGTAGTACAATTTCCGGACTTGCGTAGAGAGCGACATTTAAAACCCTGGTCTTTTGACCGGGGTTTGCTGCTTGACTCAGCTTATGTGTCACGGATGAAAGAATGGATAACGGAATTTTTGGGTTTTAACAGGGACACGGTCCCACCGGGGATGTTATGGGATGCTTTAAAGGCTGCTATCCGCGGGGAAACCCTGAGCTATGCCCTTTGGCGGGAAGAAACAACGCTACCTAGTTATATCTGCAGCCCAGATTGAATTGGCTTCTCTGGAGAGTCAGATAGTGGGGCTGGCAAGGAACAATGCTCTGATACAAGATACTTTGGATAAGATTGTTGCCATGAAGGCCAAGATCACTCAGCTGTATCTAGATCAAGACATTATCAAAGCCCAGACTTACAGGCAGGAGTGCTACGAGTTTAGTGAGAGGGTGGGTAAGGTGCTTGCATATAAGACCAGACAGAAGGAGGCTCAGAGCTCCATTTTGGCAATTAAAGATAGGCAGGGGCAGGTTGTGTGTGGAGATGCGTCGGTATTACAGGTGTTTAAAGAATATTATTCTGTATTGTATCAGCAGGAAAATCTCTCCTCGGATTCCAGAGACGAAAAGATTACTCAGTATTTGAGTGATATCCCATGTCCAAAGTTAACGCAAGATGAGGATTGTTAACTGACTGCTCCCATTGAGTTGGATGAGATCATCTTGGCTTTAACTGCTTTATCTAATGGGAAACCTACTGGTCCTGATATGATCCCAATAGAATTCTTTAAAACCTTTTTTGAGGAATTGAAGGATGATATTCTGGCACTCCTTACGTCAGTGCAGCCTGGAGAGCGGGTGCCGGGCTCATGGCTGGAGGCCAATATTGCAATATTCTTTAAAAAAGAGAAGAACCCACTTTTACCAGGCTCCTATCGACCTATTTCATTGATAAACGCGGACGCCAAATGGTATGCCAAAATTCTCGCAGTTAGGCTGAGTCGAGTTATTAGTGGGCTTGTTTCCCCTTGGCAACATGGGTTTATTCCTGGGCGGGGGACCGCCGAGCATGTTAGGCGTGTTATTACCATGCTAAATGCATCTCAGGTTATGGCGGCCCCTATGTCATTAATACTATTAGAAGCCGAAAAGGCTTTCGATCGGGTGAGCTGGAAATATTTATGGACAGTGCTCAGTAAAGCTAATATAGGGGCTGGTTTTATCAGGGCTATACAAGGTTTCTATCAGAAGCCCCTTGCTATAATTCAACTAGCCGGGGCAACCTCGGAACCCTTCTACATTACAAGAGGAACCAGACAGGGCTGTCCCTGCTCCCCCTTACTTTTTGCACTTTATATAGACCCTTTGATTAGGAAGCTATTGCGAAGTACTTTCATCTCGCCCATGGTAATGGCGGAGGGCAGGTTTAAAATCTTGGCATATGCTGACGATATAGCTGTCACTACACCTGAACCAGGGAGGGCGATTGAAGAAATAGAGAAGCTAGCCGCGGAGTTTGGCGAGGTTTCGGGCTATGCATTAAATAGGAGTAAATGCCAAATACTGGGCAATGAGAGGGCCATTATTGAAGACAACAGGAGGGCCAATCAAGTGACTTATTTAGGTGTCAGATTGTTGGCCAATTTGGACCAGATAGTGGAGAGTAATCTTGCCCCTGTCTTAGCTAAAACCAGGAAAGAGTTGCATCATATGAACAATTTGCATTTAACGATTGTTGGTAGATGCAATCTTATTAAAATGATCTTTTTACCTAGGGTCTTATATTTTTTCCACACTATTCTGCTGGAAATTAGCAAAGCTTGTTTCAAACACATGGAGAATTTAACGAGTGGCTTTATTTGGTCCTTTAAAAAAGTACGGCGGGCATATAAGTACTTAGTGATACCCAGAAAGAGGGGGGGGTGGGCGGCCCCTCACTTTCTTTTTTATTACTGGGTATCTGCACTGCAATATATTCAACCATTAATTAGCTAACATGCTGATAACAGAGATTTTGGCGAAACTTGTCCTACTATATATAATATGATTTGGGGAAGATATGCCAATGCATCTTTTCTGAGAACAGTGGAGCCTAGTTATTTAAAAAAAGTTAAGTTCAAGACTGTCTGGGCTGCATTTAAGGTGTGGACTAATGTTTAAAAAAAAATTGGAATTGGGCGGATTAATTTTTATACCCTAATTTCGAATTCTTCTGTACTTCCTGATATTTTTAAGGATGAATATTGTGCCAGGTGGGCTCAGTTGGGTGTTCGGCGCATTGGTGACTTCTATGGGAACACCCACCTTAAATCCTTTGAAGAATTGACAAGTGAATTTTCATTGGACACTAAGGATTTTTTTTAATATTTGCAAATTAGACACTTTTGGGGGGTAAATTCTAGATCTGCAGCTGGGCAGCTGGGGGACAGAATCCCAGTTATGGAGGTTCATCATAACCCCACTAGATGGCGGGTCTGCTCGCTTTATCCTCTTTTTTTTTATTTAATGCCAGATGATTTGAGTAAACAGGCGGAGAGGTGGGCTCGGAATATTGGAGTTTCTGAAGTATTATTACGGACCTATTTAGATGTGGCACTGCGGTTTATATTAGCCGCTGGGCCGCAAGCCCAACATTATAAAACTGTTTTTCATCTATATTATACCCCGCTAAGCTATTCAACTGGGGCAGCTCAAGGGGGGTGGTGTGTCCCAGATGTAAGAGTGTATCGGCCGACTTGGCACATATGTTGTTTAGTTGCAGTAGGCTACATGAATTCTTTACTGATATGGCCAACTTTTTATCTAGGCTTACTTATCAGGAGGTGGTAATTACGCCGCAACTGGTATTATTGGGAATTGATGGAGTGGTGTACCTAGAATACTCGCAGAGGTTCTTGTTTTTAGCTATGTCTGTGGCTCGCTGTTGTATTACATCTGATTGGCTGGAGTCGACCCCACCAACTTTTAACCATTGGCTGGCTCGGATGTGCACAATGTTTTATCTGGAGATGGGCTCTTATGCGCGCAAGGGCGCACGTGCAGACAGATTGGTGAAGCTATTTGGGCCCCGTTTGCACAATGGTTAGGTAATAACTGAGTCATGTTTGTAGGGGATTTATCTATTTAAGCATGTTCAACTTTTGCACTTTATTTGTATTTTACGGGCTCTAATAGGTTCTTTATGCTTCCCTTTTTAGTGGTCTTGTTGTCTGTTGCATATTGATGAAACAAACATATGTAATGATGTGTATTTATACAACATATTTATTGTATTTATTTAGCCTTCTCTTTGCTTTGGTTTCTGTACATTGTGCATCTTTCGAAAAGGAAAAAAAATGATTTAAAAAAAAAGAAAAAAAAAGAAATTATAAGTATGTTACAGGAGTTTTGACAGTAGAAAAATGAGTCCATGAAATCCATCATGCATGAACCACTGCTTCAGGGCCAGACTGGAAACTGTAATCCACCTTAGCAGAAATGTTCCTACCAGTCATAATCTGCAGGAGGTCACAACTAGAGTGGGGTTATGGTGGCATAGTTGGTTCATAGCAGCTCAACCTGTTCTAAAAGCAGCTCTTGAGCCTGCAGTCTACCAGAGATACAGTGTAGCAGAATAGCCAGCCTACCTCTCCTCCTCTTTGAACCATGATTTATTTGCCTGCGTAAAAACAGCCATGTTTATTGGTAACATCCTAAGGGTTGTGTGGGCTAAGCACTAAGAGAATTGCTTTATACGGAGCCGAGTTCTCCTGCGTATCAGTTTCACCACTCTGTACCTACAATATAGGTATATTGTGGTGCAAGGTAATAAAATAGGGGATACATATGGAACTGGTAGAACTGGTGAGAGAAAATGGTTTGAGAAGGTTGAGGCAAAGACCATGGCAGCACGATGCCTAAATACTCAGTGCAGAGATTACATATTTATATATTATACAGGGAGTGCAGAATTATTAGGCAAATGAGTATTTTGACCACATCATCCTCTTTATGCATGTTGTCTTACTCCAAGCTGTATAGGCTCGAAAGCCTACTACCAATTAAGCATATTAGGTGATGTGCATCTCTGTAATGAGAAGGGGTGTGGTCTAATGACATCAACACCCTATATCAGGTGTGCATAATTATTAGGCAACTTCCTTTCCTTTGGCAAAATGGGTCAAAAGAAGGACTTGACAGGCTCAGAAAAGTCAAAAATAGTGAGATATCTTGCAGAGGGATGCAGCACTCTTAAAATTGCAAAGCTTCTGAAGCGTGATCATCGAACAATCAAGCGTTTCATTCAAAATAGTCAACAGGGTCGCAAGAAGCGTGTGGAAAAACCAAGGCGCAAAATAACTGCCCATGAACTGAGAAAAGTCAAGCGTGCAGCTGCCACAATGCCACTTGCCACCAGTTTGCCCATATTTCAGAGCTGCAACATCACTGGAGTGCCCAAAAGCACAAGGTGTGCAATACTCAGAGACATGGCCAAGGTAAGAAAGGCTGAAAGACGACCACCACTGAACAAGACACACAAGCTGAAACGTCAAGACTGGGCCAAGAAATATCTCAAGACTGATTTTTCTAAGGTTTTATGGACTGATGAAATGAGAGTGAGTCTTGATGGGCCAGATGGATGGGCCCGTGGCTGGATTGGTAAAGGGCAGAGAGCTCCAGTCCGACTCAGACGCCAGCAAGGTGGAGGTGGAGTACTGGTTTGGGCTGGTATCATCAAAGATGAGCTTGTGGGGCCTTTTCGGGTTGAGGATGGAGTCAAGCTCAACTCCCAGTCCTACTGCCAGTTCCTGGAAGACACCTTCTTCAAGCAGTGGTACAGGAAGAAGTCTGCATCCTTCAAGAAAAACATGATTTTCATGCAGGACAATGCTCCATCACACGCGTCCAAGTACTCCACAGCGTGGCTGGCAAGAAAGGGTATAAAAGAAGGAAATCTAATGACATGGCCTCCTTGTTCACCTGATGGAACTCCATTGAGAACCTGTGTTCCATCATCAAATGTGAGATTTACAAGGAGGGAAAACAGTACACCTCTCTAAACAGTGTCTGGGAGGCTGTGGTTGCTGCTGCACGCAATGTTGATGGTGAACAGATCAAAACACTGACAGAATCCATGGATGGCAGGCTTTTGAGTGTCCTTGCAAAGAAAGGTGGCTATATTGGTCACTGATTTGTTTTTGTTTTGTTTTTGAATGTCAGAAATGTATATTTGTGAATGTTGAGATGTTATATTGGTTTCACTGGTAATAATAAATAATTGAAATGGGTATATATATTTTTTTGTTAAGTTGCCTAATAATTATGCACAGTAATAGTCACCTGCACACACAGATATCCCCCTAACATAGCTAAAACTAAAAACAAACTAAAAACTACTTCCAAAAATATTCAGCTTTGATATTAATGAGTTTTTTGGGTTCATTGAGAACATGGTTGTTGTTCAATAATAAAATTAATCCTCAAAAATACAACTTGCCTAATAATTCTGCACTCCCTCTATACTAATATATTAGTCCAGGTGCTAACCAGGATCAGGTGTCATGAGGAGGAGCAGGATTTGGCTTTGCTGCTATGCTGGTCCAAATGTCTGAGTGGATGCCTTTGGAGGCAGACCAGAAGATGTGATGGTGTGGTTTGCCATAGTTGACGGTGGAAGACATTCCAGCACAGTTGCCCACTTTGAAGACCTTCAACCTGGATGCGGCACAGTGTGGTTTGGGTACAGACTGTAGATGGTACTGGCTTCCTGCAGTAAACATAGAGGGGCCCTTTAGGAGAGGTCTTCATGGAGGGTGGAATGTGAGAATGGATGTAATATCGTTATAACTAGAGTAAAGAGTTTAAAGAGTGACCTGATTTGGGTGGTGGTTAGCTGGCTTGATGTTGGTGGGGTGGATTTGGTTTGTGCAAGAGAATGTCACACAGTAAAGTAACTTACTTTGTCTAGGGGGTCAAGGTAAACAGGAAGAGCCAATGTAGGAGACAGTGGCAATAAATCAGATGGCACATGACTTCTGAATTAATCAAGGATGGAAAATGAGGTATTTCCTGATATTTAGTAGGAGAAATCAAGTAGTGGCAGAAATGCTAAAGGATAATAATAATAATAACAATAATAATAATAATAATAATAATAATAATAATAATAATAATAATAATAATAATAATAATAATAATAATAAACAATAATATAACATGTGTCATTAATATAACACAATACAGTTTTCCCAACATTTCTACATGTTGTAAAACTAGATTGTCAGCTGAAAACAAATTTCAAACTGAGGTTCCTTCCAAAGAGAGAGATAGACACAGAGGTAATTGCAGTAGTCAGTGTGTCACAGAGGATGCTGGAAAATAGATGATGTTAGTTTTTATGGGTTGAGCATCAAAGACTAAGGCCATCCATAGTATGCCATAATATGTAGGAGACAGTCTAGTTTGGAGCTGATGATGGGGTATGTGAAGAGGGAGATGTGTGTATCATCAGACTAGGTGTTGAAGGAGAAGATTGTGTCATGAAGTAGAGAAAGAGAAAAGTGCCCTGGACTAAACCTTGGTGAATGCCACATCTAGAGGTGTTAATGAGACAATCTAAGCCAAGGAAAAACGTTTTATACTCTGTGACATTAGGGGACAGTAAGAAAGCAGTAAAGCAAAACTTTCTTTTGACTGCATATTGAGTGAACTACAAATCTGATGAGATCCAAGGAGAAGATGCATATAATTTTAATCTCACCATCTCCCTTTCATCTCACTTTTTCACATATGTTTAGGTACTAGTACTATGGTGCTGGTGACCTTTGAAAGTTGTGGAGCATAATATTTGCCCTAAATTCTGGTGAATGAGCATATTGAACCTTGTGTATTCTAGGAGGATCCGGCAGGAGGCTTCTCCACCTCCTGAGATAATTTGAAAAAAAATGGGCCACATAGTACATTTCACAACACAATCTTGACATAACCTTGCTAAAAAGCTAAAGGACACTTATGAAACATTCCATTAATTTTTGTGTTGGCAAATGAAGCTCCAACATTACCCCACTGTTTCAGCATTTGCCAATGGGTCCCCTTCACCATATGTTAAGAATAACCTTCAGTGGGCCACTGCCAACATTTTGTGTTGGGTGCCACAATATGCCATGGGCACCTCCTTGTTCTAAGAAATATGTACTTTATACCAGTATCAGGAGTTTGCCATTAAACCTTCCTTATGTCTTGGGTGATTTCTATATAAACCATAACTCCAATGTGTCAAGACCACCATTTTCCTAAGGATTTAGCTCCCTCCCATCCCCATACCCTTATGTCATAGGTACCCCCTCAGGGCATAGAATTATCTTCAATATGCCTGCACCAGCATTTTGCCCTAGGTGTCCCTTATACTAAGAACGGCTTGCAGTATGCCAGGGCCTACATTTTTCCTTCGTTGGTCCCATATACTTAGAATTGCCTCCGGTATGGCAGGGCCTGCATGTTGCCATAAGTGATCCCAAATGCCAGAATTACCAACAATATGGCAGTGGACCAATATAGCCATGAGTCCATGTAAAACCTGAAAGCCTTGAGGTGGCTTCCCCCCAACATTATTGCCTTTCTCCTCCACTCTTCTGATGTGGTTTTGATGGCTTTAGGACTCTGTGAACTTTACCACTGCTAACCAACACTATAGTGCTTGTGCATGCTCCTTAAAACATGGTAACAATGGCTTAACCCCAAATGGCATATCTGAGTTACTTATAAGTCCCTAGGTAAGTGCCCTATATGTGCCCAGGGTCCCTAAATTCAAGGCTACATGTGTGACCCTGCAGCACTGATTGTGCCACCCTCAACCATGTCTGAGGCCTACCATTGCAGAGCCTTTGTGTGCAGGTTTACACTGCCATATCGACCTGGCAAAATAACCCTTTTGTCAGGCCCAAATCTTCCCTTTTTATACATGTAAGTCACCCCTAAAGGAGGCCACGGACAACCCACAATGCACGGTGCAATGTATTTAAAAGGATGGACATGTACTTTTAGGATTTACATGGCCTGGTAGTTCACAATATGGAAGAGATAATTGTTTCCAGTTTGGTGTCTCTGAACTCACAATGTAAAATCATAACTTATGGTGAAGTTGGATTTTCATTTGCAGTTCTAGAAATGCCACTTTCAGATAGTTGGCATTTTCTTGCTTTAGCCATTTGGTGCTTGCTGCCTGTCTCTGAATACACATCTGCGGTGGGTGATGGCTGAGCTTTGTGCATTCCCTCTAGACAGCCACACACAAGGGAAGTTTAAGTGTAACAATATGGGCCACTGACATCCTGATGGACCATACTGAGTAGGATGGGAGGGAGGAGATGGGCACACACTCCCACTTACACCTGAATAGACTGTGTCCTGTCCCTAGACAAAGGGCTGCATACCCACATGTAGTAAGCCTAGGGCAGGAAGGGGGACCTTGGTGCACTTCAAGACCTTTCTTTGAGTTTTCCCCTATTTCAAAGGCATGACGGTATAAGTACTGGACCTCTGACACCACCACTTCAGAACACTTCTGGACCCGTGGCTACTCTGCCAGGAAGAAGAACTGCTTTGCTGCTAAAAGGACTTCCATTCTGCTGGACTGCTGCTCTGCTGGACTCCTGCTTTTATGTGCTGACTTCTGCCTCTTGCCTGGGAATGTGAAGAAATAGACCTGCATCCCTCTACCTCAGAACCGAGAGTGACTCCAAGAGCCAGCTCCTGCTGAATGGTCACCTGTTCTGAAGTCTCAGGGCTAAAAAAACTTCCAACGTACCTACATCTGCACCTAGACTCTGCCATCAGTGTGTCTGCCACGTCAAGTGGTGCCACCCCAGTCCTGGTCCCTGGAAGTGAGGCCTATGGTGTTTCTTCAGTCACTCCATCCATCCTCATTGGTACCGGAGCATCCTCACCGTTGTGGGGATCAGAACAGGCACATCTTTCACTTTGCATGGATCTGAACTGGCACATCCTTGTTGCTGCATGTATCACGTCCTGAACCAGCACTTCATCCTTGGAATTGATGCATTCTCTGCTACAGGAGCAAAACCAACACATCGCATTCAAAACCAGTGCATCACCCTCGGAACCAACGCATCACGGATTCTGCATGGAGAAAACTGACACCACTCCTTCTATTGCAGGATTGGAACTGAAGTATCACCTAGGCTGCACCGCTTATCTTCCTTAACATCGACGCAACCAGGATCAAGGTAATTTTGTTCAGCTGGCCTTATTGGGTTCCTGTATCCAACATGTGCTTGATCACGGTCGGCCTGAACTTATGACTTTGTCCCGTTCCAGCACGACAAGATATCCCCGATTGGAACTTCTTGCTTCTAAACGCTTTTCTATAGTTTATTCTTTAAGCATTAATCCCGAGTTATACTTATTTGAATTTTTTCGTTTTGGTTTTGTTTTATTTATTTAATTAAGTTATATTTCTCTAACCAGGTGTGGTAGCTCTTTGTGTGGTGCTTTCACTGATTTACTGGTTGAAGTTATGCACAACTACTTTACACATTCCCTCTTAAGTTAAGCCTGACTACTCTGTACCAAGCTAACAGAGGATGAGCACAGGCTAACCTATGGTGTGTTTGTGGCTTACCCTGATTAGGATTGCATTCCTACTTGGACAGGGTGCATACCTATGCCAATTAGAAACCAAATTTTAAACAGTCTCTCTATAAGTCAAGAATAACACGAAGTACACCATCACTTGTTGCACACTCAAAAGCCTAGCACACACTGACATTTAGATGTTCACTGACACTCTCTCACACCATCTCACTCATTCTTTCAAACTCATTCACACTCCCCACCTACATTCCATCGCTCATATTCACTAACTAGCTCTAACCCATCTTTAATCATTCTAACTCACTGACACTCTCTCATTCACTGATTCTCACTCATGTACACAAGCAGTCACTGTTTCCCGACTTCTGACTTTCACTCATTCGCTCGCTCTCATTTGTTTATTCTCAGTCTCACTCATGACGGTCATCCACTCATGGGTACAAACACAAACACACACTGTCTCACAAACACTCAAATATACTCACTCAGACCCTCACCAATTCATACTCAAACTGATTCATTTATAAACAGACTCATGCTCTTTCTCTGTCTCTCTCTCTCTTTCTCTCTCTCTGGCTCTCTCTCTCTGACACATACGCACACAAACACACACAACTTACACACACACATAGACTAACTCACTGTCACTCAGACATAAACAGAGCAGCAGCACCTATTTTTCGCATCCTGATTCCTCTGCTTGCAATTTCTCTGTGGCAGTAATAGGGCATGCATCCATTGCTGGATGCAGAAGCCAGCAAGCCTTGATACCTGTGCAGGAAACGAGGAGCCACTCAAAGTAGCAGGGCACCTGAAGCCCACTAATTCCACTGGGGCAGAAGAGCACCTGTGTTAGGGCATGAGTTCCCATCCCTGTTGCTCTCTGTGGAATCGTACTGGTCACGGGGATTCACTGCTGTTCGCCTTGAAAGCACCATTTTAGCAGGTGCACAATACTGCCTCAAGCATGCACTGTATGTCTGCTAAATAAAATGGATTGTGTCTGGATAAGGGGGTTCTATTTCAAATTTTGCAATCCAGACATCCACCTTTAAAGTGTGTTTTAAACAGCACTGTGTAGCTGTGTCATGGCTCAGATCTCTCAGCCCCCTGGATCTCCTCTTTCTGTTTTCAGGAGCTTAGAGAGTACTAGAGACCTTACCCGCACACTAGCTGTCTTGATGAAAATAATAAGGTCATGTTTTCATGAACACTGTTCAATGAAATAATGAGCAGTGACAGTATGAGGTGTCTCACTGTTGACAAGCCACCTCTGTTTAAACAGCGGTGATGGCAGACATGACATCTCTCAATCCTCCATTCCTCTCAGGGAGGAGAATACCTTAGCACAGAATCTTCAGCCATATAAGATTGTCACTGAACGTTGGTGGCTGTGTTCTGAGTTTACTGCTGTTTGATAAATCATGATTGTGTTGGGAAAAGGGGACGTAGTGATTGTTTCTGAAGACTACAAATTAACATTTGAGGACCATGAAAATGTTAACCATTCAGTGATGCAGACCACATGTAATAAAAAATGTCAATTTGAGCCTTAGGCTCACTAGATCTATTTGTAGTAAATTGGTAACCAGTTCCAGGTGGTAATTATACAGAGTTATTGATCAAAGTGGTAGCATTTCTATTCCTCATGGTCTCAGTTCTGGTGGTACGTACCAGAAAAGTTGGAACCTCCTGTTTCTATATGCCTGGGTTCTTGGGGAGTAATCCATGTGGTCAGGTGAATGTCCCATGGAAAAGAAAACACCATAGATAGAATTATTTCTTCTACATCAATATTCGCTGTAGATGAAACTGAAAAGGCAGTACTGGTGCAGGGACACTATCCTCAGCAACAAGATGGTTTTGAGGCAACATATTACAATATGACACCCTCTTACAGCCATTTGTGGTGGTGCTATAAGGACTATGCCTACAAAAGCTTTAATATTGGGTTGTGATTGGGTCTCGAGACTGGGAAGCACTCAAATGGAATGCAGTGGAAGCAGAAGTTAGGAGTGGGAGGAAAGAGGCTGTGATCAGGGAGCAAAGCATTAGTGACGACACTAGAAGCCTCAATAAATACTACAAAAATTTCCGTCTTGTTGTGTACATTGAGACTTGCCACGTGGCAATGAAGATCCTGCACTGGGGCAGGCACACCCTCACCACCCCAGGAAGAAGAAAACAATGTGGAAGGCACAGTGGCATACATTGGTGCTGCCTTGACGTGTTGGGGATCGGAAATGGAGGAAGGTGATGGAGCATCGATTAATTGAATCAGCGGGAAGACAAGACTCAACATTTGGCATGTAATTGTTTGGGTGAAATGAGCCCAGACAGACAACTACCCATCTTGTGTGTGCAAAAGGCTGCTTTATTGAAACAGGTGCTTATCACAATTCAGCCCTTGGCATTTCACCTTACAAAATTATATACCTCACAGTACAGACAGCATCTGTCTACCACCTACCCCACCCCTAAAACATCACCCTCCCCTTTAACCTTGCAAACTACCCAATGTCCAACTACCTTCTGTTATTCATAACACTTGAACTTCCCCCGCTTAAATTTTAACTTGTGCCTATTTGTAAATGCCTACTTCCTGTGTAAATAACCCTAATCCCATGCTCTCTTTCTGTTTCTAATTAGTTTCCTCCTCTCTTAGGCCTCTCTTAGGCCCTGGTTCCTCTCAGTAAACTCCACTGACCTTCTGTAAAGGTCCCTCCAACCTTCTGAGCATCCACCACCAGAAAAACAGGGCATCCTTGTCCTTTTTCTGCCCCCACCCCCCACAGTACTCCTCTTAGCCTCCTCGCTATAAAATCCCCAATCTCCAGCAAGTACAGCCTTGTGCCAAATCTTGACAGATGCACCTAGTCCGCATGAAAAAATTCCACAGCATCATATTGTATATCTGAGTGCACAATGCAATCTTTTGCTCAGTCCCTACAAAAACACCTCATCTCCCTGTTAAGCTTCCTGCGGGTCCTATCTGTCACTGCTGGCTTTTACGCCCCCCTCCTTCTTCTCCTAGGTATAAACTCCATCCACACTGGAAAACAACCTTCCCACTGCGTCTTTATCTCCAACAAGTCTCGCTTCATCCATTTTACCAGTGCCAAGCCTTTCTCCTGCAGTGTCATTTTCTCCTAAAGGCACACCACCTCCTTTTGTAACTCAAAGTTGACAGCAATTCCTTCCACCTCATGCCCCCTTTACCATGCCATGCGACCCCCCCCACACATTTCACCCAGTCCCAAATTGACTGTATCTGATTTCCTGGCTTCTTGCTCCACCCATCTGATGAATGAATGCCTCACCATCGACACGCTCATTTCTGCCGACAGGGACCCAGCACTGAACCTACCAAAGAAACAAATGTTAACGGCAAGCCCTGTCTCATCATGCTCCCCTACCTAGAATCTAACGCACATATCTCTGAAAGCACTCGGAAGACCATCTTCCCAACTGCTTTATTCCCTCCCTAGACCACCCCACCTCCCTGCTTCCGTTGCCGCTCCTATCGGAAAGGAATGGGTCCCAAAATCCACAGGTGTCATCCCCATTCACGTTATAGCTTTTCTCAATTTGCTCAACAGTTGGAAGGCTGTTACCATCTTGCCGTCCATGTGCACAAAAACAGCCCCTATCTTCTCAGCCTGTAGCCTCCCCAACCTCAAACACCACTGCTGCGAGCAAATCCCACTATGCTCCTGCGCTGGCAGCAATACATGCACTCCTTGTACCCTCTGATCAGTCTTGGAAGACCTCAGGAAAATTGCCACCCCTGTGTTTGCATAAATACTTCCTCCCATAGCAGCTCCTTGTTTTGTTTGGAACCCAGCAGTTCTGACCCGCAAAATTGCCCAAAAAACATCCACACCATTAACGTCACAAAAATGATGTGTTCCTGCTCTGCAGAACAAATCTGTGCCAATATTTGCAGCACCCCTTTCTAAACTTCTAAAGTCAAGGGCCTCCTTGCCTGCCTGACCTGGCCCTCTTCACTTATCCATCCTTCCAAAATGCATGCACCCAGCTCTCCAGCTGATGGTGCATAGCCCTATAATTAACAATGAAAGCTATGCCTGCTAATTTACCTGCAATAGTCACCTTTGACTGCCCTTTCCCTATCAATTCTAAAATGAATTGGACTACATCTTCTACTCTGTCCCTCCACTCTCCCTTCTAACCGCCCCTTACCCGATGAATTCCCTCCAGGCCAGCTCATACGCCTTCCTTGTCGACCGTGTCAATGACCCAACCACCAGATGCAGCATCCTTTGTCACCTACATTCCAAACCCGCTGTGGCATGTGACACCGTTGCCTGTCCGCGTCCGTGGCAAGCCCATGAAACCTCTCCCACTGTGAATGAGACAAAGCATCCGCAGTGTCATTGTCCACCTCAGACACGTGCTTCTCTGCAAAAATGATATCATAATGCAGACACGCTAGAACACTCTCTGCAATTTTAGAACCTGTGGATCCCTGGCTGACTGCCTCTTCACCACTTGTACTACTGCCAAACTATCCACTTGAAAAAGAGCCCTCTTATGCTGCAGTAAGGGGCTCCCCAAATACACTGTTTCCACCAGCAGGAAGAGTTCCTGAAAAAAATACTCCGTCCTCCCTTTTTCCACCCGTTGGCCACTCCTCTGCGCACCGTTAGCCTTGCCAATAATTACCAAAACCAATGCCACTCGAGGCATCCGAAAATATCTGTGCCTCCCACTCAATTTCCAGAGGAGTACCCATAGAGATGTCATTGAAATTATCCAAGGACACCTACCACATGCACAGGTCGTCCTTCACACCCGATGATAGCCTCAGGTGATGATGAGGCAAAGATAATACTGACAATACCAGCCCCAATCGCCTGCAAAAGTTCTGCCCACTCTGACTACTATACACGCAAAATTCAGGTGGCCCAGTAGAGCATGCACCTCCTTAACTGTGACATCCTATCTAGCCAGCATCCTGTCCAACAAGTACTGTATCTCTACTTTCTTGTCTAGTGGCAGTCAGGCTTTCATAACAGGGAATCCAACTCGATCCCCGAAAATGAAATGGAGGTGGCGGGACCCACTGTCTTTTCCGGGGCCAAAGGTACTCCTACATCTTGTATGAGCTCTTGAAAGCTGTCCAGCAACCCCTGGAAGCCCGTTGAACCAGAAGGTGTGACAAAGAAAAAATTGTCTAGGTAATGCGTGACTTACCTGTGGCCTGTATTATACGTAAACAGCCACTCCAAAAAAGAACTGAAGTGCTCAAACAAGTCACATGATATCGCGCATCCCATAGGCAGGGCCATATCTACACACCACATTCCTTCAGAATGTATACCCAACAACTGGAAATCATCCGGATGTACCGGGAGCAACCGAAAAGCTGACTTGATATCACATTTTGCCATCAGTGCCCCTCGACCTTCCTGCTCTACTAATGCCATCACCATGGCCACTAATGAGTAAGACACACCTGCCACTTCCCACTGGATGAAGTCATTGACAGACTGTCCTTCTGGCCAGGATAAATGTTGTATTAATCAGAACTGTCCTTGTTCTTTTTTGGGTACCACTCCAATCTTTCGCTAGCTGTGCCCTCACTGCCTGTGGATATGTTTTGGCAGATTTTAAATTCTCAGCCAAGTACCTCTGTCTTGGTCCCTCGTAGTGCAACCTGAAACCCCATGTAAACTTTTCCACCAACTGAGCAGCCTCCACCCCTTTAGGGTACAGCTGCAACCAGAAGCATAGCCTGTGTATTTTAACTGGCGTAAGAGCCCTTACCTCTAGAGCCCTGAACTCGCCCCCCCAAAGCTCCCCTGACTTCCCTACTGCCATCCCTGTGTGGCAGGCGGCTGCTGTCCCTCGTTGTTGTATTGCCCCATTTGAGCTGTCCCCTAGTTGCCAAAGTGCTGTACCAATGCGTGCCTGCCCCCACACTTCGAGCATTCATGTCAAAACTTGCAGTACTCTCTCATGCAAAGTCTCTTATTGAAGTCCCAGCAAGTCCCCAGGATTCCTCCTTGTGTTTTGGTTCCTGATCCCACCTCACCCCAGGTGGGACACTGCTGAAAGGGCTTATACTGTATTAGCAAGCCATTGGCTGTAAACACCATCTTGCTGAACTTCGCTGGGCTCATTGTCTGCTGCCACAAATCTGCATCTATTTCCCCCGATTTGGCTTCTGGGTCAGCTGCCATTCTCATCCTGAACTCCTCATCATACTGAGCCCATGCGTTCCCACCAAATGATATCTGTGCCTTCCTAATAACGTCCATATATTTTCGCAGGGCAACAGTCCTCTCTGGATATTTCGCGCAATAGACTCTTGCGTATATAAGGAAAGTTGAAGTCCAGTTTACTATGGTCACTGGCACCCGTGGGCATTTTGCCAGTTCAAATTCCTCTTCCTTCGGGCCTTACTTTGCCCTTACCTCTCTGATTAACAATTTCAGTACCTCACAAATTCTCCCTTGAAAATCTTTTCCTTCGTAGCTGGCATCAAATGTGTCCCCGAAGGTTTCGAAACCCCCATATATGGGAGTTTCTCGCTTACTTTCTTTTCTGTCAATTCCCTACTCTGCTCTGTCTTTCCCCCTTTCTTTGCCCTTCGTTTCCTCAGCAGAATTCTCCTCATCCTTTTGCCCCCCATCTGTGCTTCCAAATCCTTTACCTGCAAACTCTCCTCTTTGCCTTTGTTATTAGGACCTACACTTGTGTCTCTGACGTAAGTACTGTACCTGAGCAGTATCTCATCAAGGCTCCCCCACATCCAATCTCACTTCTTTTTTGCTCACGATTCCTGCACTGCTTTTGCTTACCTGGCTTCAAGGTTAGCGCCCTACCCAAAGCCTGCCACCTTGCCAGTGTACGTGAGGCAGTCTGCTCTGTGGCTGCTTGCTGTTGCTATGCTTTGCCTTAAAAAATACTACGACAAACAATATTAGCTACACCTCCCCAGCTCCCCCACCCTTGCCCTTCCGCTTTATCACTCTCTCCTTATACAATCTCCCCTTCCTCTGGACTATCCTCCATATAAACCAGATCCATATCTTCGTATCTGCACCCTTGTGCTTCTGCGCCATATCCGCCTTTAGGCACCTCCTTGCCCTTGTCCTGTCCCAGGCACCTGGTACGACTTTGTGCCACCACTTCACGTAACGCTTTCCCCTCCACCCAGAGGGTGACACTACAGTGCTCTTTGATAACCTGACCCAAGTCCTTCCCGTCGTTATGTTCTGTGCTGCTGTCGTGACTTATCACGCTGGCGAAGCGGGCTCGCTTGCATGAGGCAACTCCCCCCTGCAAGGCTGTCATCAACCTATGCAGGGTACTCACCTCCGGGTCCCACAATGTTGCCCAGCTGGCCACCCTGAGCCAAGCAACTCTTCACCTCGGGGTTCTCGAGCCAACCAATGCTCTCCCGACTCTATATCATCCTGCATACATCATGCCTGTAAAAAAGATTGTAAGACCGATGTGTAGCTCTGTGCCCCTTCAACCTGCCTAGATCAACCCTCACTTAAGCCCATCATTGCCCGCCCCTTACTTTGCCCCATGGACCCAGCCTGTCTGTTCTTGGCATACACATATCTAGGGAGCCCTCTGCTGCCTGCCCCGGCGCTCCCCTCCTCCTCATCTTTGCTCCAAGGGAGCACGCTCACCTGCTCCGCCATTGACGATGACGTCCTGGTTACACCCCAATACTTGCCTCCCTCCCACAAGTAATCCTCCTTGGCCACCTGCCCCAACTTGAGCCCCTCCTCACACTCCCCAGTATGCCACACAGGCCCTCCCCCTAACCCCCTCCTCTGGTTCCACACCACCCTCTGCCCACCCTATGCTGTCTGGGCTCTGATCGCCCAAGAGTAAGTCTTCCTCTTGCCCCACTGCCGCCTGGCCCCTACCATTTCCACCTGGCACCCCCTGCTGTGCCCATTCGTGTCAGCCGTGTCCTGAACTACCCCCCTCTATCCCAAACCTGGCTTTCTTATGCCCTGGGACCTCATATGCATGTCCGGGGCCTCAGGGCCTGGGGCACCGTATAGCGGCTGCCCCATCCCCTGCTTCTGGGCCTCCCATACTTCTTCCCCTCTCTATAGGCCGGACATGCACACCTCCCCACCTTTCCCTTTACCATGACCCTCGCAGCCTTTCCCCTGCTTATAAATGGTGGCCCTTCCCTTTTCCCTCCCTCCTTTGTACTTTGTGTCCCAGCCGCTCCACGTATACGCAGGCAGCCCCGACCTCTCACCTGCTTTAGTTGCTCACCTTAGCGAGTGCAGGATGGTGAGCATGCGATAACCGCTGCTGCCACCCCACTTGAAGCGCACCTCGCCAGGTGAGGCGGGCCGCACCACCAACCACTAGGTCAAGGCAGCCGGCCTCGGATAACAGCCACATGACCTCCTTGACCTTCTTGTCTGCAGAGTACATCCTTGACTCGGCCCGCTAAGAAACTTCTCCCGGACTCCTAAACAAGGCTGCCACTATGTGTTCAAAATGGTGGCTAGCCCTGTAATATGGCGGCTATATAAACCTTCGGGTACATCCTTTAACAGATGTAGCCCAAACGCAGCCCAGTCGTCTGGACTGTGCTGCCTCCCCCCAGGACCCCAGGGGGACAGACAGCCTGCCGGCAGCTGTCCCCCAAAGCCCTATTTTCCACAAACGAAACAGGTTTGTCTATCGTGATGAGCACAAGCTGATAGGGACGGGTTTGCACTGATTCTCAAGGAGTTGCACGAGAAGGAATGTGTGCACTAGCAGAATGCCCCGCAGGCAGTGCATTGTGGGTATTAGGACCGTGCTGTGCTGGTGAACGCTAGGTAACCACGTTGTGTATTGCCATTTGCGATTGGGCTAGATACAGCCATCCTGCCATTCAGCACGGCACTGCAATAACACGCATACTTTATGCACTTACATTTTTTTATTTGGAAAAGTATGTGTACAAATTGTATCATGGGACTAAGCATAATGGCACCTGTCAGTTGTTGCAAATGATATTAAGTTATCATCAGTTCTTTTCAAGGAGAAAAAAAGGAAAAGGCAACAGAGGAAGACCTGTGCTGATGTGCTTCTATCTCAAAAAGATACTTCATCTAACTGATTTTGTTACAGTATGACAACTACTTTCTGAAGTATCCTGTTTAGTAAGTTTTTATATTAATTTATTTGTATTAACCTGTTAGTTTAACTTTTTATTATGAATTGTTTTATTTGTTAGTTGTTTCCTTGCATGAGGGCGACAGCAAGCATGTCACAACATCCTTCTTTCTTGTCAGAGGCTGGAGAACAGCTCCTAACTTGGAAAAGATGGAAAAAACTGTTGGGTTCCTAGTTAGCTGCCATAGGTGGTCAAAAATTCACTGCCACAAGGAAGCAAAGAATTGTTTTTTAATCTAGAAATCGAGGGAATGAACATATATAAGTGTTTGGATGAAGTCTTAATTGGTCAAGAAGAGGGAGAGCATACTGATGTTTATGAAATGTCACTGAAAGTGTTAGTGGTGCCCTTCTTTACAAATCTAGTTTTCTTGATAAAAACCATGTCCTCAACATTCTATCTTCCACTCTTCATTTTCTGCAAAGCATTGCATCTTTCTTTGTACATATCCCGGTGCTCCTTAATGCTCCTGCTGTTCATGCCACCGACCTTACCACCACTTCCAAGAACCACACAACTGAAGACAACTTGGTTTTAGCCAGTCTATCCCTCAACCCTTTAAATGGAGATATTCCATTCACACTGTTAGGAGTAGTCTTATATGCCCAAAGGGTCTCACTTAATATGTCTATCAATTATAGCACATTCTGCAAAGCCATTTATACACAGCCCTTCACCATTTTATTCACTACCACAGCAAGACCATTAGTTCGAGGCTGAAAGAGTGCTGTGCAACAATGCTAAATTCCTGGGGCACAAACGAAATCTATCATTTCTTGTGACACAAAACTGCACACCATCATGTGGTAAGTCTCAATGTACACAATGACGTGGAAAAATGATTGTAGTATTTATTAAGACTTCTACTGCCATCACCAACTGTCTGCTTCCTGTCCGCAGTCTGCTTCCTCCCGCTCCCAATGTCCACTTCCACTACATTCCATTCTTGAGCTTCCCACTCCTGAGACCCAAACACAACCCATCCCCCTTTGCACCACCACAATCCACAATAACTGAATGTATAATATAATCATAGTACAACAAAAAATATTGACAATTCGGAAGAAAGGAAATTTGAAGGAAGAAACACAATCTATACAGCAACAAAAATTTCAACATCAAAATGCTAAGTTGATTAAACAAAACACAAGATTAAGTAACATTACTGTGCAATCCATTAAATCAAGTAAGGAGTAAGTTAATAAAGTTTCTAACAATGAGAAAATAAATATTCATATAACAGCAAGTACAACAGTGATTAAGTATATTGTAAGATCACATAACATGGTATGCAATATCATTAACAATAAAATGTAAAAAGCATGGTACTAAGGATCTTAGATGATACTACACATTCAACTAGGTTTCATTTGCTGCCTACTAGGACTCACCATTGTCCCTTCTTTTACATTCCTCATCATGTGGTTTGTTGGAGCTTGCTCTGATAGGTCACTCTTAGAGTCATCAAACCTAGTAATATCACCACAACTGTCTTTTGCTCTCACTGATCGCACCATATTATTATTCCCAGTTCTGCATAAATCACTTCCATCCATGTACAACTCTCCTTTGACAACACCTTATCGCTTTTCAACTTCACCAAGAACTTCTGGATTTAGCAAACCTTTGACTACAAACTCACTTATCTTCATGTAAAGTACACCTTTAGTTTTCTCCAAATCTCATTCTTCCTCTTTCACCACTTCCTGACCAACCCATGACACCTTATCTCCTTCGACATCCACATCATCATCATTACCCTCAATAGGTAGTCAAGAAAGACAATAAGCCACCTTATTCTGTCAATCCTTCACATATTTCACCTCACAATTGAACTCTCTTGCTACTTCCATCCACCTGACAATCCTGACTTCACTTCCCTTCACTTAAGAACTAATTCACCAGTGGTTTGTGATCACTGTGTATTATAAAAGTCGATCCCACACAACTGAGTAGTGGACTTTTGATCCCTTGAGGGCCCTTGATGTAAAACCAATCACCTTTTCTTCCCCATTACCTACCTGGGGCAAGACTGCACCCAGTCCATTCAAGTTGGCATCAGTGGTCAAAGTGGTCCTTGTAGGAGGCTGGCCTGGTTTGAAGTGGGTATCTTGGGTACTTACACCTTATGCCAGGTCCACTTATCCCTTATAGAGGTAGCTATAGCAGAGCAGCTTAGGCTGAACTAGGAGACATGCAAAGCTCATGCAATACCACTTATAGTTACACAGTACATATGCACAAGTAAAGACAATACTCAGCGTTACCAAAAATAAAGGTATTTATTTGGGTGACACAGTACTAAAAATATCTTAGATGCAATACTCCTTCTGGAGGTAGGTATTATACCCAATATATACACTAGGCACCAAAATTAGACATGTAAATAGTCACAGAACAATGCAAACAGTTGGAAATCCTGTAGAATGCAATGGGAGAAAATATGTCTAGGGGCAACACAAACCATATACTAAAAAAGTGGAATGTGAATCACAAATCCCCCCCTAGACAAGTGTATTGTATGCAGAATTGCCGGGAGAGTAAGAATACAGTAAAGGTACGTAAATTACCCCTTCCTAGAGCCCAGAAAAGCAGGAGTAAAGTACTGCAAGTTTGCTTAGGACACACTACACCTCGTTTGTGGATTTTGCAGCACCCAACCAAGTCTGCAAAGAGCAACTGCTGGATTATTGGACCTGAAGACCTGCAAAGGAAGAGGACCAACTCCAGAAGTCGAAAGAAGTTCCAGGAAAGACAGGAGCCCCTGCCAACCCAGAAGAGGGTGCAAAAGAAGAGTCCCTGGTTAGTCAGACTGCAGAAATGCACCCTAGGAAGATGCCAGTGGGTTTCTGCATGATGCAAATGATGTCCCATGGCGTGAAGATCGTTGCAGACGAGACTTCGTGTTGGAAGGCACCAACAATCCTTGGCTACGGAAAAAGTGCATTTTTCATTGAAATGGAGCTGGATGGACCCAGGAGGAACCTGGGGGCCTCAACTCTGTGTGGGGACAAAGAGAGGGCTCTCTGCACGTATAGTGCCCTCAGGATGCCAGCCAGCACCACTAGAAGCCTCAGGATCTGGGTTCAAAGGAGGTGCAATACGCAGTTGATGCAGCACAACAAAAGAAGGTCCCACGCCACCGGAGAACAACTCAGTGAGTTGAGCCTCGCAGGTTGGAGTGCCGGGGACCTGGGCCATGATGTGCATGAAGGAATTTCGCAAAGGCTGCACAGAGGCCTCAGGAGGTGAAGAAGACTCAATACACAGGGGTACCATCGTTCTCAGGGAAGGCAAGGTCCTACCTCCTCAAAATTGCGTCGCCAGAACCTCAGGACAGTCTATGTCGATGATGTCCACCCTCTGTGTCCTTAGGAGCATGCTTGCTGCCGTGAGAGGAGTCCCAGGGTACTGGTCATCGCCTTGGAAGGTGCCTGCTTGGAGGGAGATTTCTTCAGTCCTTCTGGTGCAGGATAAAGACAGGGAGTCCCCAGAGCATGCACACTGTGGAAACTGTTGCAGTTGCTGACTTGAGCTGAGGTTGCTGATGAAAAGTGTCTCTTCTAGACACTTTGTCGCAGTTACAGCATTTCTTGGAGCAGGCTGCGGTTGATCCGAGGTCTCAAGAGTCAGAAGTTGTTGCAGAGGATTCCTGTAGGAAACTTGCAAGCAGAATCTGAAGAGAACCCAGAGGAGAGACCCTAAATAGCCCTGGGAGGGGGATTGGCTACCTTATCAGGTATGGACCTATCAGGAGGGGTCTCTGACGTCACTTGCAGGCACTGGCCACTCAGAGCCCTCCGGAGTGCCCCCACACCTTGCAAAGCAAGATGGCTGAAGTCTGAGACACACTGTAGAAGCTCTGGGCACTACCCCTGGGGTGGTGATGGACAGGGGAGTGGTCACTTCCCCTTTCCTTTGTCCAGTTCCCAACCAGAGCAGGGGAGAAAGGGTCCCTGAACCGGTGTAGACTGGTTTATGCAAGGAGGGCACCATCTGTGCCCTTCAAAGCATTTCCAGAGGCTGGGGGAGGCTACCCCTCCCCAGCCTGTAACACCTATTTCCAAAGGGAGAGGGTGTAACACCCTGCTCTCAGAGAAAATTCTTTGTTCTGCCTTCCTGGGACTGGGCTGCCCAGGCCCCAGGAGGGCAGAACCCTGCCTGTGAGGTGGCAGCAGCTGTAGCTGCAGTGCAAGCCCCAGCGAGCGAGTACTGCGGGTCCATGGTGGAGCCCCCAGGATGCATGAAATTGGCTCCCCAATACCAGATTTGGAATGGGGGGCAATTTTATGATCTTAGAAAAGTTACATGGCCATATTCGGAGTTACCATTGTGAAGCTACATATAGGTATTGACCTATATGTAGTGCACGCGTGTAATGGTGTCCCCACACTCACAAAGTCCAGGGAAATGGCCCTGAACTATGTGGGGGCACCTTTGCTAGTGCAATGGTATCCTCACACTTAGTAACTTTGCACCTAACCTTCAGCAAGTGAAGGTTAGACATATAGGTGACTTATAAGTTACTTAAGTGCAGTGAAAATGGCTTTGAAATAGTGTGTGCACTAGTTCATGCAGGCTGCAGTGGCAGTCCTGTGTAAGGGTTTGTCTGAGCTCCCCATGGGTGGCAAAAGAAGTGCTGCAGCCCATATGGATCTCCTGCAACCCCATTGCGCTGGGTACCAAGGTACCATATACTATGGACTTATAAGGGGGTCCAGTATGCCAATTGAAATTGGTAAGTGAAGTCACTGGCCTACAGTGACAAATTTAAAAGCAGAGAGAGCATAAGCACTGAGGTTCTGGTTAGCAGAGCCTCAGTGACACAGTTAGGCACTACACTGGCATACACATTAGGCCATAAACTATGAGCACTAGGGTCCTAGCTAGCAGGATCCCAGTGAGACAGGCAAAACATACTGACTTATAGGTTTTTATCCATGAGCACTGGGGTCCTGGCTAGCAGGATCCCAGTGACACAGTAAAGACACACTGACACACACTCACAAACAGGCCAAAAGTGGGGATAACCATGCTAGAAAAGAGGCTACTTTCTCACAGTCCTCCTACAGATGTCAAGATGCCTAATGTTGGCATATTATACAAATGTTTCTAAATGCACTCAAAACATTTAAAATCTTGCCATTCCACTCAAACTCTTCCCCCTTCTTGAGACATTGTCTCATCGGATGAACCAGTGTGGCAATATCCTTAATGAACTTAGAATTGTATTCTGTAAATCCCAAAAGTGATCTGAGTCTCTCCTTGCCACTGTGTACTGGTGCCTCCAAAATAGACTTGACCGAAATATAATTTGGGACTGAATTCTTCACCAGAGCTAGGGTGACCTAAATAAGACACGGTCCCACTCTGAATTGGCATTTCCGCCTTTTCAGGGTCAAACTCCTCTTCTGTAGCCTTAACATGAATTGCTCCAAAACCGCATTGAGATCACCTCTGTCTTTGCCATAAACTAGAATGTCATCCTGGAACAACAACATTTTCTTGACACCCTCCAACATTATCCTCATTATGTGCTTGAAACAGATGCTCGCTGAGGCTAATCCAAATGGCACGATAATAAAATGAAGCACACCCAGGGCCATAACAAACAAGGTTTAGTACCTAGAGTACTCACAAACAAAATTTGATGATAGGCAGAAGACAAGTCAAGAACACTAAACACTTGAGCTTTCCCTACTTCTTACATTTGGTGTGAATTGTACTGAATACCATCTTATGTGCTCATACAATAATGGTATACAATGGAATACCGTTGGCGCGGACGTTGGGAGCCGGAGGAAGGAGACTGCGGGCAGGAAGCAGATCGTTGATGATGGCACCAGAAATCTCAATAAATACTACAATAATATCCCCATGTTTTTGTGTACATTAAGACTTACTATCGTACCAGTCATGGACGGGGGAGAAATGATTAGACTATTCGGTGATTCACATCAGTTACAAAGTAAAAAGGCATGTCAGGAGACCTAGAATTTTCAAGGAAGCCGCATTATTTTGTAACACAGCAGAATATGATTTCCCTCACTGAAATTCCGGAATGATTATAGGATAAAAGGGACATATTGAAAGAGGTCCTCTATCCCTTTGCTTCACAAATACGAAGCACTGAGAATGTCTTCCTACAAAAGGTTTTAAAGACTTGAATAAGTAAGTGTCAGTGGAGACAGTTGTTTACCCAAAAGATGGTTAAATGTAACAGCGTATAAAGAATAAATGGGCTATTCGAGAAATACCACCTTGATTTAAAAATCTAATAATGAATGGCTAATTAGTGTTAAACAAAAGAATAATCAAAAAGACAGTGCTTGCTCTTGGCTTAGAAATGGATTTAAATTATGTAGCAGTATGTAGCAGGGAGGAGGTTTCCTGAATTATTGAGCAAATGGACCTCAAATTGTCTGACTATTTGAGCTGTACGCCTGATTTTAATCTTCGGCAAACTCAAGCCTACGATGTTATAGTTTAAATATATTGGCCGACATTGACACTTTCTGCTTACTTGAACCTACTAATAGAATTTAACAAAGATGCATTTAACCTAGTTTTGGTATAAGGCGGATGGATTAATAACACTGAGAAGGAAGAGTTTGATTTGCGGGGTGTTTCAGGAGTCCTTTCAGTTGGAAAAAAAATGCTGTAAATATATTTGTTATTGTTTTATATGGATTTAATTTTTGCTAGCATTGTAATTGCAATTTGTTGCAATTAAATGAATTGTTGTAACATGTACTTGTTTATATGGACCAGTGAATTAATATAGTATGGACCAGATTTATCAATCTTTTGCGCATCGCAACACAAAGCAGCAAGACAATTTTCTGCAGTGTGTAAAAGGTAGAGGGCAGGAATGCACCATATTTACCAATATATGGCACATTCCTGCTGTCTTCCTGCGCTGGTGCACAATCTGCTGTCTAGTGCAGAGACATCGTCCTGCACAAAAAAACAATTCTCTTTGGCCTTTCCCCATTCTAAGTGTGCTGCAGATTGCAGCACACTTAGGGGAAACAATGAGGATAAATAATGATATTTCTCCTTCTTGGGCCTCTCTTGGGAAGGCACAGCATTATGACCCATTCCCAGGTTTACCAGTCTTGGTACATCTCAGAATGTGCTAAACCCATGGGTGGGTGTGTGGGAACACCTACACTCCACCCATGGAATGTCTTCTCAGGGGAGAGTAACACAAGGCATCGACTTGCACTGTCTGGTGCTACTTCAGATTTACCAAGCCAGGCAAGTCGACTCCATGAGTGATGCAAGGGGAATGCAATCATTTGATAAATCTGGCCCTACATTTTTCTTGAATTGAAAAAACATAAGTGGTAGGTGAGGGCGTGGAATGTCGACGGAAAATGTAACAGCTGCCAGTAAGGTATCATGCAATAGTGCAATAGTGCACTGCATAACTATAAGCCTACCTGTTCAAATGGAAGAAAAAAGAATCTCAAGAATATATCTTTCAGGCAAATAATATTTCTAAAGAGGTTTGCCATGCACTGATTGACCTCCAGCCATCAACAGCCAATTATCTCCCTTCTGAAGCCTTGTCAGGCCTTTGACAGTTCCTAGCTGTATATTATGTAGATAAAATTGTTAAAATCAGACAAACGCTTCCCAACAATATTGTTGTACTATGTCTCTCCAGTGAGGTACTACAGACACCCCAAAAAGCCAGATTTGATCTTTCCCAGTCACTGATGGTAGAAACATTTTACAACATTAATAAAGAAGTTAGAGTGACAGGAACATGTATAGATCTATCCCCCGCCCCCTGCCAAAGGGTTGCACATCACAATTCTGTGGTTAAAATATAATCGTTCAAATATACTGAATCCACAATATTGAATACCAGTATATCATCAAAGTAGGAATGCTACAATAATGTGGTAGTAAGAACTTTGCCTGACAACTGCGCCTGACGTAATTATCCAGTCTTAAATGTTGTTTACAAAATCATTGTCCACTGGAGTAAATAAAATTGGTTGATATTTTTGTGAATCATATTTTAGATACAATGTTTATGTCAGATGATACTACTTATAGATGATATTCTGACATACAACATTAAATGTAAGTAGATATAGGTAAGTGCAGATTTGCTATTTTTCAGATCCCCATACCTTGATGACAGAGAAGTAGTTAATATTGTGCTGTTAATATTTTTGTTGTTCAATATTCTGACCACACTAATGTAGTTTATCACTAATCAAAAACATTGTAAAGAAATGCGACAGGCGGTAGCAAACAGATTATGTGAGATTGTCAGCGCTTCTTTTAAGCATGGAGTGGACTAACCACTAGAAGAAAAATCCAATAATAGACAGAGAGGATCTGGATAATATTAGTTATATCCAAGCTGCCTTTTACTAGTTAACCCACCAAAAAAACCTGAAATGGTTCAGCAACAGCGATATATTGATGCCATTGACTTACAGTATGAACTGAAGCTAGGCTTTCTCCTGATCTTGACCAAAGACTTGATCTTTGGTCAGTGTTCAAATAATGGAGTCTGGTGAGCAGATCCAGATGGTTTGTTAAACAGCGTTTAATCCCATGTACAACCTGATTCTAACACTAATGCTACTTTATTGACAAAATAAGGACATATCCTTGCAGTGGATTTAATATTGCCAACTGTAAAGATTAGATCATATAAATGCTACCATATGAGTCAAGGATTTATTGTATGGAATCCGTGAGGGATTGACAGTAGCTATCTATTAATATGAAGGTACATGTGACATAAATCGTGGACCCTACAAGAAAATCTGCTTTGCCTTTACTCATCTGTGGATGACATCCAAGCTGTGTAATATCTTTAAGGAAACCTTTAAAAATTGGCATTAGGATTCGACAAGTTCATGATGGCAGTTACCATATGTAACAATTCAAATATTGTCAAATTTAATCTAATATAAATGATGGAATTACAGATTAGCCAGTATGAAGACTGACTCCTGGTTTCTAAGTTGTGTTTTTTGGTCAACATTGATAGCAGCCCCACTTATTTGATGTTGGAGTACAATCTAAAAGTCTTCGTAGGCTTCCAGTTACCCCAATGACAACATCAGGTCGCAATAGTGAGGACATATTAGTCGAAGCTTGAGGTGCTGCTTAGTTTTCTACCATATTTATCCCTTTTCTTAGTAGGTCTGAGCAAGCGAAACCATTTTCTTCAAATTTTTGCTCACCATCTTAGCTCTGTGCCCTCTGCTTTGGTTGCTACTCAAGAAGCGGTTCAGCATTACAGCTTATGGAATGCAAGTTGGGATAAGGTTGATAACACAATACATACTGTAGAAATTGTAGTCTATACTACCAAAATGTAATAAAAATATCTGAAAAAATGTGATGCTAATTTGGAAAAGCAGAAAATTGTTGTTATGTGCCTTTCTGAATTTTGTTAATGTAACTATTCAGTTTCTACCTGAAATGTAGGTGTGTAGCTAGCCTTGGTGCAAAAGGTTCAGTTGCACCGTAGCTGATGATGCAGGGGGTCCACAGCATCCAACTAAGGATGTGTTATACTAACAGAGCGGCCATGTAGGTTCTATTTTCTTGCTTGCTGAGGAGCCATGGCACTCTTGCTTTGCCACTGGCAATATCGCTTTTCTTATTCTCCACAGTCATTTAGACATAGCGCGTTTATGACATTTGTTGAAGATTTTTTTTTTTATCTACTATAATTTGTTACTTGCCAAATCTTGTTCTTTCTCAGTCTCCAGTAACTAACCTCCCAGCTTGCATCCTATCATAACTAATGCAGTAAAGGGCTTAATTTGTGCCCTTGGTTTCCAGTGGTCAGTATCTGCATTCTTATTTTGGGCCCAGCAGTTATTTTTTGTAATCAACAGACTTTACCCAGCGAAAGACAGAGAAAGAATAAAAAAGGGAGTAAGAGTGGACGCGAAAGATAAGAAAATAGTGACAAAGGGAAAAAGCGGGGCTGAAAAAGAACTAGATCGAGGGAGGTAAAACGAGAAGAAGTGCACAGAGATGAAAGAAGTAGGCTTGAGGTGGAATCAAGATTAGGCAGCCCTCTTATTCACTACCACTGCATTTAGAAGCACCGACTTCGGCTCGTAAGAAAAGTTTTGGACCTCTGCAAGTATTTTTTGCAAAACAAAACACTGCATAATGTCACATTATTAAACCTTGTGTGGATTTAGACCTTGAAAAAAATCAAAACGGTGGAGCAACATTATTTAATCAGGTTATTCCTTTTATAGTTGGGGAGAGTTCCAAATCTGAATTGATTTCGCACATCTTCAGTTCGGTGACACATTTATTGAATTCGATTATTTTTTATTTATCTCTCAATCGGTCTGTTCCTCTTCACCCTCCCCTCCTCCCTGACCACTATTGTCTTTCTCATTCTGCCCGTAATCTCCTTCTTAGCTCCCCGCCCCTTCTTCCTTTTCTAACCACGCAGAACTTGATGTATTGCTTTTTCGCGTTTCTGTGGAAAACAACAAATGAACGGAAAATGTTAATTGGCTGCCAAGCTTTTTCACTCCCAGGTAGCGTGACGTGTCACCTCTTGCAGAAGAAGATTTCTCCACCCTGACAGGTGACAGTCTTGGGCAGCGGGAAGGGAAGCACCTGTACGCCTGTACCACGTGGCACGCCGTACGCTCAGGAGATTCTGGGGAGAATCCTTGGCACCAATTATGAGTAGCGGTGTTAGGGAGGTGACACTACCAATGAATACTTGACGTCATTTCAAATGCCCCAGTTGTGAAATCAGTTTATTGCTAGGAACAAAAGGGTCAGTGTCAATGTGCTGCAGCTCATGACTTTAATAACATTTGACATGAATGACTAGCTTGACATGACTTTGTTCCAAAAGTAGTGAGTTTAAGTCTCAGCCTCCTCCAGTCTGCCTAACCCAGTACATCTCATACCATTTAATGGAAGCTGTTTTTTTCCTATCTCCCCCTACTCGACCAGTAGCATAGACAGCATGCCATAGGCCCAAGTGCAAGGAAAGAAACAGGAAATATAAAATGCAGCAATAATCAGGGTTCAGCAGGCTCCTCTGGCCTATAGGCCACAGTGCCACTGCACCTGCTGCACCAATGGAAACTTTGCTCCTTTACCCATCAGTTACCCAGAAACCAAATCTGAATTGTTCCCCCGGTTTTCAAGTCCATGCTGTTTTAATTCAAATGCAAATAAAAGTCATGTCAGGCTGGTTTACTGTCACATATATAGAGTGGATCCCACTAGGTATGAAAAAGGAATATGTGTCGGAACAACGCTTGCTAGAACCACGCATACCTGAAAATCGCGGTTGGAATAACGACCACGTTGTTACCACTAATGCCTTTACCACAAATGCCTTAACAAAGATTTTTTGTTGTAAAGGCATTCCTGGTAAAGGCATGCGTGGGATGTCATGCATGGTTCCAGCATGCGACCCTCCTTGCCCCCCACCCCTGCCCCTAAACTACCGCAATGACCTGCCCCTAAAACTTAAAACTACCCTGACCCCCGCCCCTAAAACTATCCCAACACCCTGCCCCTAAAACCTAAAGTACTGTGACCCCACACCTGCCCCTAAAACCTAAAACTACCCCGACCCCCCACTGCCGCCCCTAAAGCATAGCTTGTTGTTAGTGCCTGGTTTTTTAACAGTCCCCATTAACACGTTATTTACTCAGTTCTCATTAGACTGTTTAAAAAGAAACAATAGCCCAGTTCATTTGTGATGTCACCTCCTTAATCCCTTTGACTTTCGTGTGAAGGACTTTTTGGAATTGGTCTTGTGTATAGTTGCTTTTTCTGATAAAGTATTAGAAATGGTCCCTGTTGATCACGAAAGTCCCATCTCCTTAACTCCTCCAACCTTCCCACAATGGCACTTAATCTGACACGACGTGACATCTATTCAGTGGTTAATTTGTAAATAAAAACTTGCCGGTAACCAAAAATCTCCTCTGAATCACGCAGCTGCTGCAATTAAATTTGAGCACAGAGTATTGAGGCAGTGTAGTCCTAAAGCCATCTCGGGCTTCTTTAATCAATTTACTGCCACTCCCTGCCCCTTCAGCTCACTCTTGCAGCTTTCTGCTTTCTCCCTTTATTACGCTTTTCCGCCTTTCTTTGCTCCTTCTTTCCCATTTGTGTCTTTTGCTCGTAGTAATTGCCTGATTCAGTAAAATAAGTGCTGGTGCTCCTCTCCCACCTCCCCCCAACCGGCTCAAAGTAAGCACTGCATCTAGTCATCTTTCACATGTTGTCTTTACGTCTTCATGTGTTCATATTTGCTCCTTGACAGTCGCCTGCATCCATGACTGTCTCCCTCTCTTCCTTCTCTCCTCTTACTCTTGTCAATTGCTGCAGACTGACAGATAATCCAACTTCCATATCTATTTCATTCCTCAGACTTTATTGACGTCCCATCAGCTTCTTATTATCTGCCCCTACAAGGACGAGCACAAATGAAGCACTGGTCTTAGCACTCTTTGGCCCGTATTTATACTTTTTTAGCGCCGCATTGGCGTCTTTTTGACGCAAAAATGGCGCAAATTTACTTTGTTTCTAATTATTAACGTTAGGTTATGTTTTGTCATTCTCACAGCAGCAGTATTGATTTGAAATGTGTTCCTAGCAAAGCTTTGCATCAACTCTGGGCAGTTTGTAATGTACAGTATTTCCATTGCCACTAGGAATTTTAAATGATGCATGATGGGGCATTTTGCCAATATGAATTCACCGGCCATATTCTATCTCTAAAATAGTCCTCCTGGTGCCTCTTTCCCAATCAGCTGAGGTCAAGGATAACTGGTGTTTCACCCATAGCATCGTCATCCTGGCCTATGAATTGGTCTACTGGTGCTATTGCTCTGGCAAGTGTGACAAATGGCACACGCGTGATTAGTGGCGGCACAAAGGCGAGGCACAGGGACGCTTGAATCAATTTCAACCACTGGCAATTGTTCTGGGTGAATCCAGTTCCATAATTATTGACTCGAATCAACAATATTTTATGTCACTGGGTACTTGCACAGTTCATCATTCAGCAATGTTGTGATCCCTTGGTGCTTTGTACAGACTTCACTCAGGAGTTTTGATTTATCGAATGGGATTTCTACCTACATGATCCCTAAAAGAGTGATGTAAGTGGGTGTTTGGACGGGCGAAGGTTATCCCTACGGACACGTTCTATGAGGGGTGGTGGGTCTTCCAGCCCAACCCACGTAAATATCAAGGCCTGATTAATACTTTTTTGCGCCGCATTATCGTCCTTTTTTGTCGCAAAAGCGGCGCAAACTCATAAAATACAAATTGTATTTTGTAAGTTTGCGCCGCTTTTGCGTCAAAAAATTACGCTAATGCGGCGCAAAAAAGTATAATTCAGGGCCCAAGTGTGTAGTTGGTTGTCTCCCCATGATGATTCGGCATTTGGGGTTCGGTTCTTACCACATTTGATCTTACCCGTCGACTGTTGTTTGCCTCATGCAAATGCGGTTCTGATTGGCCTGTTGTGGACGGCAAAGGTTGTATTCTACATTCTATATGAACACGGGGTGAGAAGATATATGGCTGTTTTTTTGGTAGCTGCTCTACTCTGGCAGTAAGGTGACTGTGATGGCTGTGTAATATTTACCACACTGCCATGGAGCAGGCGGGCCATGTTCTTTGCTCACATCGGCGACCATGGAATACTTTGCACTGTCACAGCAAGTGCTGCTTTTGCGTCAGAGAGAAGCATACATTGATAAGTGCAATCGAGGAAGTACTGAGACACTCATATGCAGAGACGGGTTTGCTAAGAGAAGAGCAGAAGATGTTACTCCGTAGAAAAATTTGGAAATTATTTTTGAGAACAGAGTAGAAGATAGAATCGAAAAGAGAGAAGAATGTCTGATCGTAAAGCAGCAGAGAGCTCAGGGGACATTCATCATGAGTTTGTTTTTGCACCCAGTGTCTGTGGCACAAAAAATGATGAATTGCAAGCGGGGGTTTAGAGAAAATCCAGGAGCAGAGAGCCGGAGATGGAGAGAGAGAGAGAGATGCAGGAAGGAAGTGAATGATGCATAAAGATGAGGAAGCAAAGGGGCGATGAAGAGAAATGAATCAGCTGCTGGAAAATGGAGAGATATGGTAGAAAGATAGCCCAAGCAATCTGGAAACAGGAAGCGACTGGAGGGGGAAGAGTGGAGATGTACAGAGAGGCCATTGTACTGGCCTTGCAAACGTTTCAAAACCCTCTTCCACAATAGTGGAACGTGCCTTTCACAGTGAGGTGAATGCAGGAGTGTACTGGTGAACCAAAAGCAGCAAAAAATGCTCAAACCACCCCGGCTTCCTCCTCCTCATGCAATCTCTCTGTTTCTATCCACCCGTTCTCTTTTTCTCTCTCTCTCGCATTTTCTCCTCTCTCTGCCCTCTCCTTCTCATATCACCTTCTCTCTACCTTTCCCTTCCCACCCTCTCTGTATCTCTCATAAGAAGCTTCCCCATGCCCTCTGCAATTAACATTTGGGAGCTGGGAAAAGTGTCAGAGGCACCAGGGGGTTCTCCTCCTCTAAAAACAACCTCCAGGGGCACCAGCCCACTGGCGAAATGCTGGGAGGATAAAAGGTCTGCCCGACCATCATAGGTTTCTATATGGTGACCAGACGTCCCGGATTTCCCCGGACAGTCTAGGTTTGTAAAGGACTGTCCTGGTATCCCGACGCTTCTCTTAATTTTAAACAAATGTCCCGGTTTTTGGGACAAAGGTCAGATCGTTAAATAAATGTCCCGGTTTTTGGGACAAAGGTAAGATCATGTAGGGAAGCATAAGTAAAATCTGAAATAATTAAAATAATGTATCAGTTACTGTCAGGCAACACAGTCCTCTGTCTGCTTCCAGCAGAGAGATGAAGTGGGGAGCAGAGAGAGGTGGGTGGGGGCGGGTTGGGGGTGCAGGGTGGGAAGTCAAGCCACAGCTAATTTTATATTTTATATATGTAGTCTTGTAAATATGTGTGTGTGAGAGTGGGTATATATATATATATATAAACACACATATGTATAGGCACACATTCACAAAGCTACGCAAGAAAAAAAGAAATAGGCCAGATATAAAAGTGAAAGTCTTTAGTCCTTCTTTTATGTCTGACTTGTCCCGGTTTTTGCTCGTCAAAGTCTGGTCACCCTATCTTTTCAGCATGATGGCAGGGGTAGTGAAAGTGACATTACCTCAGTGACATTAAAGCACATGACATCATAAGACCGTTGAAGCTGAATCTACCCAGAAAGTGATGTCACATGACCTTGTTGGGTGTTTAGACAAAATAACAGAAATAAATGTTGTGTGGACAAAATATCATGACGAATATCAAGGAAAAAAATATTGTGAAGGGAAGTTTCTATAGATAAGCAAAGCTTTACTAAATATAACTCCACATATATGTTCCTTGACAATATATATATATTTTCAAGGTACTTACATGTGGAGTTTAGAATATGAAATCTATACTTACCTATTTGCACCACACTTAGAAAGAGGAAAAAGACTCATAAGAGTGTATTTGTACAGGAAGGCGTCCCTTACTGCCTAAAAACAATCCTGCCTTTAACGCAGACACCCTTCCACCATGGTGCAAGGATGCCTCCGTTGGCATTTGGCAGCCACAAGTGCACCAAGCAGAGGAAGAACATGAATGCACCATAACTTAGTAGATATGACACATTCCTGCCCTCTCTATTTGACACAGCGCAGCAAGTTGTCTTGCTGCATTGTGCCAAATATTAGTAAATCTGCCCCAATGTTTCTATTTTTTGGGTGTTGCGACATGACGCAAAAGGCCTAGTGGGGTACAGTTTCTCAAGGAGACATTTTAAATCGATTTTTTCCCCAGAAAAACCACCTACACCAAGGATACTGGGTAGGTGGTGGAATTTCATGGAACTATTTATGACAGGACTTGTATAATGGTAATTTAAAAAGTAATTGTCTATAACCAGTGCTTGAAATGGAAAAATAGAAGTGCAGGTACTCTGTATCAGAGTACCTGCTTGTTTCTGAGAAGTGCCGAAGCTCTCCAATGAAAAGTATTACGTTTTTCTTGAGAAGTGCAGGTACTCTCCCTCTCAAAATAAAAAAAGTGCCGGTACTCAGTGCCGGATAGTACCGGCCCATTTAAAGCACTGTCTATAACTTTATCGACATTTGAACTTTTACTGAGCCAAGCACTAGAGGTATGCTTTACTTTCTATCGCCTGTCTTTTGTGTTGTGTTCCCTCGCATTAGAACTTCAATTCCTTTGTTGTCTCGGGCTTTCCAACCCGCGTTGATCTCTCAGGTGCCAGGCTTTTTAAAACTCCGGTAATGTCTCTCGCGCCTGCCAATTGGTCGGTGACGCACAGCTTCCTGCTCATTACGTCTTTCTGTCGACTCCGACACCACCAATTTTTGTTCGAGCTCTGAAACTGAAATGGTGTTTGGGGCGTGAGCACCGTTCAGTTTATCTAAAAAGAGTACACAGAGAGCCGAGGATTACTGTCCTGAAGCTTTGAAAGCTGCATTGCGCCGAGGCCTAGAGTTACTGTGCTTTTCTATGGAGATAGAGGAAATGAGATGTGGAAAAGCTGAGGGTGGGAGAAATGTGGGTTGGAGGGGCGTGAGTAGAGGCACTGGCACTAGAGAGTGATCAAAATGAATATTATTTTGTGTCTGGTTTAGTGTCTGGTCTTTTCAGCGCTCAGGCAAATCAGAAGGGCACGGGTGCAAATCCTGAAGCTGCCAATTCAAGTCGGCCTTTAATTCTTTTGCTGTAGATACAATGAGTCCAATTAAACAAAGCAACATTTAAATATGTTAATGGTACAAAAATACAGTTCAGTTTGGTATGTGCGATCTTTTACTGATACCTAGAAGTTATATATTAATTTTCTACATTTATGCTATAGCAGTGAAAAATAGATGTTTATCAATAACATATTTCTCGAGCAACTCCGCAAATAAAAACATCCACACCTTTATTCGTGTAGTGCAAATGTGGGTTTAATACCGCTCTTTTAATTAATTTATTTGTTGCAGCAGCAGAATGCACGAAAACACAAAATATAAAAAAAGGTAAACAAAATATATTCATGAAACCACAATCAACAATTATAGTCATTTGTTAAGGAAAGTGGTAGGGTTTAATAAATGTTAAGGTCGTTACTAAGCTTTCCCCATCTTTGATTTTCACCTCTCTGTTATTTTCACAATCAGATGTTCATTTTCGTATGCTAGATATAACTCTTTGCACCATTCTCATTAAGAAGATGCTAGATTGTATTTCCAATTCTTGCCAATCACTAATGTTGAAATTGATAAGGCATAAAAGGACCAATCATCAACATCAATGCTAAGTAAAATGTTGCAAGGGGCTAATTTAAGAAGGGGTGTTTATATTTAATTTGCTTTTAAGTAAGTGCCTGCCCAAAATTCCTTCAAATTCAGCCAGCAAGCAAACATGTTTTGCATCTGCACCCATGCAAGGGCATCAAGGGCAAGTTTTAATTTGATTGTGAATGTAAGGAGTGTGGTGTACCCCAACATGTTTTCCCTATCTGTTTTTGTTGGCTCTAGAACACTGTGCACTTTAGCTCTGCTAACCTTCCAAACCATGTGCTCCCCCTTTAAACATGGTCGAATTTTCATAACCCCGATTGGCATCTTTAACTTACCTATAAGCCCCTAGTATATTGTAAAAGGTGTACCCAGTGCCTATAAGTAAAATGCCACTGGTGAACTGCAGCACCTTTTGTGCCATCCACTAGAATTGCAGTGCAAACATGGCTTCAGGCCTACCATTGCAGCCTGACTGTAGCAGTGTAAAAACTGCATTTCGATTTGCCAAAATAAACACTTTTGCCAAGTCAAAACCTTTTTTTTAAATATTACTAAATCATAATTACAAATACCTTATCACTCATAAAGCAGCGTGCATGGCATTAAAAAACAGGGCACATAGCCATTTTATGTTAACATACCCTTACAGTGACTACCACCCTGAATCTACTTTCATTGTAGGAAGGCTAGCTGGCAAGTTGAGAAACACTGGGAAGCAACAATTCTTTTTAATGTTTATCAAATAAAAAATTTAATGGAAAAGTCAAGTTTTGATAAATATTGAGAAAAAATATATTTTAGAAAGTAACCTTTTCCCTACCTGGAGCTCCTGGAGGTTAATTTGTATTAGCTTCCAGTAGCAGCGCTCTGAGTGCTCAAGCCCTGATGAAGTGTGAAAACTGTTCTCAAAGCAGAGACAAAATCCTGGGTATGTGGATGTGTTTTTGTTCCTCTGGCAGGATTACCACCTGGGCTGTGCTCTGGAACTTAGTTTACTTCAAAGAAGTATTCCCTGTCAGAGCTAGATGTCAGATTACACCTAATGGGAACCTCTTCTTCAAGCTGCAGAGGTATAACAAACTACAATGGGCCTTTCCTGCAACTGCCCAGCTGAGCAGTTCCAATGGAATCTGCCTTTGACCCTGTTATTGGCTTCTGCTGGTGTGCTTCCTTCCTGACTCCCATGTGTTGTTACTGAGGTCCTGTAATTTTTTGCAAACTGTGATGTGACCAAAATGAAATTCAGCTTGCAATGCTGTAAATTACTTCATATACTGATTATTACAAAGAATGATCAATTTTGTATTTTCAGAATTGTATCACATACGTGATGATCTGTACAATTTTCATAAACAGTAGAGGGGTATGTGAATGTTAATCAGGAATGTTAAAATATTTTTTAATGTCAAATCATAACATGCCCATTCACTGACAGGTTCAAGACAGATTATTTTAAAAACCTATGGGTTGCCATATTTACAGATGTAATATCTGCAACCGTTGATGAGCAACTGTTGAATCCAATGCTTAGGGTTAGTTTGATAAGATCAGAGATATTATTAAAAAGATAGAAGTCAAAAGCTTCATCAGAAACCAACAATATATTAATGAGTGGTACTTGCACCCTCTCAGCTCAGGTGATGATTGGTGTTAGAATGGTAGTACAAGTGGTGGTATTTTGTCATAAAACTATGTTGTACTTTGGAAGTAACAGAATAACACTGTATATTCCAGTGGCCAGGATATTGTTAAATATTTTAGAATCTGTGTTCAGTAACGATATGGGAATTAAATTTATGCATTCAAGAGGATCTTTGACTTTCTTCACAAAAGGCGTCAATAGTAGTTTGAGCCCATGAGGAGAAAGGGTGGTTGGCTTGTCTAATTTCCTTAAGAACCTATAGGTTAGTGAAGCAACAAACCCTATCACTATTTTATAGATTTCTGTCAGTATTCAGTCGGGTGGAGGAGCTTTGCCAGATAGCATATTAAATATGGCACTTTTTAATCTCTTATACAGAAAATTCTGCCATTAAAAAATACTTTCCCTCTTCATTAACCTTTGAAAAACAGATCATGTTAAGATATTTATGATCATGAGGAACATTATTTTTGTAGTCATTTTGATATAAGATAGAATAATATTACTCAAATAAAGATAAGATCTCTGGATGATGATATGTCATGGCCAGTTGTGTTTTAGTGGCATGGGTTTGATAAGTATTTTCTGGTTGTTTGCTCATGAGGGCAAGTGATTTACTGGGTTCTCTCATATTTCATACATTTGAGTTTGATGTTGATGAGAGGATGTTTTATTAATTCTTGCAGTGTGTATAGCTGTAATAATATATAGCAACTATATTGTGATAAGAACTCTGTGAATTTGACAATGCTAATGTCTACTGTGTAGGTTGATTACTTAGTCTAATTGTTTTCATAAAGTTTCCTCTTCTTTATCCTCTGAATTTGTGATGAGTAAAAGTTGGTATGATTCCCCTGATGTAGGCTTTCATACAGCCCTGACAGAAGTGAAATGCAGCAGAACCTACATTTGCGTTAATAAATACTGGAATTTCTGTTGTTAAGTGTTTAATGCAGTCTTCACAATTTATTAAACACCCATGAAAAAATAATATGTACAAAAATTGAAACACCTTGATTCTGCCAATTGAGAAAGATTGCCAAATAATCAGAGTACATTAAATGGTGGACCTTCGTTATGCAGCTTTGGCAGATTCTGGTGCTAGTCATGCATAAATCAATACACAAACATTGGTTCTACAGTTTAGAAATAACCTCCTTGTGTGTTGATTTTGATGTTTCTATGAATGAACTCAATCTAAAATAGACATCATGTTAAGAATGCAGCTCTCATATTGGTCATGCTTCAAATATAGGCA